>NC_140503.1:102260859-102860859 GCF_964339955.1 Pipistrellus hanaki
GTATCTCTTTGAGCTGTTCTAAACAAGTTCTCCTCTGTTTACAGTCATTTTCTCTGAATTATCCATGTTTTCATGTAGTTTCCTATATTCTGCCTTCTGGTCCAAGTATAAGCTTGGCCCACTTTATCAAACAACTTCCTACACACTGTTATGAACTGAGGCAGCTTGGGAACATTGTCTCTCAACTGTGTTATAGAGTGTAGTACTAGATTTCAGTGAAGTGTAAGGCTTTCCAAAGCTGCCGAACGTGTTTCTTTCTCTATTTAAATGGTATTCTGCCTTGTATAACACACATTTACCACTCTAGTCTCCTTTAAATAAAGAACATAGGATTCATACAATGTTTCATGTCATCTTAACTCGAATTAAGGATTTTCCATATCTTAGCTACCTTTTCTACACTAAGAACTGACTTGGAGAATCTCTTTTAGCTGTTCTAAACAAGCTCTCATCTGTTTACAGTCATTTTCACTGAATTATTTATGTTTTCACGTAGTTTTTTATATTCTGCCTTCTGGTCCAAGTATAAGCTTTGCACACTTTATCAAACAACTTCCTACACACTGTGATGAACTGAGGCAGCTCGGGAACATTGTCTCTCAACTGTGTTATAGAGTGTAGTACTACATTTCAGTGAAGTGTAAGGCTTTCCAAAGCTGCCGAACGTGTTTCTTTCTCTATTTCAATGGTATTCTGCCTTGTATAACACACATTTACCACTCCAGTCTCCTTTAAGGAAAGAATATAGGATTCATACAGTGTTTCATGTCATCTTAACTCGAATTAAGGATTTCCCGGATCTTAGCTACCTTTTCTACACTAAGAACTGACTTGGAGAATGTCTTTGAGCTGTTCTAAACAAGTTCTCATCTGTTTACAGTCATTTTCTCGGAATTATCCATGTTTTCATGTAGTTTCCTATATTCTGCCTTCCGGTCCAAGTATAACCTTTGCCCACTTTATCAAACAACTTCCTACACACTGTTATGAACTGAGGCAGCTCGGGAACATTGTCTCTCAACTGTGTTATAGAGTGTAGTACTACATTTCAGTGAAGTGTAAGGCTTTCCAAAGCTGCCGAACGTGTTTCTTTCTCTATTTCAATGGTATTGTGCCCTCTATAACACACATTTACCACTCTAGTCTCCTTTAAGTAAAGAATATAGGATTCATACAGTGTTTCATGTCATCTTAACTCGAATTAAGGATTTCCCGGATCTTAGCTACCTTTTCTACACTAAGAACTGACTTGGAGAATCTCTTTCAGCTCTTCTAAACAAGTTCTCATCTGTTTACAGACATTTTCTCTGAATTATCCATGTTTTCATGTAGTTTCCTATATTCTGCCTTCTGGTCCAAGTATAAGCTTTGCCCACTTTATCAAACAACTTCCTACACACTGTTATGAACTGAGGCAGCTTGGGAACATTGTCTCTCAACTGTGTTATAGAGTGTAGTACTACATTTCAGTGAAGTGTAAGGCTTTCCAAAGCTGCCGAACGTGTTTCTTTCTCTATTTCAATGGTATTCTGCCTTGTATAACACACATTTACCACTCTAGTCTCCTTTAAGTAAAGAATATAGGATTCATACAGTGTTTCATGTCATCTTAACTCGAATTAAGGATTTCCCGGATCTTAGCTACCTTTTGTACAATAAGAACTGACTTGGAGTATCTCTTTGAGCTGTTCTAAACAAGTTCTCCTCTGTTTACAGTCATTTTCTCTGAATTATCCATGTTTTCATGTAGTTTCCTATATTCTGCCTTCTGGTCCAAGTATAAGCTTGGCCCACTTTATCAAACAACTTCCTACACACTGTTATGAACTGAGGCAGCTTGGGAACATTGTCTCTCAACTGTGTTATAGAGTGTAGTACTAGATTTCAGTGAAGTGTAAGGCTTTCCAAAGCTGCCGAACGTGTTTCTTTCTCTATTTAAATGGTATTCTGCCTTGTATAACACACATTTACCACTCTAGTCTCCTTTAAATAAAGAACATAGGATTCATACAATGTTTCATGTCATCTTAACTCGAATTAAGGATTTTCCATATCTTAGCTACCTTTTCTACACTAAGAACTGACTTGGAGAATCTCTTTTAGCTGTTCTAAACAAGCTCTCATCTGTTTACAGTCATTTTCACTGAATTATTTATGTTTTCACGTAGTTTTTTATATTCTGCCTTCTGGTCCAAGTATAAGCTTTGCACACTTTATCAAACAACTTCCTACACACTGTGATGAACTGAGGCAGCTCGGGAACATTGTCTCTCAACTGTGTTATAGAGTGTAGTACTACATTTCAGTGAAGTGTAAGGCTTTCCAAAGCTGCCGAACGTGTTTCTTTCTCTATTTCAATGGTATTCTGCCTTGTATAACACACATTTACCACTCCAGTCTCCTTTAAGGAAAGAATATAGGATTCATACAGTGTTTCATGTCATCTTAACTCGAATTAAGGATTTCCCGGATCTTAGCTACCTTTTCTACACTAAGAACTGACTTGGAGAATGTCTTTGAGCTGTTCTAAACAAGTTCTCATCTGTTTACAGTCATTTTCTCTGAATTATCCATGTTTTCATGTAGTTTCCTATATTCTGCCTTCCGGTCCAAGTATAACCTTTGCCCACTTTATCAAACAACTTCCTACACACTGTTATGAACTGAGGCAGCTCGGGAACATTGTCTCTCAACTGTGTTATAGAGTGTAGTACTACGTTTCAGTGAAGTGTAAGGCTTTCCAAAGCTGCCGAATGTGTTTCTTTCTCTATTTAAATGGTATTCTGCCTTGTATAACACACATTTACCACTCTAGTCTCCTTTAAGGAAAGAATATAGGATTCATACAGTGTTTCATGTCATCTTAACTCGAATTAAGGATTTCCCGGATCTTAGCTACCTTTTCTACACTTAGAACTGACTTGGAGAATCTCTTTCAGCTGTTCTAAACAAGTTCTCCTCTGTTTACAGTCATTTTCTCTGAATTATCCATGTTTTCATGTAGTTTCCTATATTCTGCCTTCTGGTCCAAGTATAAGCTTTGCCCACTTTATCAAACAACTTCCTACACACTGTTATGAACTGAGGCAGCTCGGGAACATTTTCTCTCAACTGTGTTATAGAGTGTAGTACTACATTTCAGTGAAGTGTAAGGCTTTCCAAAGCTGCCGAACGTGTTTTTTCTCTATTTCAATGGTATTCTGCCTTGTATAACACACATTTATCACTCTAGTCTCCTTTAAGGAAAGAATATAGGATTCATACAGTGTTTCATGTCATCTTAACTCGAATTAAGGATTTCCCGGATCTTAGCTACCTTTTCTACACTAAGAACTGACTTGGAGAATGTCTTTGAGCTGTTCTAAACAAGTTCTCATCTGTTTACAGTCATTTTCTCTGAATTATCCATGTTTTCATGTAGTTTCCTATATTCTGCATTCCGGTCCAAGTATAACCTTTGCCCACTTTATCAAACAACTTCCTACACACTGTTATGAACTGAGGCAGCTCGGGAACATTGTCTCTCAACTGTGTTATAGAGTGTAGTACTACATTTCAGTGAAGTGTAAGGCTTTCCAAAGCTGCCGAACGTGTTTCTTTCTCTATTTCAATGGTATTCGGCCCTCTATAACACACATTTACCACTCTAGTCTCCTTTAAGTAAAGAATATAGGATTCATACAGTGTTTCATGTCATCTTAACTCGAATTAAGGATTTCCCGGATCTTAGCTACCTTTTCTACACTAAGAACTGACTTGGAGAATCTCTTTCAGCTCTTCTAAACAAGTTCTCATCTGTTTACAGTCATTTTCTCTGAATTATCCATGTTTTCATGTAGTTTCCTATATTCTGCCTTCTGTTCCAAGTATAAGCTTTGCCCACTTTATCAAACAACTTCCTACACACTGTTATGAACTGAGGCAGCTTGGGAACATTGTCTCTCAACTGTGTTATAGAGTGTAGTACTACATTTCAGTGAAGTGTAAGGCTTTCCAAAGCTGCCGAACGTGTTTCTTTCTCTATTTCAATGGTATTCTGCCTTGTATAACACACATTTACCACTCTAGTCTCCTTCAAGTAAAGAATATAGGATTCATACAGTGTTTCATGTCATCTTAACTCGAATTAAGGATTTCCCGGATCTTAGCTACCTTTTCTACAATAAGAACTGACTTGGAGTATCTCTTTGAGCTGTTCTAAACAAGTTCTCCTCTGTTTACAGTCATTTTCTCTGAATTATCCATGTTTTCATGTAGTTTCCTATATTCTGCCTTCTGGTCCAAGTATAAGCTTGGCCCACTTTATCAAACAACTTCCTACACACTGTTATGAACTGAGGCAGCTCGGGAACATTGTCTCTCAACTGTGTTATAGAGTGTAGTACTACATTTCAGTGAAGTCTAAGGCTTTCCAAAGCTGCCGAACGTGTTTCTTTCTATATTTCAATGGTATTCTGCCTTGTATAACACACATTTACCACTCTAGTCTCCTTTAAGGAAAGAATATAGGATTCATACAGTGTTTCATGTCATCTTAACTCGAATTAAGGATTTCCCGGATCTTAGCTACCTTTTCTACACTAAGAACTGACTTGGAGAATGTCTTTGAGCTGTTCTAAACAAGTTCTCATCTGTTTACAGTCATTTTCTCTGAATTATCCATGTTTTCATGTAGTTTCCTATATTCTGCATTCCGGTCCAAGTATAACCTTTGCCCACTTTATCAAACAACTTCCTACACACTGTTATGAACTGAGGCAGCTCGGGAACATTGTCTCTCAACTGTGTTATAGAGTGTAGTACTACATTTCAGTGAAGTGTAAGGCTTTCCAAAGCTGCCGAACGTGTTTCTTTCTCTATTTTAATGGTATTCGGCCCTCTATAACACACATTTACCACTCTAGTCTCCTTTAAGTAAAGAATATAGGATTCATACAGTGTTTCATGTCATCTTAACTCGAATTAAGGATTTCCCGGATCTTAGCTACCTTTTCTACACTAAGAACTGACTTGGAGAATCTCTTTCAGCTCTTCTAAACAAGTTCTCATCTGTTTACAGTCATTTTCTCTGAATTATCCATGTTTTCATGTAGTTTCCTATATTCTGCCTTCTGGTCCAAGTATAAGCTTTGCCCACTTTATCAAACAACTTCCTACACACTGTTATGAACTGAGGCAGCTTGGGAACATTGTCTCTCAACTGTGTTATAGAGTGTAGTACTACATTTCAGTGAAGTGTAAGGCTTTCCAAAGCTGCCGAACGTGTTTCTTTCTCTATTTAAATGGTATTCTGCCTTGTATAACACACATTTACCACTCTAGTCTCCTTTAAATAAAGAACATAGGATTCATACAGTGTTTCATGTCATCTTAACTCGAATTAAGGATTTTCCATATCTTAGCTACCTTTTCTACACTAAGAACTGACTTGGAGAATCTCTTTTAGCTGTTCTAAACAAGCTCTCATCTGTTTACAGTCATTTTCACTGAATTATTTATGTTTTCACGTAGTTTTTTATATTCTGCCTTCTGGTCCAAGTATAAGCTTTGCACACTTTATCAAACAACTTCCTACACACTGTGATGAACTGAGGCAGCTCGGGAACATTGTCTCTCAACTGTGTTATAGAGTGTAGTACTACATTTCAGTGAAGTGTAAGGCTTTCCAAAGCTGCCGAACGTGTTTCTTTCTCTATTTCAATGGTATTCTGCCTTGTATAACACACATTTACCACTCTAGTCTCCTTTAAGGAAAGAATATAGGATTCATACAGTGTTTCATGTCATCTTAACTCGAATTAAGGATTTCCCGGATCTTAGCTACCTTTTCTACACTAAGAACTGACTTGGAGAATGTCTTTGAGCTGTTCTAAACAAGTTCTCATCTGTTTACAGTCATTTTCTCTGAATTATCCATGTTTTCATGTAGTTTCCTATATTCTGCCTTCCGGTCCAAGTATAACCTTTGCCCACTTTATCAAACAACTTCCTACACACTGTTATGAACTGAGGCAGCTCGGGAACATTGTCTCTCAACTGTGTTATAGAGTGTAGTACTACATTTCAGTGAAGTGTAAGGCTTTCCAAAGCTGCCGAACGTGTTTCTTTCTCTATTTAAATGGTATTCTGCCTTGTATAACACACATTTACCACTCTAGTCTCCTTTAAGGAAAGAATATAGGATTCATACAGTGTTTCATGTCATCTTAACTCGAATTAAGGATTTCCCGGATCTTAGCTACCTTTTCTACACTAAGAACTGACTTGGAGAATGTCTTTGAGCTGTTCTAAACAAGTTCTCATCTGTTTACAGTCATTTTCTCTGAATTATCCATGTTTTCATGTAGTTTCCTATATTCTGCATTCCGGTCCAAGTATAACCTTTGCCCACTTTATCAAACAACTTCCTACACACTGTTATGAACTGAGGCAGCTCGGGAACATTGTCTCTCAACTGTGTTATAGAGTGTAGTACTACATTTCAGTGAAGTGTAAGGCTTTCCAAAGCTGCCGAACGTGTTTCTTTCTCTATTTCAATGGTATTCGGCCCTCTATAACACACATTTACCACTCTAGTCTCCTTTAAGTAAAGAATATAGGATTCATACAGTGTTTCATGTCATCTTAACTCGAATTAAGGATTTCCCGGATCTTAGCTACCTTTTCTACACTAAGAACTGACTTGGAGAATCTCTTTCAGCTCTTCTAAACAAGTTCTCATCTGTTTACAGTCATTTTCTCTGAATTATCCATGTTTTCATGTAGTTTCCTATATTCTGCCTTCTGGTCCAAGTATAAGCTTTGCCCACTTTATCAAACAACTTCCTACACACTGTTATGAACTGAGGCAGCTTGGGAACATTGTCTCTCAACTGTGTTATAGAGTGTAGTACTACATTTCAGTGAAGTGTAAGGCTTTCCAAAGCTGCCGAACGTGTTTCTTTCTCTATTTCAATGGTATTCTGCCTTGTATAACACACATTTACCACTCTAGTCTCCTTCAAGTAAAGAATATAGGATTCATACAGTGTTTCATGTCATCTTAACTCGAATTAAGGATTTACCGGATCTTAGCTACCTTTTCTACAATAAGAACTGACTTGGAGTATCTCTTTGAGCTGTTCTAAACAAGTTCTCCTCTGTTTACAGTCATTTTCTCTGAATTATCCATGTTTTCATGTAGTTTCCTATATTCTGCCTTCTGGTCCAAGTATAAGCTTGGCCCACTTTATCAAACAACTTCCTACACACTGTTATGAACTGAGGCAGCTCGGGAACATTGTCTCTCAACTGTGTTATAGAGTGTAGTACTACATTTCAGTGAAGTCTAAGGCTTTCCAAAGCTGCCGAACGTGTTTCTTTCTATATTTCAATGGTATTCTGCCTTGTATAACACACATTTACCACTCTCGTCTCCTTTAAGGAAAGAATATAGGATTCATACAGTGTTTCATGTCATCTTAACTCGAATTAAGGATTTCCCGGATCTTAGCTACCTTTTCTACACTAAGAACTGACTTGGAGAATGTCTTTGAGCTGTTCTAAACAAGTTCTCATCTGTTTACAGTCATTTTCTCTGAATTATCCATGTTTTCATGTAGTTTCCTATATTCTGCATTCCGGTCCAAGTATAACCTTTGCCCACTTTATCAAACAACTTCCTACACACTGTTATGAACTGAGGCAGCTCGGGAACATTGTCTCTCAACTGTGTTATAGAGTGTAGTACTACATTTCAGTGAAGTGTAAGGCTTTCCAAAGCTGCCGAACGTGTTTCTTTCTCTATTTTAATGGTATTCGGCCCTCTATAACACACATTTACCACTCTAGTCTCCTTTAAGTAAAGAATATAGGATTCATACAGTGTTTCATGTCATCTTAACTCGAATTAAGGATTTCCCGGATCTTAGCTACCTTTTCTACACTAAGAACTGACTTGGAGAATCTCTTTCAGCTCTTCTAAACAAGTTCTCATCTGTTTACAGTCATTTTCTCTGAATTATCCATGTTTTCATGTAGTTTCCTATATTCTGCCTTCTGGTCCAAGTATAAGCTTTGCCCACTTTATCAAACAACTTCCTACACACTGTTATGAACTGAGGCAGCTTGGGAACATTGTCTCTCAACTGTGTTATAGAGTGTAGTACTACATTTCAGTGAAGTGTAAGGCTTTCCAAAGCTGCCGAACGTGTTTCTTTCTCTATTTAAATGGTATTCTGCCTTGTATAACACACATTTACCACTCTAGTCTCCTTTAAATAAAGAACATAGGATTCATACAGTGTTTCATGTCATCTTAACTCGAATTAAGGATTTTCCATATCTTAGCTACCTTTTCTACACTAAGAACTGACTTGGAGAATCTCTTTTAGCTGTTCTAAACAAGCTCTCATCTGTTTACAGTCATTTTCACTGAATTATTTATGTTTTCACGTAGTTTTTTATATTCTGCCTTCTGGTCCAAGTATAAGCTTTGCACACTTTATCAAACAACTTCCTACACACTGTGATGAACTGAGGCAGCTCGGGAACATTGTCTCTCAACTGTGTTATAGAGTGTAGTACTACATTTCAGTGAAGTGTAAGGCTTTCCAAAGCTGCCGAACGTGTTTCTTTCTCTATTTCAATGGTATTCTGCCTTGTATAACACACATTTACCACTCTAGTCTCCTTTAAGGAAAGAATATAGGATTCATACAGTGTTTCATGTCATCTTAACTCGAATTAAGGATTTCCCGGATCTTAGCTACCTTTTCTACACTAAGAACTGACTTGGAGAATGTCTTTGAGCTGTTCTAAACAAGTTCTCATCTGTTTACAGTCATTTTCTCTGAATTATCCATGTTTTCATGTAGTTTCCTATATTCTGCCTTCCGGTCCAAGTATAACCTTTGCCCACTTTATCAAACAACTTCCTACACACTGTTATGAACTGAGGCAGCTCGGGAACATTGTCTCTCAACTGTGTTATAGAGTGTAGTACTACATTTCAGTGAAGTGTAAGGCTTTCCAAAGCTGCCGAACGTGTTTCTTTCTCTATTTAAATGGTATTCTGCCTTGTATAACACACATTTACCACTCTAGTCTCCTTTAAGGAAAGAATATAGGATTCATACAGTGTTTCATGTCATCTTAACTCGAATTAAGGATTTCCCGGATCTTAGCTACCTTTTCTACACTAAGAACTGACTTGGAGAATCTCTTTCAGCTGTTCTAAACAAGTTCTCCTCTGTTTACAGTCATTTTCTCTGAATTATCCATGTTTTCATGTAGTTTCCTATATTCTGCCTTCTGGTCCAAGTATAAGCTTGGCCCACTTTATCAAACAACTTCCTACACACTGTTATGAACTGAGGCAGCTTGGGAACATTGTCTCTCAACTGTGTTATAGAGTGTAGTACTACATTTCAGTGAAGTGTAAGGCTTTCCAAAGCTGCCGAACGTGTTTCTTTCTCTATTTCAATGGTATTCTGCCTTGTATAACACACATTTACCACTCTAGTCTCCTTTAAGTAAAGAATATAGGATTCATACAGTGTTTCATGTCATCTTAATTCGAATTAAGGATTTCCCGGATCTTAGCTACCTTTTCTACAATAAGAACTGACTTGGAGTATCTCTTTGAGCTGTTCTAAACAAGTTCTCCTCTGTTTACAGTCATTTTCTCTGAATTATCCATGTTTTCATGTAGTTTCCTATATTCTGCCTTCTGGTCCAAGTATAAGCTTTGCCCACTTTATCAAACAACTTCCTACACACTGTTATGAACTGAGGCAGCTCGGGAACATTGTCTCTCAACTGTGTTATAGAGTGTAGTACTACATTTCAGTGAAGTGTAAGGCTTTCCAAAGCTGCCGAACGTGTTTCTTTCTCTATTTCAATGGTATTCTGCCTTGTATAACACACATTTATCACTCTAGTCTCCTTTAAGGAAAGAATATAGGATTCATACAGTGTTTCATGTCATCTTAACTCGAATTAAGGATTTCCCGGATCTTAGCTACCTTTTCTACACTAAGAACTGACTTGGAGAATCTCTTTCAGCTGTTCTAAACAAGTTCTCCTCTGTTTACAGTCATTTTCTCTGAATTATCCATGTTTTCATGTAGTTTCCTATATTCTGCCTTCTGGTCCAAGTATAAGCTTGGCCCACTTTATCAAACAACTTCCTACACACTGTTATGAACTGAGGCAGCTCGGGAACATTGTCTCTCAACTGTGTTATAGAGTGTAGTACTACATTTCAGTGAAGTCTAAGGCTTTCCAAAGCTGCCGAACGTGTTTCTTTCTATATTTCAATGGTATTCTGCCTTGTATAACACACATTTACCACTCTAGTCTCCTTTAAGGAAAGAATATAGGATTCATACAGTGTTTCATGTCATCTTAACTCGAATTAAGGATTTCCCGGATCTTAGCTACCTTTTCTACACTAAGAACTGACTTGGAGAATGTCTTTGAGCTGTTCTAAACAAGTTCTCATCTGTTTACAGTCATTTTCTCTGAATTATCCATGTTTTCATGTAGTTTCCTATATTCTGCATTCCGGTCCAAGTATAACCTTTGCCCACTTTATCAAACAACTTCCTACACACTGTTATGAACTGAGGCAGCTCCGGAACATTGTCTCTCAACTGTGTTATAGAGTGTAGTACTACATTTCAGTGAAGTGTAAGGCTTTCCAAAGCTGCCGAACGTGTTTCTTTCTCTATTTCAATGGTATTCGGCCCTCTATAACACACATTTACCACTCTAGTCTCCTTTAAGTAAAGAATATAGGATTCATACAGTGTTTCATGTCATCTTAACTCGAATTAAGGATTTCCCGGATCTTAGCTACCTTTTCTACACTAAGAACTGACTTGGAGAATCTCTTTCAGCTCTTCTAAACAAGTTCTCATCTGTTTACAGTCATTTTCTCTGAATTATCCATGTTTTCATGTAGTTTCCTATATTCTGCCTTCTGGTCCAAGTATAAGCTTTGCCCACTTTATCAAACAACTTCCTACACACTGTTATGAACTGAGGCAGCTTGGGAACATTGTCTCTCAACTGTGTTATAGAGTGTAGTACTACATTTCAGTGAAGTGTAAGGCTTTCCAAAGCTGCCGAACGTGTTTCTTTCTCTATTTCAATGGTATTCTGCCTTGTATAACACACATTTACCACTCTAGTCTCCTTTAAGTAAAGAATATAGGATTCATACAGTGTTTCATGTCATCTTAACTCGAATTAAGGATTTCCCGGATCTTAGCTACCTTTTCTACAATAAGAACTGACTTGGAGTATCTCTTTGAGCTGTTCTAAACAAGTTCTCCTCTGTTTACAGTCATTTTCTCTGAATTATCCATGTTTTCATGTAGTTTCCTATATTCTGCCTTCTGGTCCAAGTATAAGCTTGGCCCACTTTATCAAACAACTTCCTACACACTGTTATGAACTGAGGCAGCTTGGGAACATTGTCTCTCAACTGTGTTATAGAGTGTAGTACTAGATTTCAGTGAAGTGTAAGGCTTTCCAAAGCTGCCGAACGTGTTTCTTTCTCTATTTAAATGGTATTCTGCCTTGTATAACACACATTTACCACTCTAGTCTCCTTTAAATAAAGAACATAGGATTCATACAATGTTTCATGTCATCTTAACTCGAATTAAGGATTTTCCATATCTTAGCTACCTTTTCTACACTAAGAACTGACTTGGAGAATCTCTTTTAGCTGTTCTAAACAAGCTCTCATCTGTTTACAGTCATTTTCACTGAATTATTTATGTTTTCACGTAGTTTTTTATATTCTGCCTTCTGGTCCAAGTATAAGCTTTGCACACTTTATCAAACAACTTCCTACACACTGTGATGAACTGAGGCAGCTCGGGAACATTGTCTCTCAACTGTGTTATAGAGTGTAGTACTACATTTCAGTGAAGTGTAAGGCTTTCCAAAGCTGCCGAACGTGTTTCTTTCTCTATTTCAATGGTATTCTGCCTTGTATAACACACATTTACCACTCTAGTCTCCTTTAAGGAAAGAATATAGGATTCATACAGTGTTTCATGTCATCTTAACTCGAATTAAGGATTTCCCGGATCTTAGCTACCTTTTCTACACTAAGAACTGACTTGGAGAATGTCTTTGAGCTGTTCTAAACAAGTTCTCATCTGTTTACAGTCATTTTCTCTGAATTATCCATGTTTTCATGTAGTTTCCTATATTCTGCCTTCCGGTCCAAGTATAACCTTTGCCCACTTTATCAAACAACTTCCTACACACTGTTATGAACTGAGGCAGCTCGGGAACATTGTCTCTCAACTGTGTTATAGAGTGTAGTACTACATTTCAGTGAAGTGTAAGGCTTTCCAAAGCTGCCGAACGTGTTTCTTTCTCTATTTAAATGGTATTCTGCCTTGTATAACACACATTTACCACTCTAGTCTCCTTTAAGGAAAGAATATAGGATTCATACAGTGTTTCATGTCATCTTAACTCGAATTAAGGATTTCCCGGATCTTAGCTACCTTTTCTACACTAAGAACTGACTTGGAGAATCTCTTTCAGCTGTTCTAAACAAGTTCTCCTCTGTTTACAGTCATTTTCTCTGAATTATCCATGTTTTCATGTAGTTTCCTATATTCTGCCTTCTGGTCCAAGTATAAGCTTGGCCCACTTTATCAAACAACTTCCTACACACTGTTATGAACTGAGGCAGCTTGGGAACATTGTCTCTCAACTGTGTTATAGAGTGTAGTACTACATTTCAGTGAAGTGTAAGGCTTTCCAAAGCTGCCGAACGTGTTTCTTTCTCTATTTCAATGGTATTCTGCCTTGTATAACACACATTTACCACTCTAGTCTCCTTTAAGTAAAGAATATAGGATTCATACAGTGTTTCATGTCATCTTAATTCGAATTAAGGATTTCCCGGATCTTAGCTACCTTTTCTACAATAAGAACTGACTTGGAGTATCTCTTTGAGCTGTTCTAAACAAGTTCTCCTCTGTTTACAGTCATTTTCTCTGAATTATCCATGTTTTCATGTAGTTTCCTATATTCTGCCTTCTGGTCCAAGTATAAGCTTTGCCCACTTTATCAAACAACTTCCTACACACTGTTATGAACTGAGGCAGCTCGGGAACATTGTCTCTCAACTGTGTTATAGAGTGTAGTACTACATTTCAGTGAAGTGTAAGGCTTTCCAAAGCTGCCGAACGTGTTTCTTTCTCTATTTCAATGGTATTCTGCCTTGTATAACACACATTTATCACTCTAGTCTCCTTTAAGGAAAGAATATAGGATTCATACAGTGTTTCATGTCATCTTAACTCGAATTAAGGATTTCCCGGATCTTAGCTACCTTTTCTACACTAAGAACTGACTTGGAGAATCTCTTTCAGCTGTTCTAAACAAGTTCTCCTCTGTTTACAGTCATTTTCTCTGAATTATCCATGTTTTCATGTAGTTTCCTATATTCTGCCTTCTGGTCCAAGTATAAGCTTGGCCCACTTTATCAAACAACTTCCTACACACTGTTATGAACTGAGGCAGCTTGGGAACATTGTCTCTCAACTGTGTTATAGAGTGTAGTACTAGATTTCAGTGAAGTGTAAGGCTTTCCAAAGCTGCCGAACGTGTTTCTTTCTCTATTTAAATGGTATTCTGCCTTGTATAACACACATTTACCACTCTAGTCTCCTTTAAATAAAGAACATAGGATTCATACAATGTTTCATGTCATCTTAACTCGAATTAAGGATTTTCCATATCTTAGCTACCTTTTCTACACTAAGAACTGACTTGGAGAATCTCTTTTAGCTGTTCTAAACAAGCTCTCATCTGTTTACAGTCATTTTCACTGAATTATTTATGTTTTCACGTAGTTTTTTATATTCTGCCTTCTGGTCCAAGTATAAGCTTTGCACACTTTATCAAACAACTTCCTACACACTGTGATGAACTGAGGCAGCTCGGGAACATTGTCTCTCAACTGTGTTATAGAGTGTAGTACTACATTTCAGTGAAGTGTAAGGCTTTCCAAAGCTGCCGAACGTGTTTCTTTCTCTATTTCAATGGTATTCTGCCTTGTATAACACACATTTACCACTCTAGTCTCCTTTAAGGAAAGAATATAGGATTCATACAGTGTTTCATGTCATCTTAACTCGAATTAAGGATTTCCCGGATCTTAGCTACCTTTTCTACACTAAGAACTGACTTGGAGAATCTCTTTCAGCTGTTCTAAACAAGTTCTCCTCTGTTTACAGTCATTTTCTCTGAATTATCCATGTTTTCATGTAGTTTCCTACATTCTGCCTTCTGGTCCAAGTATAAGCTTGGCCCACTTTATCAAACAACTTCCTACACACTGTTATGAACTGAGGCAGCTTGGGAACATTGTCTCTCAACTGTGTTATAGAGTGTAGTACTAGATTTCAGTGAAGTGTAAGGCTTTCCAAAGCTGCCGAACGTGTTTCTTTCTCTATTTAAATGGTATTCTGCCTTGTATAACACACATTTACCACTCTAGTCTCCTTTAAATAAAGAACATAGGATTCATACAATGTTTCATGTCATCTTAACTCGAATTAAGGATTTTCCATATCTTAGCTACCTTTTCTACACTAAGAACTGACTTGGAGAATCTCTTTTAGCTGTTCTAAACAAGCTCTCATCTGTTTACAGTCATTTTCACTGAATTATTTATGTTTTCACGTAGTTTTTTATATTCTGCCTTCTGGTCCAAGTATAAGCTTTGCACACTTTATCAAACAACTTCCTACACACTGTGATGAACTGAGGCAGCTCGGGAACATTGTCTCTCAACTGTGTTATAGAGTGTAGTACTACATTTCAGTGAAGTGTAAGGCTTTCCAAAGCTGCCGAACGTGTTTCTTTCTCTATTTCAATGGTATTCTGCCTTGTATAACACACATTTACCACTCTAGTCTCCTTTAAGGAAAGAATATAGGATTCATACAGTGTTTCATGTCATCTTAACTCGAATTAAGGATTTCCCGGATCTTAGCTACCTTTTCTACACTAAGAACTGACTTGGAGAATGTCTTTGAGCTGTTCTAAACAAGTTCTCATCTGTTTACAGTCATTTTCTCTGAATTATCCATGTTTTCATGTAGTTTCCTATATTCTGCCTTCCGGTCCAAGTATAACCTTTGCCCACTTTATCAAACAACTTCCTACACACTGTTATGAACTGAGGCAGCTCGGGAACATTGTCTCTCAACTGTGTTATAGAGTGTAGTACTACATTTCAGTGAAGTGTAAGGCTTTCCAAAGCTGCCGAACGTGTTTCTTTCTCTATTTAAATGGTATTCTGCCTTGTATAACACACATTTACCACTCTAGTCTCCTTTAAGGAAAGAATATAGGATTCATACAGTGTTTCATGTCATCTTAACTCGAATTAAGGATTTCCCGGATCTTAGCTACCTTTTCTACACTAAGAACTGACTTGGAGAATCTCTTTCAGCTGTTCTAAACAAGTTCTCCTCTGTTTACAGTCATTTTCTCTGAATTATCCATGTTTTCATGTAGTTTCCTATATTCTGCCTTCTGGACCAAGTATAAGCTTGGCCCACTTTATCAAACAACTTCCTACACACTGTTATGAACTGAGGCAGCTTGGGAACATTGTCTCTCAACTGTGTTATAGAGTGTAGTACTACATTTCAGTGAAGTGTAAGGCTTTCCAAAGCTGCCGAACGTGTTTCTTTCTCTATTTCAATGGTATTCTGCCTTGTATAACACACATTTACCACTCTAGTCTCCTTTAAGTAAAGAATATAGGATTCATACAGTGTTTCATGTCATCTTAATTCGAATTAAGGATTTCCCGGATCTTAGCTACCTTTTCTACAATAAGAACTGACTTGGAGTATCTCTTTGAGCTGTTCTAAACAAGTTCTCCTCTGTTTACAGTCATTTTCTCTGAATTATCCATGTTTTCATGTAGTTTCCTATATTCTGCCTTCTGGTCCAAGTATAAGCTTTGCCCACTTTATCAAACAACTTCCTACACACTGTTATGAACTGAGGCAGCTCGGGAACATTGTCTCTCAACTGTGTTATAGAGTGTAGTACTACATTTCAGTGAAGTGTAAGGCTTTCCAAAGCTGCCGAACGTGTTTCTTTCTCTATTTCAATGGTATTCTGCCTTGTATAACACACATTTATCACTCTAGTCTCCTTTAAGGAAAGAATATAGGATTCATACAGTGTTTCATGTCATCTTAACTCGAATTAAGGATTTCCCGGATCTTAGCTACCTTTTCTACACTAAGAACTGACTTGGAGAATCTCTTTCAGCTGTTCTAAACAAGTTCTCCTCTGTTTACAGTCATTTTCTCTGAATTATCCATGTTTTCATGTAGTTTCCTATATTCTGCCTTCTGGTCCAAGTATAAGCTTGGCCCACTTTATCAAACAACTTCCTACACACTGTTATGAACTGAGGCAGCTCGGGAACATTGTCTCTCAACTGTGTTATAGAGTGTAGTACTACATTTCAGTGAAGTCTAAGGCTTTCCAAAGCTGCCGAACGTGTTTCTTTCTATATTTCAATGGTATTCTGCCTTGTATAACACACATTTACCACTCTAGTCTCCTTTAAGGAAAGAATATAGGATTCATACAGTGTTTCATGTCATCTTAACTCGAATTAAGGATTTCCCGGATCTTAGCTACCTTTTCTACACTAAGAACTGACTTGGAGAATGTCTTTGAGCTGTTCTAAACAAGTTCTCATCTGTTTACAGTCATTTTCTCTGAATTATCCATGTTTTCATGTAGTTTCCTATATTCTGCATTCCGGTCCAAGTATAACCTTTGCCCACTTTATCAAACAACTTCCTACACACTGTTATGAACTGAGGCAGCTCCGGAACATTGTCTCTCAACTGTGTTATAGAGTGTAGTACTACATTTCAGTGAAGTGTAAGGCTTTCCAAAGCTGCCGAACGTGTTTCTTTCTCTATTTCAATGGTATTCGGCCCTCTATAACACACATTTACCACTCTAGTCTCCTTTAAGTAAAGAATATAGGATTCATACAGTGTTTCATGTCATCTTAACTCGAATTAAGGATTTCCCGGATCTTAGCTACCTTTTCTACACTAAGAACTGACTTGGAGAATCTCTTTCAGCTCTTCTAAACAAGTTCTCATCTGTTTACAGTCATTTTCTCTGAATTATCCATGTTTTCATGTAGTTTCCTATATTCTGCCTTCTGGTCCAAGTATAAGCTTTGCCCACTTTATCAAACAACTTCCTACACACTGTTATGAACTGAGGCAGCTTGGGAACATTGTCTCTCAACTGTGTTATAGAGTGTAGTACTACATTTCAGTGAAGTCTAAGGCTTTCCAAAGCTGCCGAACGTGTTTCTTTCTCTATTTCAATGGTATTCTGCCTTGTATAACACACATTTACCACTCTAGTCTCCTTTAAGGAAAGAATATAGGATTCATACAGTGTTTCATGTCATCTTAACTCGAATTAAGGATTTCCCGGATCTTAGCTACCTTTTCTACACTAAGAACTGACTTGGAGAATGTCTTTGAGCTGTTCTAAACAAGTTCTCATCTGTTTACAGTCATTTTCTCTGAATTATCCATGTTTTCATGTAGTTTCCTATATTCTGCCTTCCGGTCCAAGTATAACCTTTGCCCACTTTATCAAACAACTTCCTACACACTGTTATGAACTGAGGCAGCTCGGGAACATTGTCTCTCAACTGTGTTATAGAGTGTAGTACTACATTTCAGTGAAGTGTAAGGCTTTCCAAAGCTGCCGAACGTGTTTCTTTCTCTATTTAAATGGTATTCTGCCTTGTATAACACACATTTACCACTCTAGTCTCCTTTAAGGAAAGAATATAGGATTCATACAGTGTTTCATGTCATCTTAACTCGAATTAAGGATTTCCCGGATCTTAGCTACCTTTTCTACACTAAGAACTGACTTGGAGAATCTCTTTCAGCTGTTCTAAACAAGTTCTCCTCTGTTTACAGTCATTTTCTCTGAATTATCCATGTTTTCATGTAGTTTCCTATATTCTGCCTTCTGGTCCAAGTATAAGCTTGGCCCACTTTATCAAACAACTTCCTACACACTGTTATGAACTGAGGCAGCTTGGGAACATTGTCTCTCAACTGTGTTATAGAGTGTAGTACTACATTTCAGTGAAGTGTAAGGCTTTCCAAAGCTGCCGAACGTGTTTCTTTCTCTATTTCAATGGTATTCTGCCTTGTATAACACACATTTACCACTCTAGTCTCCTTTAAGTAAAGAATATAGGATTCATACAGTGTTTCATGTCATCTTAATTCGAATTAAGGATTTCCCGGATCTTAGCTACCTTTTCTACAATAAGAACTGACTTGGAGTATCTCTTTGAGCTGTTCTAAACAAGTTCTCCTCTGTTTACAGTCATTTTCTCTGAATTATCCATGTTTTCATGTAGTTTCCTATATTCTGCCTTCTGGTCCAAGTATAAGCTTTGCCCACTTTATCAAACAACTTCCTACACACTGTTATGAACTGAGGCAGCTCGGGAACATTGTCTCTCAACTGTGTTATAGAGTGTAGTACTACATTTCAGTGAAGTGTAAGGCTTTCCAAAGCTGCCGAACGTGTTTCTTTCTCTATTTCAATGGTATTCTGCCTTGTATAACACACATTTATCACTCTAGTCTCCTTTAAGGAAAGAATATAGGATTCATACAGTGTTTCATGTCATCTTAACTCGAATTAAGGATTTCCCGGATCTTAGCTACCTTTTCTACACTAAGAACTGACTTGGAGAATCTCTTTCAGCTGTTCTAAACAAGTTCTCCTCTGTTTACAGTCATTTTCTCTGAATTATCCATGTTTTCATGTAGTTTCCTATATTCTGCCTTCTGGTCCAAGTATAAGCTTGGCCCACTTTATCAAACAACTTCCTACACACTGTTATGAACTGAGGCAGCTTGGGAACATTGTCTCTCAACTGTGTTATAGAGTGTAGTACTAGATTTCAGTGAAGTGTAAGGCTTTCCAAAGCTGCCGAACGTGTTTCTTTCTCTATTTAAATGGTATTCTGCCTTGTATAACACACATTTACCACTCTAGTCTCCTTTAAATAAAGAACATAGGATTCATACAATGTTTCATGTCATCTTAACTCGAATTAAGGATTTTCCATATCTTAGCTACCTTTTCTACACTAAGAACTGACTTGGAGAATCTCTTTTAGCTGTTCTAAACAAGCTCTCATCTGTTTACAGTCATTTTCACTGAATTATTTATGTTTTCACGTAGTTTTTTATATTCTGCCTTCTGGTCCAAGTATAAGCTTTGCACACTTTATCAAACAACTTCCTACACACTGTGATGAACTGAGGCAGCTCGGGAACATTGTCTCTCAACTGTGTTATAGAGTGTAGTACTACATTTCAGTGAAGTGTAAGGCTTTCCAAAGCTGCCGAACGTGTTTCTTTCTCTATTTCAATGGTATTCTGCCTTGTATAACACACATTTACCACTCTAGTCTCCTTTAAGGAAAGAATATAGGATTCATACAGTGTTTCATGTCATCTTAACTCGAATTAAGGATTTCCCGGATCTTAGCTACCTTTTCTACACTAAGAACTGACTTGGAGAATGTCTTTGAGCTGTTCTAAACAAGTTCTCATCTGTTTACAGTCATTTTCTCTGAATTATCCATGTTTTCATGTAGTTTCCTATATTCTGCCTTCCGGTCCAAGTATAACCTTTGCCCACTTTATCAAACAACTTCCTACACACTGTTATGAACTGAGGCAGCTCGGGAACATTGTCTCTCAACTGTGTTATAGAGTGTAGTACTACATTTCAGTGAAGTGTAAGGCTTTCCAAAGCTGCCGAACGTGTTTCTTTCTCTATTTAAATGGTATTCTGCCTTGTATAACACACATTTACCACTCTAGTCTCCTTTAAGGAAAGAATATAGGATTCATACAGTGTTTCATGTCATCTTAACTCGAATTAAGGATTTCCCGGATCTTAGCTACCTTTTCTACACTAAGAACTGACTTGGAGAATCTCTTTCAGCTGTTCTAAACAAGTTCTCCTCTGTTTACAGTCATTTTCTCTGAATTATCCATGTTTTCATGTAGTTTCCTATATTCTGCCTTCTGGTCCAAGTATAAGCTTGGCCCACTTTATCAAACAACTTCCTACACACTGTTATGAACTGAGGCAGCTTGGGAACATTGTCTCTCAACTGTGTTATAGAGTGTAGTACTACATTTCAGTGAAGTGTAAGGCTTTCCAAAGCTGCCGAACGTGTTTCTTTCTCTATTTCAATGGTATTCTGCCTTGTATAACACACATTTACCACTCTAGTCTCCTTTAAGTAAAGAATATAGGATTCATACAGTGTTTCATGTCATCTTAATTCGAATTAAGGATTTCCCGGATCTTAGCTACCTTTTCTACAATAAGAACTGACTTGGAGTATCTCTTTGAGCTGTTCTAAACAAGTTCTCCTCTGTTTACAGTCATTTTCTCTGAATTATCCATGTTTTCATGTAGTTTCCTATATTCTGCCTTCTGGTCCAAGTATAAGCTTTGCCCACTTTATCAAACAACTTCCTACACACTGTTATGAACTGAGGCAGCTCGGGAACATTGTCTCTCAACTGTGTTATAGAGTGTAGTACTACATTTCAGTGAAGTGTAAGGCTTTCCAAAGCTGCCGAACGTGTTTCTTTCTCTATTTCAATGGTATTCTGCCTTGTATAACACACATTTATCACTCTAGTCTCCTTTAAGGAAAGAATATAGGATTCATACAGTGTTTCATGTCATCTTAACTCGAATTAAGGATTTCCCGGATCTTAGCTACCTTTTCTACACTAAGAACTGACTTGGAGAATCTCTTTCAGCTGTTCTAAACAAGTTCTCCTCTGTTTACAGTCATTTTCTCTGAATTATCCATGTTTTCATGTAGTTTCCTATATTCTGCCTTCTGGTCCAAGTATAAGCTTGGCCCACTTTATCAAACAACTTCCTACACACTGTTATGAACTGAGGCAGCTCGGGAACATTGTCTCTCAACTGTGTTATAGAGTGTAGTACTACATTTCAGTGAAGTGTAAGGCTTTCCAAAGCTGCCGAACGTGTTTCTTTCTCTATTTCAATGGTATTCGGCCCTCTATAACACACATTTACCACTCTAGTCTCCTTTAAGTAAAGAATATAGGATTCATACAGTGTTTCATGTCATCTTAACTCGAATTAAGGATTTCCCGGATCTTAGCTACCTTTTCTACACTAAGAACTGACTTGGAGAATCTCTTTCAGCTCTTCTAAACAAGTTCTCATCTGTTTACAGTCATTTTCTCTGAATTATCCATGTTTTCATGTAGTTTCCTATATTCTGCCTTCTGGTCCAAGTATAAGCTTTGCCCACTTTATCAAACAACTTCCTACACACTGTTATGAACTGAGGCAGCTTGGGAACATTGTCTCTCAACTGTGTTATAGAGTGTAGTACTACATTTCAGTGAAGTGTAAGGCTTTCCAAAGCTGCCGAACGTGTTTCTTTCTCTATTTAAATGGTATTCTGCCTTGTATAACACACATTTACCACTCTAGTCTCCTTTAAATAAAGAACATAGGATTCATACAATGTTTCATGTCATCTTAACTCGAATTAAGGATTTTCCATATCTTAGCTACCTTTTCTACACTAAGAACTGACTTGGAGAATCTCTTTTAGCTGTTCTAAACAAGCTCTCATCTGTTTACAGTCATTTTCACTGAATTATTTATGTTTTCACGTAGTTTTTTATATTCTGCCTTCTGGTCCAAGTATAAGCTTTGCACACTTTATCAAACAACTTCCTACACACTGTGATGAACTGAGGCAGCTCGGGAACATTGTCTCTCAACTGTGTTATAGAGTGTAGTACTACATTTCAGTGAAGTGTAAGGCTTTCCAAAGCTGCCGAACGTGTTTCTTTCTCTATTTCAATGGTATTCTGCCTTGTATAACACACATTTACCACTCCAGTCTCCTTTAAGGAAAGAATATAGGATTCATACAGTGTTTCATGTCATCTTAACTCGAATTAAGGATTTCCCGGATCTTAGCTACCTTTTCTACACTAAGAACTGACTTGGAGAATGTCTTTGAGCTGTTCTAAACAAGTTCTCATCTGTTTACAGTCATTTTCTCTGAATTATCCATGTTTTCATGTAGTTTCCTATATTCTGCCTTCCGGTCCAAGTATAAGCTTTGCCCACTTTATCAAACAACTTCCTACACACTGTTATGAACTGAGGCAGCTTGGGAACATTGTCTCTCAACTGTGTTATATAGTGTAGTACTACGTTTCAGTGAAGTGTAAGGCTTTCCAAAGCTGCCGAACGTGTTTCTTTCTCTATTTAAATGGTATTCTGCCTTGTATAACACACATTTACCACTCTAGTCTCCTTTAAGGAAAGAATATAGGATTCATACAGTGTTTCATGTCATCTTAACTCGAATTAAGGATTTCCCGGATCTTAGCTACCTTTTCTACACTTAGAACTGACTTGGAGAATCTCTTTCAGCTGTTCTAAACAAGTTCTCCTCTGTTTACAGTCATTTTCTCTGAATTATCCATGTTTTCATGTAGTTTCCTATATTCTGCCTTCTGGTCCAAGTATAAGCTTTGCCCACTTTATCAAACAACTTCCTACACACTGTTATGAACTGAGGCAGCTCGGGAACATTTTCTCTCAACAGTGTTATAGAGTGTAGTACTACATTTCAGTGAAGTGTAAGGCTTTCCAAAGCTGCCGAACGTGTTTTTTCTCTATTTCAATGGTATTCTGCCTTGTATAACACACATTTATCACTCTAGTCTCCTTTAAGGAAAGAATATAGGATTCATACAGTGTTTCATGTCATCTTAACTCGAATTAAGGATTTCCCGGATCTTAGCTACCTTTTCTACACTAAGAACTGACTTGGAGAATCTCTTTCAGCTGTTCTAAACAAGTTCTCCTCTGTTTACAGTCATTTTCTCTGAATTATCTATGTTTTCATGTAGTTTCCTATATTCTGCCTTCTGGTCCAAGTATAAGCTTGGCCCACTTTATCAAACAACTTCCTACACACTGTTATGAACTGAGGCAGCTCGGGAACATTGTCTCTCAACTGTGTTATAGAGTGTAGTACTACATTTCAGTGAAGTGTAAGGCTTTCCAAAGCTGCCGAACGTGTTTCTTTCTCTATTTCAATGGTATTCGGCCCTCTATAACACACATTTACCACTCTAGTCTCCTTTAAGTAAAGAATATAGGATTCATACAGTGTTTCATGTCATCTTAACTCGAATTAAGGATTTCCTGGATCTTAGCTACCTTTTCTACACTAAGAACTGACTTGGAGAATCTCTTTGAGCTGTTCTAAACAAGTTCTCCTCTGTTTACAGTCATTTTCTCTGAATTATCCATGTTTTCATGTAGTTTCCTATATTCTGCCTTCTGGTCCAAGTATAAGCTTTGCCCACTTTATCAAACAACTTCCTACACACTGTTATGAACTGAGGCAGCTTGGGAACATTGTCTCTCAACTGTGTTATAGAGTGTAGTACTACGTTTCAGTGAAGTGTAAGGCTTTCCAAAGCTGCCGAACGTGTTTCTTTCTCTATTTAAATGGTATTCTGCCTTGTATAACACACATTTACCACTGTAGTCTCCTTTAAGTAAAGAATATAGGATTCATACAGTGTTTCATGTCATCGTAACTCGAATTAAGGATTTCCCAGATCTTAGCTACCTTTTCTACACTAAGAACTGACTTGGAGAATCTCTTTCAGCTGTTCTAAACAAGTTCTCCTCTGTTTACAGTCATTTTCTCTGAATTATCCATGTTTTCATGTAGTTTCCTATATTCTGCCTTCTGGTCCAAGTATAAGCTTTGCCCACTTTATCAAACAACTTCCTACACACTGTTATGAACTGAGGCAGCTCGGGAACATTTTCTCTCAACAGTGTTATAGAGTGTAGTACTACATTTCAGTGAAGTGTAAGGCTTTCCAAAGCTGCCGAACGTGTTTTTTCTCTATTTCAATGGTATTCTGCCTTGTATAACACACATTTATCACTCTAGTCTCCTTTAAGGAAAGAATATAGGATTCATACAGTGTTTCATGTCATCTTAACTCGAATTAAGGATTTCCCGGATCTTAGCTACCTTTTCTACACTAAGAACTGACTTGGAGAATCTCTTTCAGCTGTTCTAAACAAGTTCTCCTCTGTTTACAGTCATTTTCTCTGAATTATCTATGTTTTCATGTAGTTTCCTATATTCTGCCTTCTGGTCCAAGTATAAGCTTGGCCCACTTTATCAAACAACTTCCTACACACTGTTATGAACTGAGGCAGCTCGGGAACATTGTCTCTCAACTGTGTTATAGAGTGTAGTACTACATTTCAGTGAAGTGTAAGGCTTTCCAAAGCTGCCGAACGTGTTTCTTTCTCTATTTCAATGGTATTCGGCCCTCTATAACACACATTTACCACTCTAGTCTCCTTTAAGTAAAGAATATAGGATTCATACAGTGTTTCATGTCATCTTAACTCGAATTAAGGATTTCCTGGATCTTAGCTACCTTTTCTACACTAAGAACTGACTTGGAGAATCTCTTTGAGCTGTTCTAAACAAGTTCTCCTCTGTTTACAGTCATTTTCTCTGAATTATCCATGTTTTCATGTAGTTTCCTATATTCTGCCTTCTGGTCCAAGTATAAGCTTTGCCCACTTTATCAAACAACTTCCTACACACTGTTATGAACTGAGGCAGCTTGGGAACATTGTCTCTCAACTGTGTTATAGAGTGTAGTACTACGTTTCAGTGAAGTGTAAGGCTTTCCAAAGCTGCCGAACGTGTTTCTTTCTCTATTTAAATGGTATTCTGCCTTGTATAACACACATTTACCACTGTAGTCTCCTTTAAGTAAAGAATATAGGATTCATACAGTGTTTCATGTCATCGTAACTCGAATTAAGGATTTCCCAGATCTTAGCTACCTTTTCTACACTAAGAACTGACTTGGAGAATCTCTTTCAGCTGTTCTAAACAAGTTCTCCTCTGTTTACAGTCATTTTCTCTGAATTATCCATGTTTTCATGTAGTTTCCTATATTCTGCCTTCTGGTCCAAGTATAAGCTTTGCCCACTTTATCAAACAACTTCCTACACACTGTTATGAACTGAGGCAGCTCGGGAACATTGTCTCTCAACTGTGTTATAGAGTGTAGTACTACATTTCAGGGAAGTGTCAGGCTTTCCAAAGCTGCCGAACGGGTTTCTTTCTCTATTTCAATGGTATTCTGCCTTGTATAACACACATTTACCACTCAAGTCTCCTTTAAATAAAGAACATAGGATTCATACAGTGTTTCATGTCATCTTAACTCGAATTAAGGATTTTCCATATCTTAGCTACCTTTTCTACACTAAGAACTGACTTGGAGAATCTCTTTCAGCTGTTCTAAACAAGCTCTCATCTGTTTACAGTCATTTTCACTGAATTATTCATGTTTTCACGTAGTTTTTTATATTCTGCCTTCTGGTGCAAGTATAAGCTTTGCCCACTTTATCAAACAACTTCCTACACACAGTTATGAACTGAGGCAGCTCGGGAACATTGTCTCTCAACTGTGTTATAGAGTGTAGTACTACATTTCAGTGAAGTGTAAGGCTTTCCAAAGCTGCCGAACGTGTTTCTTTCTCTATTTCAATGGTATTCGGCCCTCTATAACACACATTTACCACTCTAGTCTCCTTTAAGTAAAGAATATAGGATTCATACAGTGTTTCATGTCATCTTAACTCGAATTAAGGATTTCCCGGATCTTAGCTACCTTTTCTACACTAAGAACTGACTTGGAGAATCTCTTTCAGCTCTTCTAAACAAGTTCTCATCTGTTTACAGTCATTTTCTCTGAATTATCCATGTTTTCATGTAGTTTCCTATATTCTGCCTTCTGGTCCAAGTATAAGCTTTGCCCACTTTATCAAACAACTTCCTACACACTGTTATGAACTGAGGCAGCTTGGGAACATTGTCTCTCAACTGTGTTATAGAGTGTAGTACTACATTTCAGTGAAGTGTAAGGCTTTCCAAAGCTGCCGAACGTGTTTCTTTCTCTATTTCAATGGTATTCTGCCTTGTATAACACACATTTACCACTCTAGTCTCCTTTAAGTAAAGAATATAGGATTCATACAGTGTTTCATGTCATCTTAACTCGAATTAAGGATTTCCCGGATCTTAGCTACCTTTTCTACAATAAGAACTGACTTGGAGTATCTCTTTGAGCTGTTCTAAACAAGTTCTCCTCTGTTTACAGTCATTTTCTCTGAATTATCCATGTTTTCATGTAGTTTCCTATATTCTGCCTTCTGGTCCAAGTATAAGCTTGGCCCACTTTATCAAACAACTTCCTACACACTGTTATGAACTGAGGCAGCTTGGGAACATTGTCTCTCAACTGTGTTATAGAGTGTAGTACTAGATTTCAGTGAAGTGTAAGGCTTTCCAAAGCTGCCGAACGTGTTTCTTTCTCTATTTAAATGGTATTCTGCCTTGTATAACACACATTTACCACTCTAGTCTCCTTTAAATAAAGAACATAGGATTCATACAATGTTTCATGTCATCTTAACTCGAATTAAGGATTTTCCATATCTTAGCTACCTTTTCTACACTAAGAACTGACTTGGAGAATCTCTTTTAGCTGTTCTAAACAAGCTCTCATCTGTTTACAGTCATTTTCACTGAATTATTTATGTTTTCACGTAGTTTTTTATATTCTGCCTTCTGGTCCAAGTATAAGCTTTGCACACTTTATCAAACAACTTCCTACACACTGTGATGAACTGAGGCAGCTCGGGAACATTGTCTCTCAACTGTGTTATAGAGTGTAGTACTACATTTCAGTGAAGTGTAAGGCTTTCCAAAGCTGCCGAACGTGTTTCTTTCTCTATTTCAATGGTATTCTGCCTTGTATAACACACATTTACCACTCCAGTCTCCTTTAAGGAAAGAATATAGGATTCATACAGTGTTTCATGTCATCTTAACTCGAATTAAGGGTTTCCCGGATCTTAGCTACCTTTTCTACACTAAGAACTGACTTGGAGAATGTCTTTGAGCTGTTCTAAACAAGTTCTCATCTGTTTACAGTCATTTTCTCTGAATTATCCATGTTTTCATGTAGTTTCCTATATTCTGCCTTCCGGTCCAAGTATAAGCTTTGCCCACTTTATCAAACAACTTCCTACACACTGTTATGAACTGAGGCAGCTTGGGAACATTGTCTCTCAACTGTGTTATAGAGTGTAGTACTACGTTTCAGTGAAGTGTAAGGCTTTCCAAAGCTGCCGAACGTGTTTCTTTCTCTATTTAAATGGTATTCTGCCTTGTATAACACACATTTACCACTCTAGTCTCCTTTAAGGAAAGAATATAGGATTCATACAGTGTTTCATGTCATCTTAACTCGAATTAAGGATTTCCCGGATCTTAGCTACCTTTTCTACACTTAGAACTGACTTGGAGAATCTCTTTCAGCTGTTCTAAACAAGTTCTCCTCTGTTTACAGTCATTTTCTCTGAATTATCCATGTTTTCATGTAGTTTCCTATATTCTGCCTTCTGGTCCAAGTATAAGCTTTGCCCACTTTATCAAACAACTTCCTACACACTGTTATGAACTGAGGCAGCTCGGGAACATTTTCTCTCAACAGTGTTATAGAGTGTAGTACTACATTTCAGTGAAGTGTAAGGCTTTCCAAAGCTGCCGAACGTGTTTTTTCTCTATTTCAATGGTATTCTGCCTTGTATAACACACATTTATCACTCTAGTCTCCTTTAAGGAAAGAATATAGGATTCATACAGTGTTTCATGTCATCTTAACTCGAATTAAGGATTTCCCGGATCTTAGCTACCTTTTCTACACTAAGAACTGACTTGGAGAATCTCTTTCAGCTGTTCTAAACAAGTTCTCCTCTGTTTACAGTCATTTTCTCTGAATTATCTATGTTTTCATGTAGTTTCCTATATTCTGCCTTCTGGTCCAAGTATAAGCTTGGCCCACTTTATCAAACAACTTCCTACACACTGTTATGAACTGAGGCAGCTCGGGAACATTGTCTCTCAACTGTGTTATAGAGTGTAGTACTACATTTCTGTGAAGTGTAAGGCTTTCCAAAGCTGCCGAACGTGTTTCTTTCTATATTTCAATGGTATTCGGCCCTCTATAACACACATTTACCACTCTAGTCTCCTTTAAGTAAAGAATATAGGATTCATACAGTGTTTCATGTCATCTTAACTCGAATTAAGGATTTCCTGGATCTTAGCTACCTTTTCTACACTAAGAACTGACTTGGAGAATCTCTTTGAGCTGTTCTAAACAAGTTCTCCTCTGTTTACAGTCATTTTCTCTGAATTATCCATGTTTTCATGTAGTTTCCTATATTCTGCCTTCTGGTCCAAGTATAAGCTTTGCCCACTTTATCAAACAACTTCCTACACACTGTTATGAACTGAGGCAGCTTGGGAACATTGTCTCTCAACTGTGTTATAGAGTGTAGTACTACGTTTCAGTGAAGTGTAAGGCTTTCCAAAGCTGCCGAACGTGTTTCTTTCTCTATTTAAATGGTATTCTGCCTTGTATAACACACATTTACCACTGTAGTCTCCTTTAAGTAAAGAATATAGGATTCATACAGTGTTTCATGTCATCGTAACTCGAATTAAGGATTTCCCAGATCTTAGCTACCTTTTCTACACTAAGAACTGACTTGGAGAATCTCTTTCAGCTGTTCTAAACAAGTTCTCCTCTGTTTACAGTCATTTTCTCTGAATTATCTATGTTTTCATGTAGTTTCCTATATTCTGCCTTCTGGTCCAAGTATAAGCTTGGCCCACTTTATCAAACAACTTCCTACACACTGTTATGAACTGAGGCAGCTCGGGAACATTGTCTCTCAACTGTGTTATAGAGTGTAGTACTACATTTCAGTGAAGTGTAAGGCTTTCCAAAGCTGCCGAACGTGTTTCTTTCTCTATTTCAATGGTATTCGGCCCTCTATAACACACATTTACCACTCTAGTCTCCTTTAAGTAAAGAATATAGGATTCATACAGTGTTTCATGTCATCTTAACTCGAATTAAGGATTTCCTGGATCTTAGCTACCTTTTCTACACTAAGAACTGACTTGGAGAATCTCTTTGAGCTGTTCTAAACAAGTTCTCCTCTGTTTACAGTCATTTTCTCTGAATTATCCATGTTTTCATGTAGTTTCCTATATTCTGCCTTCTGGTCCAAGTATAAGCTTTGCCCACTTTATCAAACAACTTCCTACACACTGTTATGAACTGAGGCAGCTTGGGAACATTGTCTCTCAACTGTGTTATAGAGTGTAGTACTACGTTTCAGTGAAGTGTAAGGCTTTCCAAAGCTGCCGAACGTGTTTCTTTCTCTATTTAAATGGTATTCTGCCTTGTATAACACACATTTACCACTGTAGTCTCCTTTAAGTAAAGAATATAGGATTCATACAGTGTTTCATGTCATCGTAACTCGAATTAAGGATTTCCCAGATCTTAGCTACCTTTTCTACACTAAGAACTGACTTGGAGAATCTCTTTCAGCTGTTCTAAACAAGTTCTCCTCTGTTTACAGTCATTTTCTCTGAATTATCCATGTTTTCATGTAGTTTCCTATATTCTGCCTTCTGGTCCAAGTATAAGCTTTGCCCACTTTATCAAACAACTTCCTACACACTGTTATGAACTGAGGCAGCTCGGGAACATTGTCTCTCAACTGTGTTATAGAGTGTAGTACTACATTTCAGGGAAGTGTCAGGCTTTCCAAAGCTGCCGAACGGGTTTCTTTCTCTATTTCAATGGTATTCTGCCTTGTATAACACACATTTACCACTCAAGTCTCCTTTAAATAAAGAACATAGGATTCATACAGTGTTTCATGTCATCTTAACTCGAATTAAGGATTTTCCATATCTTAGCTACCTTTTCTACACTAAGAACTGACTTGGAGAATCTCTTTCAGCTGTTCTAAACAAGCTCTCATCTGTTTACAGTCATTTTCACTGAATTATTCATGTTTTCACGTAGTTTTTTATATTCTGCCTTCTGGTCCAAGTATAAGCTTTGCCCACTTTATCAAACAACTTCCTACACACAGTTATGAACTGAGGCAGCTCGGGAACATTGTCTCTCAACTGTGTTATAGAGTGTAGTACTACATTTCAGTGAAGTGTAAGGCTTTCCAAAGCTGCCGAACGTGTTTCTTTCTCTATTTCAATGGTATTCTGCCCTCTATAACACACATTTACCACTCTAGTCTCCTTTAAGGAAAGAATATAGGATTCATACAGTGTTTCATGTCATCTTAACTCGAATTAAGGATTTCCCGGATCTTAGCTAACTTTTCTACACTAAGAACTGACTTGGAGAATGTCTTTGAGCTGTTCTAAACAAGTTCTCATCTGTTTACAGTCATTTTCTCTGAATTATCCACGTTTTCATGTAGTTTCCTATATTCTGCCTTCTGGTCCAAGTATAAGCTTTGCCCACTTTATCAAACAACTTCCTACACAGTTATGAACTGAGGCAGCTCGGGAACATTGTCTCTCAACTGTGTTATAGAGTGTAGTACTACATTTCAGGGAAGTGTCAGGCTTTCCAAAGCTGCCGAACGGGTTTCTTTCTCTATTTCAATGGTATTCTGCCTTGTATAACACACATTTACCACTCAAGTCTCCTTTAAATAAAGAACATAGGATTCATACAGTGTTTCATGTCATCTTAACTCGAATTAAGGATTTTCCATATCTTAGCTACCTTTTCTACACTAAGAACTGACTTGGAGAATCTCTTTTAGCTGTTCTAAACAAGCTCTCATCTGTTTACAGTCATTTTCACTGAATTATTTATGTTTTCACGTAGTTTTTTATATTCTGCCTTCTGGTCCAAGTATAAGCTTTGCACACTTTATCAAACAACTTCCTACACACTGTGATGAACTGAGGCAGCTCGGGAACATTGTCTCTCAACTGTGTTATAGAGTGTAGTACTACATTTCAGTGAAGTGTAAGGCTTTCCAAAGCTGCCGAACGTGTTTCTTTCTCTATTTCAATGGTATTCTGCCTTGTATAACACACATTTACCACTCCAGTCTCCTTTAAGGAAAGAATATAGGATTCATACAGTGTTTCATGTCATCTTAACTCGAATTAAGGATTTCCCGGATCTTAGCTACCTTTTCTACACTAAGAACTGACTTGGAGAATGTCTTTGAGCTGTTCTAAACAAGTTCTCATCTGTTTACAGTCATTTTCTCTGAATTATCCATGTTTTCATGTAGTTTCCTATATTCTGCCTTCCGGTCCAAGTATAAGCTTTGCCCACTTTATCAAACAACTTCCTACACACTGTTATGAACTGAGGCAGCTTGGGAACATTGTCTCTCAACTGTGTTATAGAGTGTAGTACTACGTTTCAGTGAAGTGTAAGGCTTTCCAAAGCTGCCGAACGTGTTTCTTTCTCTATTTAAATGGTATTCTGCCTTGTATAACACACATTTACCACTCTAGTCTCCTTTAAGGAAAGAATATAGGATTCATACAGTGTTTCATGTCATCTTAACTCGAATTAAGGATTTCCCGGATCTTAGCTACCTTTTCTACACTTAGAACTGACTTGGAGAATCTCTTTCAGCTGTTCTAAACAAGTTCTCCTCTGTTTACAGTCATTTTCTCTGAATTATCCATGTTTTCATGTAGTTTCCTATATTCTGCCTTCTGGTCCAAGTATAAGCTTTGCCCACTTTATCAAACAACTTCCTACACACTGTTATGAACTGAGGCAGCTCGGGAACATTTTCTCTCAACAGTGTTATAGAGTGTAGTACTACATTTCAGTGAAGTGTAAGGCTTTCCAAAGCTGCCGAACGTGTTTTTTCTCTATTTCAATGGTATTCTGCCTTGTATAACACACATTTATCACTCTAGTCTCCTTTAAGGAAAGAATATAGGATTCATACAGTGTTTCATGTCATCTTAACTCGAATTAAGGATTTCCCGGATCTTAGCTACCTTTTCTACACTAAGAACTGACTTGGAGAATCTCTTTCAGCTGTTCTAAACAAGTTCTCCTCTGTTTACAGTCATTTTCTCTGAATTATCTATGTTTTCATGTAGTTTCCTATATTCTGCCTTCTGGTCCAAGTATAAGCTTTGCCCACTTTATCAAACAACTTCCTACACACTGTTATGAACTGAGGCAGCTTAGGAACATTGTCTCTCAACTGTGTTATAGAGTGTAGTACTACGTTTCAGTGAAGTGTAAGGCTTTCCAAAGCTGCCGAACGTGTTTCTTTCTCTATTTAAATGGTATTCTGCCTTGTATAACACACATTTACCACTGTAGTCTCCTTTAAGTAAAGAATATAGGATTCATACAGTGTTTCATGTCATCGTAACTCGAATTAAGGATTTCCCAGATCTTAGCTACCTTTTCTACACTAAGAACTGACTTGGAGAATCTCTTTCAGCTGTTCTAAACAAGTTCTCCTCTGTTTACAGTCATTTTCTCTGAATTATCCATGTTTTCATGTAGTTTCCTATATTCTGCCTTCTGGTCCAAGTATAAGCTTTGCCCACTTTATCAAACAACTTCCTACACACTGTTATGAACTGAGGCAGCTCGGGAACATTTTCTCTCAACAGTGTTATAGAGTGTAGTACTACATTTCAGTGAAGTGTAAGGCTTTCCAAAGCTGCCGAACGTGTTTTTTCTCTATTTCAATGGTATTCTGCCTTGTATAACACACATTTATCACTCTAGTCTCCTTTAAGGAAAGAATATAGGATTCATACAGTGTTTCATGTCATCTTAACTCGAATTAAGGATTTCCCGGATCTTAGCTACCTTTTCTACACTAAGAACTGACTTGGAGAATCTCTTTCAGCTGTTCTAAACAAGTTCTCCTCTGTTTACAGTCATTTTCTCTGAATTATCTATGTTTTCATGTAGTTTCCTATATTCTGCCTTCTGGTCCAAGTATAAGATTGGCCCACTTTATCAAACAACTTCCTACACACTGTTATGAACTGAGGCAGCTCGGGAACATTGTCTCTCAACTGTGTTATAGAGTGTAGTACTACATTTCAGTGAAGTGTAAGGCTTTCCAAAGCTGCCGAACGTGTTTCTTTCTCTATTTCAATGGTATTCGGCCCTCTATAACACACATTTACCACTCTAGTCTCCTTTAAGTAAAGAATATAGGATTCATACAGTGTTTCATGTCATCTTAACTCGAATTAAGGATTTCCTGGATCTTAGCTACCTTTTCTACACTAAGAACTGACTTGGAGAATCTCTTTGAGCTGTTCTAAACAAGTTCTCCTCTGTTTACAGTCATTTTCTCTGAATTATCCATGTTTTCATGTAGTTTCCTATATTCTGCCTTCTGGTCCAAGTATAAGCTTTGCCCACTTTATCAAACAACTTCCTACACACTGTTATGAACTGAGGCAGCTTGGGAACATTGTCTCTCAACTGTGTTATAGAGTGTAGTACTACGTTTCAGTGAAGTGTAAGGCTTTCCAAAGCTGCCGAACGTGTTTCTTTCTCTATTTAAATGGTATTCTGCCTTGTATAACACACATTTACCACTGTAGTCTCCTTTAAGTAAAGAATATAGGATTCATACAGTGTTTCATGTCATCGTAACTCGAATTAAGGATTTCCCAGATCTTAGCTACCTTTTCTACACTAAGAACTGACTTGGAGAATCTCTTTCAGCTGTTCTAAACAAGTTCTCCTCTGTTTACAGTCATTTTCTCTGAATTATCCATGTTTTCATGTAGTTTCCTATATTCTGCCTTCTGGTCCAAGTATAAGCTTTGCCCACTTTATCAAACAACTTCCTACACACTGTTATGAACTGAGGCAGCTCGGGAACATTGTCTCTCAACTGTGTTATAGAGTGTAGTACTACATTTCAGGGAAGTGTCAGGCTTTCCAAAGCTGCCGAACGGGTTTCTTTCTCTATTTCAATGGTATTCTGCCTTGTATAACACACATTTACCACTCAAGTCTCCTTTAAATAAAGAACATAGGATTCATACAGTGTTTCATGTCATCTTAACTCGAATTAAGGATTTTCCATATCTTAGCTACCTTTTCTACACTAAGAACTGACTTGGAGAATCTCTTTCAGCTGTTCTAAACAAGCTCTCATCTGTTTACAGTCATTTTCACTGAATTATTCATGTTTTCACGTAGTTTTTTATATTCTGCCTTCTGGTCCAAGTATAAGCTTTGCCCACTTTATCAAACAACTTCCTACACACAGTTATGAACTGAGGCAGCTCGGGAACATTGTCTCTCAACTGTGTTATAGAGTGTAGTACTACATTTCAGTGAAGTGTAAGGCTTTCCAAAGCTGCCGAACGTGTTTCTTTCTCTATTTCAATGGTATTCTGCCCTCTATAACACACATTTACCACTCTAGTCTCCTTTAAGGAAAGAATATAGGATTCATACAGTGTTTCATGTCATCTTAACTCGAATTAAGGATTTCCCGGATCTTAGCTAACTTTTCTACACTAAGAACTGACTTGGAGAATGTCTTTGAGCTGTTCTAAACAAGTTCTCATCTGTTTACATTCATTTTCTCTGAATTATCCACGTTTTCATGTAGTTTCCTATATTCTGCCTTCTGGTCCAAGTATAAGCTTTGCCCACTTTATCAAACAACTTCCTACACAGTTATGAACTGAGGCAGCTCGGGAACATTGTCTCTCAACTGTGTTATAGAGTGTAGTACTACATTTCAGTGAAGTGTAAGGCTTTCCAAAGCTGCCGAACGTGTTTCTTTCTCTATTTCAATGGTATTCTGCCCTCTATAACACACATTTACCACTCTAGTCTCCTTTAAGGAAAGAATATAGGATTCATACAGTGTTTCATGTCATCTTAACTCGAATTAAGGATTTCCCGGATCTTAGCTAACTTTTCTACACTAAGAACTGACTTGGAGAATGTCTTTGAGCTGTTCTAAACAAGTTCTCATCTGTTTACAGTCATTTTCTCTGAATTATCCACGTTTTCATGTAGTTTCCTATATTCTGCCTTCTGGTCCAAGTATAAGCTTTGCCCACTTTATCAAACAACTTCCTACACAGTTATGAACTGAGGCAGCTCGGGAACATTGTCTCTCAACTGTGTTATAGAGTGTAGTACTACATTTCAGGGAAGTGTCAGGCTTTCCAAAGCTGCCGAACGGGTTTCTTTCTCTATTTCAATGGTATTCTGCCTTGTATAACACACATTTACCACTCCAGTCTCCTTTAAGGAAAGAATATAGGATTCATACAGTGTTTCATGTCATCTTAACTCGAATTAAGGATTTCCCGGATCTTAGCTACCTTTTCTACACTAAGAACTGACTTGGAGAATGTCTTTGAGCTGTTCTAAACAAGTTCTCATCTGTTTACAGTCATTTTCTCTGAATTATCCATGTTTTCATGTAGTTTCCTATATTCTGCCTTCCGGTCCAAGTATAAGCTTTGCCCACTTTATCAAACAACTTCCTACACACTGTTATGAACTGAGGCAGCTTGGGAACATTGTCTCTCAACTGTGTTATAGAGTGTAGTACTACGTTTCAGTGAAGTGTAAGGCTTTCCAAAGCTGCCGAACGTGTTTCTTTCTCTATTTAAATGGTATTCTGCCTTGTATAACACACATTTACCACTCTAGTCTCCTTTAAGGAAAGAATATAGGATTCATACAGTGTTTCATGTCATCTTAACTCGAATTAAGGATTTCCCGGATCTTAGCTACCTTTTCTACACTTAGAACTGACTTGGAGAATCTCTTTCAGCTGTTCTAAACAAGTTCTCCTCTGTTTACAGTCATTTTCTCTGAATTATCCATGTTTTCATGTAGTTTCCTATATTCTGCCTTCTGGTCCAAGTATAAGCTTTGCCCACTTTATCAAACAACTTCCTACACACTGTTATGAACTGAGGCAGCTCGGGAACATTTTCTCTCAACAGTGTTATAGAGTGTAGTACTACATTTCAGTGAAGTGTAAGGCTTTCCAAAGCTGCCGAACGTGTTTTTTCTCTATTTCAATGGTATTCTGCCTTGTATAACACACATTTATCACTCTAGTCTCCTTTAAGGAAAGAATATAGGATTCATACAGTGTTTCATGTCATCTTAACTCGAATTAAGGATTTCCCGGATCTTAGCTACCTTTTCTACACTAAGAACTGACTTGGAGAATCTCTTTCAGCTGTTCTAAACAAGTTCTCCTCTGTTTACAGTCATTTTCTCTGAATTATCTATGTTTTCATGTAGTTTCCTATATTCTGCCTTCTGGTCCAAGTATAAGCTTTGCCCACTTTATCAAACAACTTCCTACACACTGTTATGAACTGAGGCAGCTTAGGAACATTGTCTCTCAACTGTGTTATAGAGTGTAGTACTACGTTTCAGTGAAGTGTAAGGCTTTCCAAAGCTGCCGAACGTGTTTCTTTCTCTATTTAAATGGTATTCTGCCTTGTATAACACACATTTACCACTGTAGTCTCCTTTAAGTAAAGAATATAGGATTCATACAGTGTTTCATGTCATCGTAACTCGAATTAAGGATTTCCCAGATCTTAGCTACCTTTTCTACACTAAGAACTGACTTGGAGAATCTCTTTCAGCTGTTCTAAACAAGTTCTCCTCTGTTTACAGTCATTTTCTCTGAATTATCCATGTTTTCATGTAGTTTCCTATATTCTGCCTTCTGGTCCAAGTATAAGCTTTGCCCACTTTATCAAACAACTTCCTACACACTGTTATGAACTGAGGCAGCTCGGGAACATTTTCTCTCAACAGTGTTATAGAGTGTAGTACTACATTTCAGTGAAGTGTAAGGCTTTCCAAAGCTGCCGAACGTGTTTTTTCTCTATTTCAATGGTATTCTGCCTTGTATAACACACATTTATCACTCTAGTCTCCTTTAAGGAAAGAATATAGGATTCATACAGTGTTTCATGTCATCTTAACTCGAATTAAGGATTTCCCGGATCTTAGCTACCTTTTCTACACTAAGAACTGACTTGGAGAATCTCTTTCAGCTGTTCTAAACAAGTTCTCCTCTGTTTACAGTCATTTTCTCTGAATTATCTATGTTTTCATGTAGTTTCCTATATTCTGCCTTCTGGTCCAAGTATAAGATTGGCCCACTTTATCAAACAACTTCCTACACACTGTTATGAACTGAGGCAGCTCGGGAACATTGTCTCTCAACTGTGTTATAGAGTGTAGTACTACATTTCAGTGAAGTGTAAGGCTTTCCAAAGCTGCCGAACGTGTTTCTTTCTCTATTTCAATGGTATTCGGCCCTCTATAACACACATTTACCACTCTAGTCTCCTTTAAGTAAAGAATATAGGATTCATACAGTGTTTCATGTCATCTTAACTCGAATTAAGGATTTCCTGGATCTTAGCTACCTTTTCTACACTAAGAACTGACTTGGAGAATCTCTTTGAGCTGTTCTAAACAAGTTCTCCTCTGTTTACAGTCATTTTCTCTGAATTATCCATGTTTTCATGTAGTTTCCTATATTCTGCCTTCTGGTCCAAGTATAAGCTTTGCCCACTTTATCAAACAACTTCCTACACACTGTTATGAACTGAGGCAGCTTGGGAACATTGTCTCTCAACTGTGTTATAGAGTGTAGTACTACGTTTCAGTGAAGTGTAAGGCTTTCCAAAGCTGCCGAACGTGTTTCTTTCTCTATTTAAATGGTATTCTGCCTTGTATAACACACATTTACCACTGTAGTCTCCTTTAAGTAAAGAATATAGGATTCATACAGTGTTTCATGTCATCGTAACTCGAATTAAGGATTTCCCAGATCTTAGCTACCTTTTCTACACTAAGAACTGACTTGGAGAATCTCTTTCAGCTGTTCTAAACAAGTTCTCCTCTGTTTACAGTCATTTTCTCTGAATTATCCATGTTTTCATGTAGTTTCCTATATTCTGCCTTCTGGTCCAAGTATAAGCTTTGCCCACTTTATCAAACAACTTCCTACACACTGTTATGAACTGAGGCAGCTCGGGAACATTGTCTCTCAACTGTGTTATAGAGTGTAGTACTACATTTCAGGGAAGTGTCAGGCTTTCCAAAGCTGCCGAACGGGTTTCTTTCTCTATTTCAATGGTATTCTGCCTTGTATAACACACATTTACCACTCAAGTCTCCTTTAAATAAAGAACATAGGATTCATACAGTGTTTCATGTCATCTTAACTCGAATTAAGGATTTTCCATATCTTAGCTACCTTTTCTACACTAAGAACTGACTTGGAGAATCTCTTTCAGCTGTTCTAAACAAGCTCTCATCTGTTTACAGTCATTTTCACTGAATTATTCATGTTTTCACGTAGTTTTTTATATTCTGCCTTCTGGTCCAAGTATAAGCTTTGCCCACTTTATCAAACAACTTCCTACACACAGTTATGAACTGAGGCAGCTCGGGAACATTGTCTCTCAACTGTGTTATAGAGTGTAGTACTACATTTCAGTGAAGTGTAAGGCTTTCCAAAGCTGCCGAACGTGTTTCTTTCTCTATTTCAATGGTATTCTGCCCTCTATAACACACATTTACCACTCTAGTCTCCTTTAAGGAAAGAATATAGGATTCATACAGTGTTTCATGTCATCTTAACTCGAATTAAGGATTTCCCGGATCTTAGCTAACTTTTCTACACTAAGAACTGACTTGGAGAATGTCTTTGAGCTGTTCTAAACAAGTTCTCATCTGTTTACAGTCATTTTCTCTGAATTATCCACGTTTTCATGTAGTTTCCTATATTCTGCCTTCTGGTCCAAGTATAAGCTTTGCCCACTTTATCAAACAACTTCCTACACAGTTATGAACTGAGGCAGCTCGGGAACATTGTCTCTCAACTGTGTTATAGAGTGTAGTACTACATTTCAGGGAAGTGTCAGGCTTTCCAAAGCTGCCGAACGGGTTTCTTTCTCTATTTCAATGGTATTCTGCCTTGTATAACACACATTTACCACTCAAGTCTCCTTTAAATAAAGAACATAGGATTCATACAGTGTTTCATGTCATCTTAACTCGAATTAAGGATTTTCCATATCTTAGCTACCTTTTCTACCCTAAGAACTGACTTGGAGAATCTCTTTCAGCTGTTCTAAACAAGCTCTCATCTGTTTACAGTCATTTTCACTGAATTATTCATGTTTTCACGTAGTTTTTTATATTCTGCCTTCTGGTCCAAGTATAAGCTTTGCCCACTTTATCAAACAACTTCCTACACAATGTTATGAACTGAGGCAGCTCGGGAACATTGTCTCTCAACTGTGTTATAGAGTGTAGTACTACATTTCAGTGAAGTGTAAGGCTTTCCAAAGCTGCCGAACGTGTTTTTTCTCTATTTCAATGGTATTCTGCCTTGTATAACACACATTTATCACTCTAGTCTCCTTTAAGGAAAGAATATAGGATTCATACAGTGTTTCATGTCATCTTAACTCGAATTAAGGATTTCCCGGATCTTAGCTACCTTTTCTACACTAAGAACTGACTTGGAGAATCTCTTTCAGCTGTTCTAAACAAGTTCTCCTCTGTTTACAGTCATTTTCTCTGAATTATCTATGTTTTCATGTAGTTTCCTATATTCTGCCTTCTGGTCCAAGTATAAGCTTTGCCCACTTTATCAAACAACTTCCTACACACTGTTATGAACTGAGGCAGCTTAGGAACATTGTCTCTCAACTGTGTTATAGAGTGTAGTACTACGTTTCAGTGAAGTGTAAGGCTTTCCAAAGCTGCCGAACGTGTTTCTTTCTCTATTTAAATGGTATTCTGCCTTGTATAACACACATTTACCACTGTAGTCTCCTTTAAGTAAAGAATATAGGATTCATACAGTGTTTCATGTCATCGTAACTCGAATTAAGGATTTCCCAGATCTTAGCTACCTTTTCTACACTAAGAACTGACTTGGAGAATCTCTTTCAGCTGTTCTAAACAAGTTCTCCTCTGTTTACAGTCATTTTCTCTGAATTATCCATGTTTTCATGTAGTTTCCTATATTCTGCCTTCTGGTCCAAGTATAAGCTTTGCCCACTTTATCAAACAACTTCCTACACACTGTTATGAACTGAGGCAGCTCGGGAACATTTTCTCTCAACAGTGTTATAGAGTGTAGTACTACATTTCAGTGAAGTGTAAGGCTTTCCAAAGCTGCCGAACGTGTTTTTTCTCTATTTCAATGGTATTCTGCCTTGTATAACACACATTTATCACTCTAGTCTCCTTTAAGGAAAGAATATAGGATTCATACAGTGTTTCATGTCATCTTAACTCGAATTAAGGATTTCCCGGATCTTAGCTACCTTTTCTACACTAAGAACTGACTTGGAGAATCTCTTTCAGCTGTTCTAAACAAGTTCTCCTCTGTTTACAGTCATTTTCTCTGAATTATCTATGTTTTCATGTAGTTTCCTATATTCTACCTTCTGGTCCAAGTATAAGATTGGCCCACTTTATCAAACAACTTCCTACACACTGTTATGAACTGAGGCAGCTCGGGAACATTGTCTCTCAACTGTGTTATAGAGTGTAGTACTACATTTCAGTGAAGTGTAAGGCTTTCCAAAGCTGCCGAACGTGTTTCTTTCTCTATTTCAATGGTATTCGGCCCTCTATAACACACATTTACCACTCTAGTCTCCTTTAAGTAAAGAATATAGGATTCATACAGTGTTTCATGTCATCTTAACTCGAATTAAGGATTTCCTGGATCTTAGCTACCTTTTCTACACTAAGAACTGACTTGGAGAATCTCTTTGAGCTGTTCTAAACAAGTTCTCCTCTGTTTACAGTCATTTTCTCTGAATTATCCATGTTTTCATGTAGTTTCCTATATTCTGCCTTCTGGTCCAAGTATAAGCTTTGCCCACTTTATCAAACAACTTCCTACACACTGTTATGAACTGAGGCAGCTTGGGAACATTGTCTCTCAACTGTGTTATAGAGTGTAGTACTACGTTTCAGTGAAGTGTAAGGCTTTCCAAAGCTGCCGAACGTGTTTCTTTCTCTATTTAAATGGTATTCTGCCTTGTATAACACACATTTACCACTGTAGTCTCCTTTAAGTAAAGAATATAGGATTCATACAGTGTTTCATGTCATCGTAACTCGAATTAAGGATTTCCCAGATCTTAGCTACCTTTTCTACACTAAGAACTGACTTGGAGAATCTCTTTCAGCTGTTCTAAACAAGTTCTCCTCTGTTTACAGTCATTTTCTCTGAATTATCCATGTTTTCATGTAGTTTCCTATATTCTGCCTTCTGGTCCAAGTATAAGCTTTGCCCACTTTATCAAACAACTTCCTACACACTGTTATGAACTGAGGCAGCTCGGGAACATTGTCTCTCAACTGTGTTATAGAGTGTAGTACTACATTTCAGGGAAGTGTCAGGCTTTCCAAAGCTGCCGAACGGGTTTCTTTCTCTATTTCAATGGTATTCTGCCTTGTATAACACACATTTACCACTCAAGTCTCCTTTAAATAAAGAACATAGGATTCATACAGTGTTTCATGTCATCTTAACTCGAATTAAGGATTTTCCATATCTTAGCTACCTTTTCTACACTAAGAACTGACTTGGAGAATCTCTTTCAGCTGTTCTAAACAAGCTCTCATCTGTTTACAGTCATTTTCACTGAATTATTCATGTTTTCACGTAGTTTTTTATATTCTGCCTTCTGGTCCAAGTATAAGCTTTGCCCACTTTATCAAACAACTTCCTACACACAGTTATGAACTGAGGCAGCTCGGGAACATTGTCTCTCAACTGTGTTATAGAGTGTAGTACTACATTTCAGTGAAGTGTAAGGCTTTCCAAAGCTGCCGAACGTGTTTCTTTCTCTATTTCAATGGTATTCTGCCCTCTATAACACACATTTACCACTCTAGTCTCCTTTAAGGAAAGAATATAGGATTCATACAGTGTTTCATGTCATCTTAACTCGAATTAAGGATTTCCCGGATCTTAGCTAACTTTTCTACACTAAGAACTGACTTGGAGAATGTCTTTGAGCTGTTCTAAACAAGTTCTCATCTGTTTACAGTCATTTTCTCTGAATTATCCACGTTTTCATGTAGTTTCCTATATTCTGCCTTCTGGTCCAAGTATAAGCTTTGCCCACTTTATCAAACAACTTCCTACACAGTTATGAACTGAGGCAGCTCGGGAACATTGTCTCTCAACTGTGTTATAGAGTGTAGTACTACATTTCAGGGAAGTGTCAGGCTTTCCAAAGCTGCCGAACGGGTTTCTTTCTCTATTTCAATGGTATTCTGCCTTGTATAACACACATTTACCACTCAAGTCTCCTTTAAATAAAGAACATAGGATTCATACAGTGTTTCATGTCATCTTAACTCGAATTAAGGATTTTCCATATCTTAGCTACCTTTTCTACCCTAAGAACTGACTTGGAGAATCTCTTTCAGCTGTTCTAAACAAGCTCTCATCTGTTTACAGTCATTTTCACTGAATTATTCATGTTTTCACGTAGTTTTTTATATTCTGCCTTCTGGTCCAAGTATAAGCTTTGCCCACTTTATCAAACAACTTCCTACACAATGTTATGAACTGAGGCAGCTCGGGAACATTGTCTCTCAACTGTGTTATAGAGTGTAGTACTACATTTCAGTGAAGTGTAAGGCTTTCCAAAGCTGCCGAACGTGTTTCTTTCTCTATTTCAATGGTATTCTGCCCTCTATAACACACATTTACCACTCTAGTCTCCTTTAAGGAAAGAATATAGGATTCATACAGTGTTTCATGTCATCTTAACTCGAATTAAGGATTTCCCGGATCTTAGCTAACTTTTCTACACTAAGAACTGACTTCGAGAATGTCTTTGAGCTGTTCTAAACAAGTTCTCATCTGTTTACAGTCATTTTCTCTGAATTATCCATGTTTTCATGTAGTTTCCTATATTCTGCCTTCTGGTCCAAGTATAAGCTTTGCCCACTTTATCAAACAACTTCCTACACACTGTTATGAACTGAGGCAGCTTGGGAACATTGTCTCTCAACTGTGTTATAGAGTGTAGTACTACATTTCAGTGAAGTGTAAGGCTTTCCAAAGCTGCCGAACGTGTTTCTTTCTCTATTTCAATGGTATTCTGCCTTGTATAACACACATTTACCACTCTAGTCTCCTTTAAGTAAAGAATATAGGATTCATACAGTGTTTCATGTCATCTTAACTCGAATTAAGGATTTCCCAGATCTTAGCTACCTTTTCTACACTAAGAACTGACTTGGAGAATCTCTTTCAGCTGTTCTAAACAAGTTCTCCTCTGTTTACAGTCATTTTCTCTGAATTATCCATGTTTTCATGTAGTTTCCTATATTCTGCCTTCTGGTCCAAGTATAAGCTTTGCCCACTTTATCAAACAACTTCCTACACACTGTTATGAACTGAGGCAGCTTGGGAACATTGTCTCTCAACTGTGTTATAGAGTGTAGTACTACGTTTCAGTGAAGTGTAAGGCTTTCCAAAGCTGCCGAACGTGTTTCTTTCTCTATTTAAATGGTATTCTGCCTTGTATAACACACATTTACCACTGTAGTCTCCTTTAAGTAAAGAATATAGGATTCATACAGTGTTTCATGTCATCGTAACTCGAATTAAGGATTTCCCAGATCTTAGCTACCTTTTCTACACTAAGAACTGACTTGGAGAATCTCTTTCAGCTGTTCTAAACAAGTTCTCCTCTGTTTACAGTCATTTTCTCTGAATTATCCATGTTTTCATGTAGTTTCCTATATTCTGCCTTCTGGTCCAAGTATAAGCTTTGCCCACTTTATCAAACAACTTCCTACACACTGTTATGAACTGAGGCAGCTCGGGAACATTGTCTCTCAACTGTGTTATAGAGTGTAGTACTACATTTCAGGGAAGTGTCAGGCTTTCCAAAGCTGCCGAACGGGTTTCTTTCTCTATTTCAATGGTATTCTGCCTTGTATAACACACATTTACCACTCAAGTCTCCTTTAAATAAAGAACATAGGATTCATACAGTGTTTCATGTCATCTTAACTCGAATTAAGGATTTTCCATATCTTAGCTACCTTTTCTACACTAAGAACTGACTTGGAGAGTCTCTTTCAGCTGTTCTAAACAAGCTCTCATCTGTTTACAGTCATTTTCACTGAATTATTCATGTTTTCACGTAGTTTTTTATATTCTGCCTTCTGGTCCAAGTATAAGCTTTGCCCACTTTATCAAACAACTTCCTACACACTGTTATGAACTGAGGCAGCTCGGGAACATTGTCTCTCAACTGTGTTATAGAGTGTAGTACTACATTTCAGTGAAGTGTAAGGCTTTCCAAAGCTGCCGAACGTGTTTCTTTCTCTATTTCAATGGTATTCTGCCCTCTATAACACACATTTACCACTCTAGTCTCCTTTAAGGAAAGAATATAGGATTCATACAGTGTTTCATGTCATCTTAACTCGAATTAAGGATTTCCCGGATCTTAGCTAACTTTTCAACACTAAGAACTGACTTGGAGAATGTCTTTGAGCTGTTCTAAACAAGTTCTCATCTGTTTACAGTCATTTTCTCTGAATTATCCATGTTTTCATGTAGTTTCCTATATTCTGCCTTCTGGTCCAAGTATAAGCTTTGCCCACTTTATCAAACAACTTCCTACACACTGTTATGAACTGAGGCAGCTTGGGAACATTGTCTCTCAACTGTGTTATAGAGTGTAGTACTACATTTCAGTGAAGTGTAAGGCTTTCCAAAGCTGCCGAACGTGTTTCTTTCTCTATTTCAATGGTATTCTGCCTTGTATAACACACATTTACCACTCTAGTCTCCTTTAAGTAAAGAATATAGGATTCATACAGTGTTTCATGTCATCTTAACTCGAATTAAGGATTTCCCGGATCTTAGCTACCTTTTCTGCAATAAGAACTGACTTGGAGTATCTCTTTGAGCTGTTCTAAACAAGTTCTCGTCTGTTTACAGTCATTTTCTCTGAATTATCCATGTTTTCATGTAGTTTCCTATATTCTGCCTTCTGGTCCAAATATAAGCTTTGCCCACTTTATCAAACAACTTCCTACACACGGTTATGAACTGAGGCAGCTTGGGAACATTGTCTCTCAACTGTGTTATAGAGTGTAGTACTACATTTCAGTGAAGTGTAAGGCTTTCCAAAGCTGCCGAACGTGTTTCTTTCTCTATTTCAATGGTATTCTGCCTTGTATAACACACATTTACCACTCTAGTCTCCTTTAAGTAAAGAATATAGGATTCATACAGTGTTTCATGTCATCTTAACTCGAATTAAGGATTTCCCGGATCTTAGCTACCTTTTCTACACTAAGAACTGACTTGGAGAATCTCTTTCAGCTCTTCTAAACAAGTTCTCATCTGTTTACAGTCATTTTCTCTGAATTATCCACGTTTTCATGTAGTTTCCTATATTCTGCCTTCTGGTCCAAGTATAAGCTTTGCCCACTTTATCAAACAACTTCCTACACACTGTTATGAACTGAGGCAGCTTGGGAACATTGTCTCTCAACTGTGTTATAGAGTGTAGTACTACATTTCAGTGAAGTGTAAGGCTTTCCAAAGCTGCCGAACGTGTTTCTTTCTCTATTTCAATGGTATTCTGCCTTGTATAACACACATTTACCACTCTAGTCTCCTTTAAGTAAAGAATATAGGATTCATACAGTGTTTCATGTCATCTTAACTCGAATTAAGGATTTCCCGGATCTTAGCTACCTTTTCTACAATAAGAACTGACTTGGAGTATCTCTTTGAGCTGTTCTAAACAAGTTCTCGTCTGTTTACAGTCATTTTCTCTGAATTATCCATGTTTTCATGTAGTTTCCTATATTCTGCCTTCTGGTCCAAGTATAAGCTTTGCCCACTTTATCAAACAACTTCCTACACACGGTTATGAACTGAGGCAGCTTGGGAACATTGTCTCTCAACTGTGTTATAGAGTGTAGTACTACATTTCAGTGAAGTGTAAGGCTTTCCAAAGCTGCCGAACGTGTTTCTTTCTCTATTTCAATGGTATTCTGCCTTGTATAACACACATTTACCACTCTAGTCTCCTTTAAGTAAAGAATATAGGATTCATACAGTGTTTCATGTCATCTTAACTCGAATTAAGGATTTCCCGGATCTTAGCTACCTTTTCTACACTAAGAACTGACTTGGAGAATCTCTTTCAGCTCTTCTAACCAAGTTCTCATCTGTTTACAGTCATTTTCTCTGAATTATCCACGTTTTCATGTAGTTTCCTATATTCTGCCTTCTGGTCCAAGTATAAGCTTTGCCCACTTTATCAAACAACTTCCTACACACTGTTATGAACTGAGGCAGCTTGGGAACATTGTCTCTCAACTGTGTTATAGAGTGTAGTACTACGTTTCAGTGAAGTGTAAGGCTTTCCAAAGCTGCCGAACGTGTTTCTTTCTCTATTTAAATGGTATTCTGCCTTGTATAACACACATTTACCACTCTAGTCTCCTTTAAGTAAGGAATTTAGGATTCATACAGTGTTTCATGTCATCTTAACTCGAATTAAGGATTTCCCGGATCTTAGCTACCTTTTCTACAATAAGAACTGACTTGGAGTATCTCTTTGAGCTGTTCTAAACAAGTTCTCGTCTGTTTACAGTCATTTTCTCTGAATTATCCATGTTTTCATGTAGTTTCCTATATTCTGCCTTCTGGTCCAAGTATAAGCTTTGCCCACTTTATCAAACAACTTCCTACACACGGTTATGAACTGAGGCAGCTTGGGAACATTGTCTCTCAACTGTGTTATAGAGTGTAGTACTACATTTCAGTGAAGTGTAAGGCTTTCCAAAGCTGCCGAACGTGTTTCTTTCTCTATTTCAATGGTATTCTGCCTTGTATAACACACATTTACCACTCTAGTCTCCTTTAAGTAAAGAATATAGGATTCATACAGTGTTTCATGTCATCTTAACTCAAATTAAGGATTTCCCGGATCTTAGCTACCTTTTCTACACTAAGAACTGACTTGGAGAATCTCTTTCAGCTCTTCTAAACAAGTTCTCATCTGTTTACAGTCATTTTCTCTGAATTATCCACGTTTTCATGTAGTTTCCTATATTCTGCCTTCTGGTCCAAGTATAAGCTTTGCCCACTTTATCAAACAACTTCCTACACACGGTTATGAACTGAGGCAGCTTGGGAACATTGTCTCTCAACTGTGTTATAGAGTGTAGTACTACATTTCAGTGAAGTGTAAGGCTTTCCAAAGCTGCCGAACGTGTTTCTTTCTCTATTTCAATGGTATTCTGCCTTGTATAACACACATTTACCACTCTAGTCTCCTTTAAGTAAAGAATATAGGATTCATACAGTGTTTCATGTCATCTTAACTCGAATTAAGGATTTCCCGGATCTTAGCTACCTTTTCTACACTAAGAACTGACTTGGAGAATCTCTTTCAGCTCTTCTAACCAAGTTCTCATCTGTTTACAGTCATTTTCTCTGAATTATCCACGTTTTCATGTAGTTTCCTATATTCTGCCTTCTGGTCCAAGTATAAGCTTTGCCCACTTTATCAAACAACTTCCTACACACTGTTATGAACTGAGGCAGCTTGGGAACATTGTCTCTCAACTGTGTTATAGAGTGTAGTACTACGTTTCAGTGAAGTGTAAGGCTTTCCAAAGCTGCCGAACGTGTTTCTTTCTCTATTTAAATGGTATTCTGCCTTGTATAACACACATTTACCACTCTAGTCTCCTTTAAGTAAAGAATATAGGATTCATACAGTGTTTCATGTCATCGTAACTCGAATTAAGGATTTCCCAGATCTTAGCTACCTTTTCTAAACTAAGAACTGACTTGGAGAATCTCTTTCAGCTGTTCTAAAAAAGTTCTCCTCTGTTTACAGTCATTTTCTCTGAATTATCCATGTTTTCATGTAGTTTCCTATATTCTGCCTTCTGGTCCAAGTATAAGCTTTGCCCACTTTATCAAACAACTTCCTACACACTGTTATGAACTGAGGCAGCTCGGGAACATTGTCTCTCAACTGTGTTATAGAGTGTAGTACTACATTTCAGGGAAGTGTCAGGCTTTCCAAAGCTGCCGAACGGGTTTCTTTCTCTATTTCAATGGTATTCTGCCTTGTATAACACACATTTACCACTCAAGTCTCCTTTAAATAAAGAACATAGGATTCATACAGTGTTTCATGTCATCTTAACTCGAATTAAGGATTTTCCATATCTTAGCTACCTTTTCTACCCTAAGAACTGACTTGGAGAATCTCTTTCAGCTGTTCTAAACAAGCTCTCATCTGTTTACAGTCATTTTCACTGAATTATTCATGTTTTCACGTAGTTTTTTATATTCTGCCTTCTGGTCCAAGTATAAGCTTTGCCCACTTTATCAAACAACTTCCTACACACTGTTATGAACTGAGGCAGCTCGGGAAAATTGTCTCTCAACTGTGTTATAGAGTGTAGTACTACATTTCAGTGAAGCGTTAGGCTTTCCAAAGCTGCCGAACGTGTTTCTTTCTCTATTTCAATGGTATTCTGCCCTCTATAACACACATTTACCACTCTAGTCTCCTTTAAGGAAAGAATATAGGATTCATACAGTGTTTCATGTCATCTTAACTCGAATTAAGGATTTCCCGGATCTTAGCTAACTTTCCTACACTAAGAACTGACTTGGAGAATGTCTTTGAGCTGTTCTAAACAAGTTCTCATCTGTTTACAGTCATTTTCTCTGAATTATCCATGTTTTCATGTAGTTTCCTATATTCTGCCTTCTGGTCCAAGTATAAGCTTTGCCCACTTTATCAAACAACTTCCTACACACTGTTATGAACTGAGGCAGCTTGGAAACATTGTCTCTCAACTGTGTTATAGAGTGTAGTACTACATTTCAGTGAAGTGTAAGGCTTTCCAAAGCTGCCGAACGTGTTTCTTTCTCTATTTCAATGGTATTCTGCCTTGTATAACACACATTTACAACTCTAGTCTCCTTTAAGTAAAGAATATAGGATTCATACAGTGTTTCATGTCATCTTAACTCGAATTAAGGATTTCCCGGATCTTAGCTACCTTTTCTACAATAAGAACTGACTTGGAGTATCTCTTTGAGCTGTTCTAAACAAGTTCTCGTCTGTTTACAGTCATTTTCTCTGAATTATCCATGTTTTCATGTAGTTTCCTATATTCTGCCTTCTGGTCCAAGTATAAGCTTTGCCCACTTTATCAAACAACTTCCTACACACTGTTATGAACTGAGGCAGCTTGGGAACATTGTCTCTCAACTGTGTTATAGAGTGTAGTACTACGTTTCAGTGAAGTGTAAGGCTTTCCAAAGCTGCCGAACGTGTTTCTTTCTCTATTTAAATGGTATTCTGCCTTGTATAACACACATTTACCACTCTAGTCTCCTTTAAGTAAAGAATATAGGATTCATACAGTGTTTCATGTCATCGTAACTCGAATTAAGGATTTCCCAGATCTTAGCTACCTTTTCTACACTAAGAACTGACTTGGAGAATCTCTTTCAGCTGTTCTAAACAAGTTCTCCTCTGTTTACAGTCATTTTCTCTGAATTATCCAGTTTTCATGTAGTTTCCTATATTCTGCCTTCTGGTCCAAGTATAAGCTTTGCCCACTTTATCAAACAACTTCCTACACACTGTTATGAACTGAGGCAGCTCGGGAACATTGTCTCTCAACTGTGTTATAGAGTGTAGTACTACATTTCAGGGAAGTGTCAGGCTTTCCAAAGCTGCCGAACGGGTTTCTTTCTCTATTTCAATGGTATTCTGCCTTGTATAACACACATATACCACTCTAGTCTCCTTTAAATAAAGAACATAGGATTCATACAGTGTTTCATGTCATCTTAACTCGAATTAAGGATTTTCCATATCTTAGCTACCTTTTCTACACTAAGAACTGACTTGGAGAATCTCTTTCAGCTGTTCTAAACAAGCTCTCATCTGTTTACAGTCATTTTCACTGAATTATTCATGTTTTCACGTAGTTTTTTATATTCTGCCTTCTGGTCCAAGTATAAGCTTTGCCCACTTTATCAAACAACTTCCTACACACTGTTATGAACTGAGGCAGCTCGGGAACATTGTCTCTCAACTGTGTTATAGAGTGTAGTACTACATTTCAGTGAAGTGTAAGGCTTTCCAAAGCTGCCGAACGTGTTTCTTTCTCTATTTCAATGGTATTCTGCCCTCTATAACACACATTTACCACTCTAATCTCCTTTAAGGAAAGAATATAGGATTCATACAGTGTTTCATGTCATCTTAACTAGAATTAAGGATTTCCCGGATCTTAGCTAACTTTTCTACACTAAGAACTGACTTGGAGAATGTCTTTGAGCTGTTCTACACAAGTTCTCATCTGTTTACAGTCATTTTCTCTGAATTATCCATGTTTTCATGTAGTTTCCTATATTCTGCCTTCTGGTCCAAGTATAAGCTTTGCCCACTTTATCAAACAACTTCCTACACACTGTTATGAACTGAGGCAGCTCGGGAACATTGTCTCTCAACTGTGTTATAGAGTGTAGTACTACATTTCAGTGAAGTGTAAGGCTTTCCAAAGCTGCCGAACGTGTTTCTTTCTCTATTTCAATGGTATTCTGCCTTGTATAACACACATTTACCACTCTAGTCTCCTTTAAGTAAAGAATATAGGATTCATACAGTGTTTCAGGTCATCTTAACTCGAATTAAGGATTTCCCGGATCTTAGCTACCTTTTCTAACACTAAGAACTGACTTGGAGAATGTCTTTGAGCTGTTCTAAACAAGTTCTCATCTGTTTACAGTCATTTTCTATGAATTATCCATGTTTTCATGTAGTTTCCTATATTCTGCCTTCTGGTCCAAGTATAAGCTTTGCCCACTTTATCAAACAACTTCCTACACACTGTTATGAACTGAGGCAGCTTGGGAACATTGTCTCTCAACTGTGTTATAGAGTGTAGTACTACATTTCAGTGAAGTGTAAGGCTTTCCAAAGCTGCCGAACGTGTTTCTTTCTCTATTTCAATGGTATTCTGCCTTGTATAACACACATTTACCACTCTAGTCTCCTTTAAGTAAAGAATATAGGATTCATACAGTGTTTCATGTCATCTTAACTCGAATTAAGGATTTCCCGGATCTTAGCTACCTTTTCTACACTAAGAACTGACTTGGAGAATCTCTTTCAGCTGTTCTAAACAAGTCTCATCTGTTTAGAGTCATTTTCACTGAATTATTCATGTTTTCACGTAGTTTCCTATATTCTGCCTTCTGGTCCAAGTATAAGCTTTGCCCACTTTATCAAACAACTTCCTACACACTGTTATGAACTGAGGCAGCTCGGGAACATTGTCTCTCAACTGTGTTATAGAGTGTAGTACTACATTTCTGTGAAGTGTAAGGCTTTCCAAAGCTGCCGAACGTGTTTCTTTCTATATTTCAATGGTATTCTGCCTTGTATAACACACATTTACCACTCTAGTCTCCTTTAAGGAAAGAATATAGGATTCATACAGTGTTTCATGTCATCTTAACTCGAATTAAGGATTTCCCATATCTTAGCTACCTTTTCTACACTAAGAACTGACTTGGAGAATGTCTTTGAGCTGTTCTAAACAAGTTCTCATCTGTTTACAGTCATTTTCTCTGAATTATCCATGTTTTCATGTAGTTTCCTATATTCTGCCTTCTGGTCCAAGTATAAGCTTTGCCCACTTTATCAAACAACTTCCTACACACTGTTATGAACTGAGGCAGCTTGGGAACATTGTCTCTCAACTGTGTTATAGAGTGTAGTACTACATTTCAGTGAAGTGTAAGGCTTTCCAAAGCTGCCGAACGTGTTTCTTTCTCTATTTCAATGGTATTCTGCCTTGTATAACACACATTTACCACTCTAGTCTCCTTTAAGTAAAGAATATAGGATTCATACAGTGTTTCATGTCATCTTAACTCGAATTAAGGATTTCCCAGATCTTAGCTACCTTTTCTACACTAATAACTGACTTGGAGAATCTCTTTCAGCTGTTCTAAACAAGCTCTCATCTGTTTACAGTCATTTTCACTGAATTATTCATGTTTTCATGTAGTTTCCTATATTCTGCCTTCTGGTCCAAGTATAAGCTTTGCCCACTTTATTAAACAACTTTCTACACACTGTTATGAACTGAGGCAGCTCGGGAACATTGTCTCTCAACTGTGTTATAGAGTGTAGTACTACATTTCAGTGAAGTGTAAGGCTTTCCAAAGCTGCCGAACGTGTTTCTTTCTATATTTCAATGGTATTCTGCCTTGTATAACACACATTTACCACTCTAGTCTCCTTTAAGGAAAGAATGTAGGATTCATACAGTGTTTCATGTCATCTTAACTCGAATTAAGGATTTCACGGATCTTAGCTACCTTTTCTACACTAAGAACTGACTTGGAGAATGTCTTTGAGCTGTTCTAAACAAGCTCTCATCTGTTTACAGTAATTTTCACTGAACTATTCATGTTTTCATGTAGTTTCCTATATTCTGCCTTCTGGCCCAAGTATAAGCTTTGCCCACTTTATCAAACAACTTCCCACACACTGTTATGAACTGAGGCAGCTCGGGAGCATTGTCTCTCAACTGTGTTATAGAGTGTAGTACTACATTTCAGTGAAGTGTAAGGCTTTCCAAAGCTGCCGAACGTGTTTCTTTCTCTATTTCAATGGTATTCTGCCCTCTATAACACACATTTACCACTCTAGTCTCCTTTAAGTAAAGAATATAGGATTCATACAGTGTTTCATGTCATCTTAACTCAAATAAGGATTTCACGTATCTTAGCTACCTTTTGTACAATAAGAACTGACTTGGAGAATCTCTTTCAGCTGTTCTAAACAAGCTCTCATCTGTTTACAGTCATTTTCTCTGAATTATCCATGTTTTCATGTAGTTTCCTATATTCTGCCTTCTGGTCCAAGTATAAGCTTTGCCCACTTTATCAAACAACTTCCTACACACTGTTATGAACTGAGGCAGCTCGGGAACATTGTCTCTCAACTGTGTTATAGAGTGTAGTACTACATTTCTGTGAAGTGTAAGGCTTTCCAAAGCTGCCGAACGTGTTTCTTTCTATATTTCAATGGTATTCTGCCTTGTATAACACACATTTACCACTCTAGTCTCCTTTAAGGAAAGAATATAGGATTCATACAGTGTTTCATGTCATCTTAACTCGAATTAAGGATTTCCCATATCTTAGCTACCTTTTCTACACTAAGAACTGACTTGGAGAATCTCTTTCAGCTGTTCTAAACAAGCTCTCATCTGTTTACAGTCATTTTCACTGAATTATTCATGTTTTCACGTAGTTTTTTATATTCTGCCTTCTGGTCCAAGTATAAGCTTTGCCCACTTTATCAAACAACTTCCTACACACTGTTATGAACTGAGGCAGCTTGGGAACATTGTCTCTCAACTGTGTTATAGAGTGTAGTACTACATTTCAGTGAAGTGTAAGGCTTTCCAAAGCTGCCGAACGTGTTTCTTTCTCTATTTCAATGGTATTCTGCCTTGTATAACACACATTTACCACTCTAGTCTCCTTTAAGGAAAGAATATAGGATTCATACAGTGTTTCATGTCATCTTAACTCGAATTAAGGATTTCCCAGATCTTAGCTACCTTTTCTACACTAAGAACTGACTTGGAGAATCTCTTTCAGCTGTTCTAAACAAGTTCTCCTCTGTTTACAGTCATTTTCTCTGAATTTTCCATGTTTTCATGTAGTTTCCTATATTCTGCCTTCTGGTCCAAGTATAAGCTTTGCCCACTTTATCAAACAACTTCCTACACACTGTTATGAACTGAGGCAGCTTGGGAACATTGTCTCTCAACTGTGTTATAGAGTGTAGTACTACATTTCAGTGAAGTGTAAGGCTTTCCAAAGCTGCCGAACGTGTTTCTTTCTCTATTTCAATGGTATTCTGCCTTGTATAACACACATTTACCACTCTAGTCTCCTTTAAGTAAAGAATATAGGATTCATACAGTGTTTCATGTCATCGTAACTCGAATTAAGGATTTCCCGGATCTTAGCTACCTTTTCTACACTAAGAACTGACTTGGAGAATCTCTTTCAGCTGTTCTAAACAAGTCTCATCTGTTTAGAGTCATTTTCACTGAATTATTCATGTTTTCACGTAGTTTCCTATATTCTGCCTTCTGGTCCAAGTATAAGCTTTGCCCACTTTATCAAACAACTTCCTACACACTGTTATGAACTGAGGCAGCTCGGGAACATTGTCTCTCAACTGTGTTATAGAGTGTAGTACTACATTTCTGTGAAGTGTAAGGCTTTCCAAAGCTGCCGAACGTGTTTCTTTCTATATTTCAATGGTATTCTGCCTTGTATAACACACATTTACCACTCTAGTCTCCTTTAAGGAAAGAATATAGGATTCATACAGTGTTTCATGTCATCTTAACTCGAATTAAGGATTTCCCATATCTTAGCTACCTTTTCTACACTAAGAACTGACTTGGAGAATGTCTTTGAGCTGTTCTAAACAAGTTCTCATCTGTTTACAGTCATTTTCTCTGAATTATCCATGTTTTCATGTAGTTTCCTATATTCTGCCTTCTGGTCCAAGTATAAGCTTTGCCCACTTTATCAAACAACTTCCTACACACTGTTATGAACTGAGGCAGCTTGGGAACATTGTCTCTCAACTGTGTTATAGAGTGTAGTACTACATTTCTGTGAAGTGTAAGGCTTTCCAAAGCTGCCGAACGTGTTTCTTTCTATATTTCAATGGTATTCTGCCTTGTATAACACACATTTACCACTCTAGTCTCCTTTAAGGAAAGAATATAGGATTCATACAGTGTTTCATGTCATCTTAACTCGAATTAAGGATTTCCCATATCTTAGCTACCTTTTCTACACTAAGAACTGACTTGGAGAATCTCTTTGAGCTGTTCTAAACAAGTTCTCATCTGTTTACAGTCATTTTCTCTGAATTATCCATGTTTTTATGTAGTTTCCTATATTCTGCCTTCTGGTCCAAGTATAAGCTTTGCCCACTTTATCAAACAATTTCCTACACACTGTTATGAACTGAGGCAGCTCGGGAACATTGTCTCTCAACTGTGTTATAGAGTGTAGTACTACATTTCAGTGAAGTGTATGGCTTTCCAAAGCTGCCGAACGTGTTTCTTTCTCTATTTCAATGGTATTCTGCATTGTATAACAAACATTTACTACTCTAGTCTCCTTTAAGTAAAGAATATAGGATTCATACAGTGTTCCATGAGATCTTAACTCGAATTAAGGATTTCTCAGATCTTAGCTACCTTTTCTACACTAAGAACTGACTTGGAGAATCTCTTTCAGCTGTTCTAAACAAGCTCTCATCTGTTTACAGTAATTTTCACTGAATTATTCATGTTTTCATGTAGTTTCCTATATTCTGCCTTCTGGTCCAAGTATAACCTTTGCCCACTTTATCAAACAACTTCCTACACACTGTTATGAACTGAGGCAGCTCGGGAACATTGTCTCTCAACTGTGTTATAGAGTGTAGTACTACATTTCTGTGAAGTGTAAGGCTTTCCAAAGCTGCCGAACGTGTTTCTTTCTATATTTCAATGGTATTCTGCCTTGTATAACACACATTTACCACTGTAGTCTCCTTTAAGGAAAGAATATAGGATTCATACAGTGTTTCATGTCATCTTAACTCGAATTAAGGATTTCCCATATCTTAGCTACCTTTTCTACACTAAGAACTGACTTGGAGAATGTCTTTGAGCTGTTCTAAACAAGTTCTCATCTGTTTACAGTCATTTTCTCTGAATTATCCATGTTTTCATGTAGTTTCCTATATTCTGCCTTCTGGTCCAAGTATAAGCTTTGCCCACTTTATCAAACAACTTCCTACACACTGTTATGAACTGAGGCAGCTTGGGAACATTGTCTCTCAACTGTGTTATAGAGTGTAGTACTACATTTCAGTGAAGTGTAAGGCTTTCCAAAGCTGCCGAACGTGTTTCTTTCTCTATTTCAATGGTATTCTGCCTTGTATAACACACATTTACCACTCTAGTCTCCTTTAAGGAAAGAATATAGGATTCATACAGTGTTTCATGTCATCTTAACTCGAATTAAGGATTTCCCAGATCTTAGCTACCTTTTCTACACTAATAACTGACTTGGAGAATCTCTTTCAGCTGTTCTAAACAAGCTCTCATCTGTTTACAGTCATTTTCACTGAATTATTCATGTTTTCATGTAGTTTCCTATATTCTGCCTTCTGGTCCAAGTATAAGCTTTGCCCACTTTATTAAACAACTTTCTACACACTGTTATGAACTGAGGCAGCTCGGGAACATTGTCTCTCAACTGTGTTATAGAGTGTAGTACTACATTTCAGTGAAGTGTAAGGCTTTCCAAAGCTGCCGAACGTGTTTCTTTCTATATTTCAATGGTATTCTGCCTTGTATAACACACATTTACCACTCTAGTCTCCTTTAAGGAAAGAATGTAGGATTCATACAGTGTTTCATGTCATCTTAACTCGAATTAAGGATTTCACGGATCTTAGCTACCTTTTCTACACTAAGAACTGACTTGGAGAATGTCTTTGAGCTGTTCTAAACAAGCTCTCATCTGTTTACAGTAATTTTCACTGAATTATTCATGTTTTCATGTAGTTTCCTATATTCTGCCTTCTGGTCCAAGTATAAGCTTTGCCCACTTTATCAAACAACTTCCCACACACTGTTATGAACTGAGGCAGCTCGGGAGCATTGTCTCTCAACTGTGTTATAGAGTGTAGTACTACATTTCAGTGAAGTGTAAGGCTTTCCAAAGCTGCCGAACGTGTTTCTTTCTCTATTTCAATGGTATTCTGCCCTCTATAACACACATTTACCACTCTAGTCTCCTTTAAGTAAAGAATATAGGATTCATACAGTGTTTCATGTCATCTTAACTCAAATAAGGATTTCACGTATCTTAGCTACCTTTTGTACAATAAGAACTGACTTGGAGAATCTCTTTCAGCTGTTCTAAACAAGCTCTCATCTGTTTACAGTCATTTTCTCTGAATTATCCATGTTTTCATGTAGTTTCCTATATTCTGCCTTCTGGTCCAAGTATAAGCTTTGCCCACTTTATCAAACAACTTCCTACACACTGTTATGAACTGAGGCAGCTCGGGAACATTGTCTCTCAACTGTGTTATAGAGTGTAGTACTACATTTCTGTGAAGTGTAAGGCTTTCCAAAGCTGCCGAACGTGTTTCTTTCTATATTTCAATGGTATTCTGCCTTGTATAACACACATTTACCACTCTAGTCTCCTTTAAGGAAAGAATATAGGATTCATACAGTGTTTCATGTCATCTTAACTCGAATTAAGGATTTCCCATATCTTAGCTACCTTTTCTACACTAAGAACTGACTTGGAGAATCTCTTTCAGCTGTTCTAAACAAGCTCTCATCTGTTTACAGTCATTTTCACTGAATTATTCATGTTTTTACGTAGTTTTTTATATTCTGCCTTCTGGTCCAAGTATAAGCTTTGCCCACTTTATCAAACAACTTCCTACACACTGTTATGAACTGAGGCAGCTCGGGAACATTGTCTCTCAACTGTGTTATAGAGTGTAGTACTACATTTCAGTGAAGTGTAAGGCTTTCCAAAGCTGCCGAACGTGTTTCTTTCTATATTTCAATGGTATTCTGCCTTGTATAACACACATTTACCACTCTAGTCTCCTTTAAGGAAAGAATATAGGATTCATACAGTGTTTCATGTCATCTTAACTCGAATTAAGGATTTCCCGGATCTTAGCTACCTTTTCTACACTAAGAACTGACTTGGAGAATGTCTTTGAGCTGTTCTAAACAAGCTCTCATCTGTTTACAGTCATTTTCACTGAATTATTCATGTTTTCACGTAGTTTTTTATATTCTGCCTTCTGGTCCAAGTATAAGCTTTGCCCACTTTATCAAACAACTTCCTACACACTGTTATGAACTGAGGCAGCTCGGGAACATTGTCTCTCAACTGTGTTATAGAGTGTAGTACTACATTTCAGTGAAGTGTAAGGCTTTCCAAAGCTGTTTCTTTCTATATTTCAATGGTATTCTGCCTTGTATAACACACATTTACCACTCTAGTCTCCTTTAAGGAAAGAATATAGGATTCATACAGTGTTTCATGTCATCTTATCTCGAATTAAGGATTTCCCGGATCTTAGCTACCTTTTCTACACTAAGAACTGACTTGGAGAATGTCTTTGAGCTGTTCTAAACAAGTTCTCATCTGTTTACAGTCATTTTCTCTGAATTATCCATGTTTTCATGTAGTTTCCTATATTCTGCCTTCTGGTCCAAGTATAACCTTTGCCCACTTTATCAAACAACTTCCTACACACTGTTATGAACTGAGGCAGCTCGGGAACATTGTCTCTCAAGTGTGTTATAGAGTGTAGTACTACATTTCAGTGAAGTGTAAGGCTTTCCAAAGCTGCCGAACGTGTTTCTTTCTCTATTTCAATGGTATTCTGCCCTCTATAACACACATTTACCACTCTAGCCTCCTTTAAGTAAAGAATATAGGATTCATACAGTGTTTCATGTCATCTTAACTCGAATAAGGTTTTCACGTATCTTAGCTACCTTTTCTACAATAAGAACTGACTTGGAGAATCTCTTTGAGCTGTTCTAAACAAGTTCTCATCTGTTTACAGTCATTTTCTCTGAATTATCCATGTTTTCATGTAGTTTCCTATATTCTGCCTTCTGGTCCAAGTATAAGCTTTGCCCACTTTATCAAACAATTTCCTACACACTGTTATGAACTGAGGCAGCTCGGGAACATTGTCTCTCAACTGTGTTATAGAGTGTAGTACTACATTTCAGTGAAGTGTATGGCTTTCCAAAGCTGCCGAACGTGTTTCTTTCTCTATTTCAATGGTATTCTGCATTGTATAACAAACATTTACTACTCTAGTCTCCTTTAAGTAAAGAATATAGGATTCATACAGTGTTCCATGAGATCTTAACTCGAATTAAGGATTTCTCAGATCTTAGCTACCTTTTCTACACTAAGAACTGACTTGGAGAATCTCTTTCAGCTGTTCTAAACAAGCTCTCATCTGTTTACAGTAATTTTCACTGAATTATTCATGTTTTCATGTAGTTTCCTATATTCTGCCTTCTGGTCCAAGTATAACCTTTGCCCACTTTATCAAACAACTTCCTACACACTGTTATGAACTGAGGCAGCTCGGGAACATTGTCTCTCAACTGTGTTATAGAGTGTAGTACTACATTTCTGTGAAGTGTAAGGCTTTCCAAAGCTGCCGAACGTGTTTCTTTCTATATTTCAATGGTATTCTGCCTTGTATAACACACATTTACCACTGTAGTCTCCTTTAAGGAAAGAATATAGGATTCATACAGTGTTTCATGTCATCTTAACTCGAATTAAGGATTTCCCATATCTTAGCTACCTTTTCTACACTAAGAACTGACTTGGAGAATGTCTTTGAGCTGTTCTAAACAAGTTCTCATCTGTTTACAGTCATTTTCTCTGAATTATCCATGTTTTCATGTAGTTTCCTATATTCTGCCTTCTGGTCCAAGTATAAGCTTTGCCCACTTTATCAAACAACTTCCTACACACTGTTATGAACTGAGGCAGCTTGGGAACATTGTCTCTCAACTGTGTTATAGAGTGTAGTACTACATTTCAGTGAAGTGTAAGGCTTTCCAAAGCTGCCGAACGTGTTTCTTTCTCTATTTCAATGGTATTCTGCCTTGTATAACACACATTTACCACTCTAGTCTCCTTTAAGGAAAGAATATAGGATTCATACAGTGTTTCATGTCATCTTAACTCGAATTAAGGATTTCCCAGATCTTAGCTACCTTTTCTACACTAATAACTGACTTGGAGAATCTCTTTCAGCTGTTCTAAACAAGCTCTCATCTGTTTACAGTCATTTTCACTGAATTATTCATGTTTTCATGTAGTTTCCTATATTCTGCCTTCTGGTCCAAGTATAAGCTTTGCCCACTTTATTAAACAACTTTCTACACACTGTTATGAACTGAGGCAGCTCGGGAACATTGTCTCTCAACTGTGTTATAGAGTGTAGTACTACATTTCAGTGAAGTGTAAGGCTTTCCAAAGCTGCCGAACGTGTTTCTTTCTATATTTCAATGGTATTCTGCCTTGTATAACACACATTTACCACTCTAGTCTCCTTTAAGGAAAGAATGTAGGATTCATACAGTGTTTCATGTCATCTTAACTCGAATTAAGGATTTCACGGATCTTAGCTACCTTTTCTACACTAAGAACTGACTTGGAGAATGTCTTTGAGCTGTTCTAAACAAGCTCTCATCTGTTTACAGTAATTTTCACTGAATTATTCATGTTTTCATGTAGTTTCCTATATTCTGCCTTCTGGTCCAAGTATAAGCTTTGCCCACTTTATCAAACAACTTCCCACACACTGTTATGAACTGAGGCAGCTCGGGAGCATTGTCTCTCAACTGTGTTATAGAGTGTAGTACTACATTTCAGTGAAGTGTAAGGCTTTCCAAAGCTGCCGAACGTGTTTCTTTCTCTATTTCAATGGTATTCTGCCCTCTATAACACACATTTACCACTCTAGTCTCCTTTAAGTAAAGAATATAGGATTCATACAGTGTTTCATGTCATCTTAACTCAAATAAGGATTTCACGTATCTTAGCTACCTTTTGTACAATAAGAACTGACTTGGAGAATCTCTTTCAGCTGTTCTAAACAAGCTCTCATCTGTTTACAGTCATTTTCTCTGAATTATCCATGTTTTCATGTAGTTTCCTATATTCTGCCTTCTGGTCCAAGTATAAGCTTTGCCCACTTTATCAAACAACTTCCTACACACTGTTATGAACTGAGGCAGCTCGGGAACATTGTCTCTCAACTGTGTTATAGAGTGTAGTACTACATTTCTGTGAAGTGTAAGGCTTTCCAAAGCTGCCGAACGTGTTTCTTTCTATATTTCAATGGTATTCTGCCTTGTATAACACACATTTACCACTCTAGTCTCCTTTAAGGAAAGAATATAGGATTCATACAGTGTTTCATGTCATCTTAACTCGAATTAAGGATTTCCCATATCTTAGCTACCTTTTCTACACTAAGAACTGACTTGGAGAATCTCTTTCAGCTGTTCTAAACAAGCTCTCATCTGTTTACAGTCATTTTCACTGAATTATTCATGTTTTTACGTAGTTTTTTATATTCTGCCTTCTGGTCCAAGTATAAGCTTTGCCCACTTTATCAAACAACTTCCTACACACTGTTATGAACTGAGGCAGCTCGGGAACATTGTCTCTCAACTGTGTTATAGAGTGTAGTACTACATTTCAGTGAAGTGTAAGGCTTTCCAAAGCTGCCGAACGTGTTTCTTTCTATATTTCAATGGTATTCTGCCTTGTATAACACACATTTACCACTCTAGTCTCCTTTAAGGAAAGAATATAGGATTCATACAGTGTTTCATGTCATCTTAACTCGAATTAAGGATTTCCCGGATCTTAGCTACCTTTTCTACACTAAGAACTGACTTGGAGAATGTCTTTGAGCTGTTCTAAACAAGCTCTCATCTGTTTACAGTCATTTTCACTGAATTATTCATGTTTTCACGTAGTTTTTTATATTCTGCCTTCTGGTCCAAGTATAAGCTTTGCCCACTTTATCAAACAACTTCCTACACACTGTTATGAACTGAGGCAGCTCGGGAACATTGTCTCTCAACTGTGTTATAGAGTGTAGTACTACATTTCAGTGAAGTGTAAGGCTTTCCAAAGCTGTTTCTTTCTATATTTCAATGGTATTCTGCCTTGTATAACACACATTTACCACTCTAGTCTCCTTTAAGGAAAGAATATAGGATTCATACAGTGTTTCATGTCATCTTATCTCGAATTAAGGATTTCCCGGATCTTAGCTACCTTTTCTACACTAAGAACTGACTTGGAGAATGTCTTTGAGCTGTTCTAAACAAGTTCTCATCTGTTTACAGTCATTTTCTCTGAATTATCCATGTTTTCATGTAGTTTCCTATATTCTGCCTTCTGGTCCAAGTATAACCTTTGCCCACTTTATCAAACAACTTCCTACACACTGTTATGAACTGAGGCAGCTCGGGAACATTGTCTCTCAAGTGTGTTATAGAGTGTAGTACTACATTTCAGTGAAGTGTAAGGCTTTCCAAAGCTGCCGAACGTGTTTCTTTCTCTATTTCAATGGTATTCTGCCCTCTATAACACACATTTACCACTCTAGCCTCCTTTAAGTAAAGAATATAGGATTCATACAGTGTTTCATGTCATCTTAACTCGAATAAGGTTTTCACGTATCTTAGCTACCTTTTCTACAATAAGAACTGACTTGGAGAATCTCTTTGAGCTGTTCTAAACAAGTTCTCATCTGTTTACAGTCATTTTCTCTGAATTATCCATGTTTTCATGTAGTTTCCTATATTCTGCCTTCTGGTCCAAGTATAAGCTTTGCCCACTTTATCAAACAATTTCCTACACACTGTTATGAACTGAGGCAGCTCGGGAACATTGTCTCTCAACTGTGTTATAGAGTGTAGTACTACATTTCAGTGAAGTGTATGGCTTTCCAAAGCTGCCGAACGTGTTTCTTTCTCTATTTCAATGGTATTCTGCATTGTATAACAAACATTTACTACTCTAGTCTCCTTTAAGTAAAGAATATAGGATTCATAAAGTGTTCCATGTGATCTTAACTCGAATTAAGGATTTCCCCGATCTTAGCTACCTTTTCTACACTAACAACTGACTTGGAGAATCTCTTTCAGCTGTTCTAAACAAGCTCTCATCTGTTTACAGTAATTTTCACTGAATTATTCATGTTTTCATGTAGTTTCCTATATTCTGCCTTCTGGTCCAAGTATAAGCTTTGCCCACTTTATCAAACAACTTCCTACACACTGTTATGAACTGAGGCAGCTCGGGAACATTGTCTTTCAACTGTGTTATAGAGTGTAGTACTACATTTCTGTGAAGTGTAAGGCTTTCCAAAGCTGTCGAACGTGTTTCTTTCTATATTTCAATGGTATTCTGCCTTGTATAACACACATTTACCACTCTAGTCTCCTTTAAGGAAAGAATATAGGATTCATACAGTGTTTCATGTCATCTTAACTCGAATTAAGGATTTCCCATATCTTAGCTACCTTTTCTACACTAAGAACTGACTTGGAGAATCTCTTTCAGCTGTTCTAAACAAGCTCTCATCTGTTTACAGTCATTTTCACTGAATTATTCATGTTTTCACGTAGTTTTTTATATTCTGCCTTCTGGTCCAAGTATAAGCTTTGCCCACTTTATCAAACAACTTCCTACACACTGTTATGAACTGAGGCAGCTCGGGAACATTGTCTCTCAACTGTGTTATAGAGTGTAGTACTACATTTCAGTGAAGTGTAAGGCTTTCCAAAGCTGCCGAACGTGTTTCTTTCTATATTTCAATGGTATTCTGCCTTGTATAACACACATTTACCACTCTAGTCTCCTTTAAGGAAAGAATATAGGATTCATACAGTGTTTCATGTCATCTTAACTCGAATTAAGGATTTCCCGGATCTTAGCTACCTTTTCTACACTAAGAACTGACTTGGAGAATGTCTTTGAGCTGTTCTAAACAAGCTCTCATCTGTTTACAGTCATTTTCACTGAATTATTCATGTTTTCACGTAGTTTTTTATATTCTGCCTTCTGGTCCAAGTATAAGCTTTGCCCACTTTATCAAACAACTTCCTACACACTGTTATGAACTGAGGCAGCTCGGGAACATTGTCTCTCAACTGTGTTATAGAGTGTAGTACTACATTTCAGTGAAGTGTAAGGCTTTCCAAAGCTGCCGAACGTGTTTCTTTCTATATTTCAATGGTATTCTGCCTTGTATAACACACATTTACCACTCTAGTCTCCTTTAAGGAAAGAATATAGGATTCATACAGTGTTTCATGTCATCTTATCTCGAATTAAGGATTTCCCGGATCTTAGCTACCTTTTCTACACTAAGAACTGACTTGGAGAATGTCTTTGAGCTGTTCTAAACAAGTTCTCATCTGTTTACAGTCATTTTCTCTGAATTATCCATGTTTTCATGTAGTTTCCTATATTCTGCCTTCTGGTCCAAGTATAACCTTTGCCCACTTTATCAAACAACTTCCTACACACTGTTATGAACTGAGGCAGCTCGGGAACATTGTCTCTCAAGTGTGTTATAGAGTGTAGTACTACATTTCAGTGAAGTGTAAGGCTTTCTAAAGCTGCCGAACGTGTTTCTTTCTCTATTTCAATGGTATTCTGCCCTCTATAACACACATTTACCACTCTAGCCTCCTTTAAGTAAAGAATATAGGATTCATACAGTGTTTCATGTCATCTTAACTCGAATAAGGTTTTCACGTATCTTAGCTACCTTTTCTACAATAAGAACTGACTTGGAGAATCTCTTTGAGCTGTTCTAAACAAGTTCTCATCTGTTTACAGTCATTTTCTCTGAATTATCCATGTTTTCATGTAGTTTCCTATATTCTGCCTTCTGGTCCAAGTATAAGCTTTGCCCACTTTATCAAACAATTTCCTACACACTGTTATGAACTGAGGCAGCTCGGGAACATTGTCTCTCAACTGTGTTATAGAGTGTAGTACTACATTTCAGTGAAGTGTATGGCTTTCCAAAGCTGCCGAACGTGTTTCTTTCTCTATTTCAATGGTATTCTGCATTGTATAACAAACATTTACTACTCTAGTCTCCTTTAAGTAAAGAATATAGGATTCATAAAGTGTTCCATGTGATCTTAACTCGAATTAAGGATTTCCCCGATCTTAGCTACCTTTTCTACACTAACAACTGACTTGGAGAATCTCTTTCAGCTGTTCTAAACAAGCTCTCATCTGTTTACAGTAATTTTCACTGAATTATTCATGTTTTCATGTAGTTTCCTATATTCTGCCTTCTGGTCCAAGTATAAGCTTTGCCCACTTTATCAAACAACTTCCTACACACTGTTATGAACTGAGGCAGCTCGGGAACATTGTCTCTCAACTGTGTTATAGAGTGTAGTACTACATTTCTGTGAAGTGTAAGGCTTTCCAAAGCTGCCGAACGTGTTTCTTTCTATATTTCAATGGTATTCTGCCCTCTATAACACACATTTACCACTCTAGCCTCCTTTAAGTAAAGAATATAGGATTCATACAGTGTTTCATGTCATCTTAACTCGAATTAAGGATTTCCCATATCTTAGCTACCTTTTCTACACTAAGAACTGACTTGGAGAATCTCTTTCAGCTGTTCTAAACAAGCTCTCATCTGTTTACAGTCATTTTCACTGAATTATTCATGTTTTCACGTAGTTTTTTATATTCTGCCTTCTGGTCCAAGTATAAGCTTTGCCCACTTTATCAAACAACTTCCTACACACTGTTATGAACTGAGGCAGCTCGGGAACATTGTCTCTCAACTGTGTTATAGAGTGTAGTACTACATTTCAGTGAAGTGTAAGGCTTTCCAAAGCTGCCGAACGTGTTTCTTTCTATATTTCAATGGTATTCTGCCTTGTATAACACACATTTACCACTCTAGTCTCCTTTAAGGAAAGAATATAGGATTCATACAGTGTTTCATGTCATCTTAACTCGAATTAAGGATTTCCCGGATCTTAGCTACCTTTTCTACACTAAGAACTGACTTGGAGAATGTCTTTGAGCTGTTCTAAACAAGTTCTCATCTGTTTACAGTCATTTTCTCTGAATTATCCATGTTTTCATGTAGTTTCCTATATTCTGCCTTCTGGTCCAAGTATAACCTTTGCCCACTTTATCAAACAACTTCCTACACACTGTTATGAACTGAGGCAGCTCGGGAACATTGTCTCTCAAGTGTGTTATAGAGTGTAGTACTACATTTCAGTGAAGTGTAAGGCTTTCCAAAGCTGCCGAACGTGTTTCTTTCTCTATTTCAATGGTATTCTGCCCTCTATAACACACATTTACCACTCTAGTCTCCTTTAAGTAAAGAATATAGGATTCATACAGTGTTTCATGTCATCTTAACTCGAATAAGGATTTCACGTATCTTAGCTACCTTTTCTACAATAAGAACTGACTTGGAGAATCTCTTTGAGCTGTTCTAAACAAGTTCTCATCTGTTTACAGTCATTTTCTCTGAATTATCCATGTTTTCATGTAGTTTCCTATATTCTGCCTTCTGGTCCAAGTATAAGCTTTGCCCACTTTATCAAACAACTTCCTACACACTGTTATGAACTGAGGCAGCTCGGGAACATTGTCTCTCAACTGTGTTATAGAGTGTAGTACTACATTTCTGTGAAGTGTAAGGCTTTCCAAAGCTGCCGAACGTGTTTCTTTCTATATTTCAATGGTATTCTGCCTTGTATAACACACATTTACCACTCAAGTCTCCTTTAAGGAAAGAATATAGGATTCATACAGTGTTCCATGTGGTCTTAACTCGAATTAAGGATTTCCCCGATCTTAGCTACCTTTTCTACACTAACAACTGACTTGGAGAATCTCTTTCAGCTGTTCTAAACAAGCTCTCATCTGTTTACAGTAATTTTCACTGAATTATTCATGTTTTCATGTAGTTTCCTATATTCTGCCTTCTGGTCCAAGTATAAGCTTTGCCCACTTTATCAAACAACTTCCTACACACTGTTATGAACTGAGGCAGCTCGGGAACATTGTCTTTCAACTGTGTTATAGAGTGTAGTACTACATTTCTGTGAAGTGTAAGGCTTTCCAAAGCTGTCGAATGTGTTTCTTTCTATATTTCAATGGTATTCTGCCTTGTATAACACACATTTACCACTCTAGTCTCCTTTAAGGAAAGAATATAGGATTCATACAGTGTTTCATGTCATCTTAACTCGAATTAAGGATTTCCCATATCTTAGCTACCTTTTCTAAACTAAGAACTGACTTGGAGAATCTCTTTCAGCTGTTCTAAACAAGCTCTCATCTGTTTACAGTCATTTTCACTGAATTATTCATGTTTTCACGTAGTTTTTTATATTCTGCCTTCTGGTCCAAGTATAAGCTTTGCCCACTTTATCAAACAACTTCCTACACACTGTTATGAACTGAGGCAGCTCGGGAACATTGTCTCTCAACTGTGTTATAGAGTGTAGTACTACATTTCAGTGAAGTGTAAGGCTTTCCAAAGCTGCGGAACGTGTTTCTTTCTCTATTTCAATGGTATTCTGCCCTCTATAACACACATTTACCACTCTAGTCTCCTTTAAGTAAAGAATATAGGATTCATACAGTGTTTCATGTCATCTTAACTCTAATAAGGATTTCACGTATCTTAGCTACCTTTTCTACAATAAGAACTGACTTGGAGAATCTCTTTGAGCTGTTCTAAACAAGTTCTCATCTGTTTACAGTCATTTTCTCTGAATTATCCATGTTTTCATGTAGTTTCCTATATTCTGCCTTCTGGTCCAAGTATAAGCTTTGCCCACTTTATCAAACAACTTCCTACACACTGTTATGAACTGAGGCAGCTCGGGAACATTGTCTCTCAACTGTGTTATAGAGTGTAGTACTACATTTCTGTGAAGTGTAAGGCTTTCCAAAGCTGCTGAACGTGTTTCTTTCTATATTTCAATGGTATTCTGCCTTGTATAACACACATTTACCACTCTAGTCTCCTTTAAGGAAAGAATATAGGATTCATACAGTGTTCCATGTGGTCTTAACTCGAATTAAGGATTTCCCAGATCTTAGCTACCTTTTCTACACTAACAACTGACTTGGAGAATCTCTTTCAGCTGTTCTAAACAAGCTCTCATCTGTTTACAGTAATTTTCACTGAATTATTCATGTTTTCATGTAGTTTCCTATATTCTGCCTTCTGGTCCAAGTATAAGCTTTGCCCACTTTATCAAACAACTTCCTACACACTGTTATGAACTGAGGCAGCTCGGGAACATTGTCTTTCAACTGTGTTATAGAGTGTAGTACTACATTTCTGTGAAGTGTAAGGCTTTCCAAAGCTGTCGAACGTGTTTCTTTCTATATTTCAATGGTATTCTGCCTTGTATAACACACATTTACCACTCTAGTCTCCTTTAAGGAAAGAATATAGGATTCATACAGTGTTTCATGTCATCTTAACTCGAATTAAAGATTTCCCATATCTTAGCTACCTTTTCTAAACTAAGAACTGACTTGGAGAATCTCTTTCAGCTGTTCTAAACAAGCTCTCATCTGTTTACAGTCATTTTCACTGAATTATTCATGTTTTCATGTAGTTTTTTATATTCTGCCTTCTGGTCCAAGTATAAGCTTTGCCCACTTTATCAAACAACTTCCTACACACTGTTATGAACTGAGGCAGCTCGGGAACATTGTCTCTCAACTGTGTTATAGAGTGTAGTACTACATTTTAGTGAAGTGTAAGGCTTTCCAAAGCTGCCGAACGTGTTTCTTTCTATATTTCAATGGTATTCTGCCTTGTATAACACACATTTAACACTCTAGTCTCCTTTAAGGAAAGAATATAGGATTCATACAGTGTTTCATGTCATCTTAACTCGAATTAAGGATTTCCCGGATCTTAGCTACCTTTTCTACACTAAGAACTGACTTGGAGAATGTCTTTGAGCTGTTCTAAACAAGCTCTCATCTGTTTACAGTCATTTTCACTGAATTATTCATGTTTTCACGTAGTTTCCTATATTCTGCCTTCTGGTCCAAGTATAAGCTTTGCCCACTTTATCAAACAACTTCCTACACACTGTTATGAACTGAGGCAGCTCGGGAACATTGTCTCTCAACTGTGTTATAGAGTGTAGTACTACATTTCAGTGAAGTGTAAGGCTTTCCAAAGCTGCCGAACGTGTTTCTTTCTATATTTCAATGGTATTCTGCCCTCTATAACACACATTTACCACTCTAGTCTCCTTTAAGGAAAGAATATAGGATTCATACAGTGTTTCATGTCATCTTAACTCTAATAAGGATTTCACGTATCTTAGCTACCTTTTCTACACTAAGAACTGACTTGGAGAATCTCTTTGAGCTGTTCTAAACAAGTTCTCATCTGTTTACAGTCATTTTCTCTGAATTATCCATGTTTTCATGTAGTTTCCTATATTCTGCCTTCTGGTCCAAGTATAACCTTTGCCCACTTTATCAAACAACTTCCTACACACTGTTATGAACTGAGGCAGCTCGGGAACATTGTCTCTCAACTGTGTTATAGAGTGTAGTACTACATTTCTGTGAAGTGTAAGGCTTTCCAAAGCTGCCGAACGTGTTTCTTTCTATATTTCAATGGTATTCTGCCCTCTATAACACACATTTACCACTCTAGCCTCCTTTAAGTAAAGAATATAGGATTCATACAGTGTTTCATGTCATCTTAACTCGAATTAAGGATTTCCCATATCTTAGCTACCTTTTCTACACTAAGAACTGACTTGGAGAATCTCTTTCAGCTGTTCTAAACAAGCTCTCATCTGTTTACAGTCATTTTCACTGAATTATTCATGTTTTCACGTAGTTTTTTATATTCTGCCTTCTGGTCCAAGTATAAGCTTTGCCCACTTTATCAAACAACTTCCTACACACTGTTATGAACTGAGGCAGCTCGGGAACATTGTCTCTCAACTGTGTTATAGAGTGTAGTACTACATTTCAGTGAAGTGTAAGGCTTTCCAAAGCTGCCGAACGTGTTTCTTTCTATATTTCAATGGTATTCTGCCTTGTATAACACACATTTACCACTCTAGTCTCCTTTAAGGAAAGAATATAGGATTCATACAGTGTTTCATGTCATCTTAACTCGAATTAAGGATTTCCCGGATCTTAGCTACCTTTTCTACACTAAGAACTTACTTGGAGAATGTCTTTGAGCTGTTCTAAACAAGTTCTCATCTGTTTACAGTCATTTTCTCTGAATTATCCATGTTTTCATGTAGTTTCCTATATTCTGCCTTCTGGTCCAAGTATAACCTTTGCCCACTTTATCAAACAACTTCCTACACACTGTTATGAACTGAGGCAGCTCGGGAACATTGTCTCTCAAGTGTGTTATAGAGTGTAGTACTACATTTCAGTGAAGTGTAAGGCTTTCCAAAGCTGCCGAACGTGTTTCTTTCTATATTTCAATGGTATTCTGCCTTGTATAACACACATTTACCACTCTAGTCTCCTTTAAGGAAAGAATATAGGATTCATACAGTGTTCCATGTGGTCTTAACTCGAATTAAGGATTTCCCAGATCTTAGCTACCTTTTCTACACTAACAACTGACTTGGAGAATCTCTTTCAGCTGTTCTAAACAAGCTCTCATCTGTTTACAGTAATTTTCACTGAATTATTCATGTTTTCATGTAGTTTCCTATATTCTGCCTTCTGGTCCAAGTATAAGCTTTGCCCACTTTATCAAACAACTTCCTACACACTGTTATGAACTGAGGCAGCTCGGGAACATTGTCTTTCAACTGTGTTATAGAGTGTAGTACTACATTTCTGTGAAGTGTAAGGCTTTCCAAAGCTGTCGAACGTGTTTCTTTCTATATTTCAATGGTATTCTGCCTTGTATAACACACATTTACCACTCTAGTCTCCTTTAAGGAAAGAATATAGGATTCATACAGTGTTTCATGTCATCTTAACTCGAATTAAAGATTTCCCATATCTTAGCTACCTTTTCTAAACTAAGAACTGACTTGGAGAATCTCTTTCAGCTGTTCTAAACAAGCTCTCATCTGTTTACAGTCATTTTCACTGAATTATTCATGTTTTCATGTAGTTTTTTATATTCTGCCTTCTGGTCCAAGTATAAGCTTTGCCCACTTTATCAAACAACTTCCTACACACTGTTATGAACTGAGGCAGCTCGGGAACATTGTCTCTCAACTGTGTTATAGAGTGTAGTACTACATTTTAGTGAAGTGTAAGGCTTTCCAAAGCTGCTGAACGTGTTTCTTTCTATATTTCAATGGTATTCTGCCTTGTATAACACACATTTACCACTCTAGTCTCCTTTAAGGAAAGAATATAGGATTCATACAGTGTTTCATGTCATCTTAACTCGAATTAAGGATTTCCCGGATCTTAGCTACCTTTTCTACACTAAGAACTGACTTGGAGAATGTCTTTGAGCTGTTCTAAACAAGCTCTCATCTGTTTACAGTCATTTTCACTGAATTATTCATGTTTTCACGTAGTTTCCTATATTCTGCCTTCTGGTCCAAGTATAAGCTTTGCCCACTTTATCAAACAACTTCCTACACACTGTTATGAACTGAGGCAGCTCGGGAACATTGTCTCTCAACTGTGTTATAGAGTGTAGTACTACATTTCAGTGAAGTGTAAGGCTTTCCAAAGCTGCCGAACGTGTTTCTTTCTATATTTCAATGGTATTCTGCCCTCTATAACACACATTTACCACTCTAGTCTCCTTTAAGGAAAGAATATAGGATTCATACAGTGTTTCATGTCATCTTAACTCTAATAAGGATTTCACGTATCTTAGCTACCTTTTCTACACTAAGAACTGACTTGGAGAATCTCTTTGAGCTGTTCTAAACAAGTTCTCATCTGTTTACAGTCATTTTCTCTGAATTATCCATGTTTTCATGTAGTTTCCTATATTCTGCCTTCTGGTCCAAGTATAACCTTTGCCCACTTTATCAAACAACTTCCTACACACTGTTATGAACTGAGGCAGCTCGGGAACATTGTCTCTCAACTGTGTTATAGAGTGTAGTACTACATTTCTGTGAAGTGTAAGGCTTTCCAAAGCTGCCGAACGTGTTTCTTTCTATATTTCAATGGTATTCTGCCCTCTATAACACACATTTACCACTCTAGCCTCCTTTAAGTAAAGAATATAGGATTCATACAGTGTTTCATGTCATCTTAACTCGAATTAAGGATTTCCCATATCTTAGCTACCTTTTCTACACTAAGAACTGACTTGGAGAATCTCTTTCAGCTGTTCTAAACAAGCTCTCATCTGTTTACAGTCATTTTCACTGAATTATTCATGTTTTCACGTAGTTTTTTATATTCTGCCTTCTGGTCCAAGTATAAGCTTTGCCCACTTTATCAAACAACTTCCTACACACTGTTATGAACTGAGGCAGCTCGGGAACATTGTCTCTCAACTGTGTTATAGAGTGTAGTACTACATTTCAGTGAAGTGTAAGGCTTTCCAAAGCTGCCGAACGTGTTTCTTTCTATATTTCAATGGTATTCTGCCTTGTATAACACACATTTACCACTCTAGTCTCCTTTAAGGAAAGAATATAGGATTCATACAGTGTTTCATGTCATCTTAACTCGAATTAAGGATTTCCCGGATCTTAGCTACCTTTTCTACACTAAGAACTTACTTGGAGAATGTCTTTGAGCTGTTCTAAACAAGTTCTCATCTGTTTACAGTCATTTTCTCTGAATTATCCATGTTTTCATGTAGTTTCCTATATTCTGCCTTCTGGTCCAAGTATAACCTTTGCCCACTTTATCAAACAACTTCCTACACACTGTTATGAACTGAGGCAGCTCGGGAACATTGTCTCTCAAGTGTGTTATAGAGTGTAGTACTACATTTCAGTGAAGTGTAAGGCTTTCCAAAGCTGCCGAACGTGTTTCTTTCTCTATTTCAATGGTATTCTGCCCTCTATAACACACATTTACCACTCTAGTCTCCTTTAAGTAAAGAATATAGGATTCATACAGTGTTTCATGTCATCTTAACTCGAATAAGGATTTCACGTATCTTAGCTACCTTTTCTACAATAAGAACTGACTTGGAGAATCTCTTTGAGCTGTTCTAAACAAGTTCTCATCTGTTTACAGTCATTTTCTCTGAATTATCCATGTTTTCATGTAGTTTCCTATATTCTGCCTTCTGGTCCAAGTATAAGCTTTGCCCACTTTATCAAACAACTTCCTACACACTGTTATGAACTGAGGCAGCTCGGGAACATTGTCTCTCAACTGTGTTATAGAGTGTAGTACTACATTTCTGTGAAGTGTAAGGCTTTCCAAAGCTGCCGAACGTGTTTCTTTCTATATTTCAATGGTATTCTGCCTTGTATAACACACATTTACCACTCTAGTCTCCTTTAAGGAAAGAATATAGGATTCATACAGTGTTCCATGTGGTCTTAACTCGAATTAAGGATTTCCCAGATCTTAGCTACCTTTTCTACACTAACAACTGACTTGGAGAATCTCTTTCAGCTGTTCTAAACAAGCTCTCATCTGTTTACAGTAATTTTCACTGAATTATTCATGTTTTCATGTAGTTTCCTATATTCTGCCTTCTGGTCCAAGTATAAGCTTTGCCCACTTTATCAAACAACTTCCTACACACTGTTATGAACTGAGGCAGCTCGGGAACATTGTCTTTCAACTGTGTTATAGAGTGTAGTACTACATTTCTGTGAAGTGTAAGGCTTTCCAAAGCTGTCGAACGTGTTTCTTTCTATATTTCAATGGTATTCTGCCTTGTATAACACACATTTACCACTCTAGTCTCCTTTAAGGAAAGAATATAGGATTCATACAGTGTTTCATGTCATCTTAACTCGAATTAAAGATTTCCCATATCTTAGCTACCTTTTCTAAACTAAGAACTGACTTGGAGAATCTCTTTCAGCTGTTCTAAACAAGCTCTCATCTGTTTACAGTCATTTTCACTGAATTATTCATGTTTTCATGTAGTTTTTTATATTCTGCCTTCTGGTCCAAGTATAAGCTTTGCCCACTTTATCAAACAACTTCCTACACACTGTTATGAACTGAGGCAGCTCGGGAACATTGTCTCTCAACTGTGTTATAGAGTGTAGTACTACATTTCAGTGAAGTGTAAGGCTTTCCAAAGCTGCCGAACGTGTTTCTTTCTATATTTCAATGGTATTCTGCCTTGTATAACACACATTTACCACTCTAGTCTCCTTTAAGGAAAGAATATAGGATTCATACAGTGTTTCATGTCATCTTAACTCGAATTAAGGATTTCCCGGATCTTAGCTACCTTTTCTACACTAAGAACTGACTTGGAGAATCTCTTTCAGCTGTTCTAAACAAGCTCTCATCTGTTTACAGTCATTTTCACTGAATTATTCATGTTTTCACGTAGTTTTTTATATTCTGCCTTCTGGTCCAAGTATAAGCTTTGCCCACTTTATCAAACAACTTCCTACACACTGTTATGAACTGAGGCAGCTCGGGAACATTGTCTCTCAACTGTGTTATAGAGTGTAGTACTACATTTCAGTGAAGTGTAAGGCTTTCCAAAGCTGCCGAACGTGTTTCTTTCTATATTTCAATGGTATTCTGCCTTGTATAACACACATTTACCACTCTAGTCTCCTTTAAGGAAAGAATATAGGATTCATACAGTGTTTCATGTCATCTTAACTCGAATTAAGGATTTCCCGGATCTTAGCTACCTTTTCTACACTAAGAACTGACTTGGAGAATGTCTTTGAGCTGTTCTAAACAAGTTCTCATCTGTTTACAGTCATTTTCTCTGAATTATCCATGTTTTCATGTAGTTTCCTATATTCTGCCTTCTGGTCCAAGTATAACCTTTGCCCACTTTATCAAACAACTTCCTACACACTGTTATGAACTGAGGCAGCTCGGGAACATTGTCTCTCAAGTGTGTTATAGAGTGTAGTACTACATTTCAGTGAAGTGTAAGGCTTTCCAAAGCTGCCGAACGTGTTTCTTTCTCTATTTCAATGGTATTCTGCCCTCTATAACACACATTTACCACTCTAGTCTCCTTTAAGTAAAGAATATAGGATTCATACAGTGTTTCATGTCATCTTAACTCGAATAAGGATTTCACGTATCTTAGCTACCTTTTCTACAATAAGAACTGACTTGGAGAATCTCTTTGAGCTGTTCTAAACAAGTTCTCATCTGTTTACAGTCATTTTCTCTGAATTATCCATGTTTTCATGTAGTTTCTTATATTCTGCCTTCTGGTCCAAGTATAAGCTTTGCCCACTTTATCAAACAACTTCCTACACACTGTTATGAACTGAGGCAGCTCGGGAACATTGTCTCTCAACTGTGTTATAGAGTGTAGTACTACATTTCTGTGAAGTGTAAGGCTTTCCAAAGCTGCCGAACGTGTTTCTTTCTATATTTCAATGGTATTCTGCCTTGTATAACACACATTTACCACTCAAGTCTCCTTTAAGGAAAGAATATAGGATTCATACAGTGTTCCATGTGGTCTTAACTCGAATTAAGGATTTCCCCGATCTTAGCTACCTTTTCTACACTAACAACTGACTTGGAGAATCTCTTTCAGCTGTTCTAAACAAGCTCTCATCTGTTTACAGTCATTTTCACTGAATTATTCATGTTTTCATGTAGTTTTTTATATTCTGCCTTCTGGTCCAAGTATAAGCTTTGCCCACTTTATCAAACAACTTCCTACACACTGTTATGAACTGAGGCAGCTCGGGAACATTGTCTCTCAACTGTGTTATAGAGTGTAGTACTACATTTTAGTGAAGTGTAAGGCTTTCCAAAGCTGCTGAACGTGTTTCTTTCTATATTTCAATGGTATTCTGCCTTGTATAACACACATTTACCACTCTAGTCTCCTTTAAGGAAAGAATATAGGATTCATACAGTGTTTCATGTCATCTTAACTCGAATTAAGGATTTCCCGGATCTTAGCTACCTTTTCTACACTAAGAACTGACTTGGAGAATGTCTTTGAGCTGTTCTAAACAAGCTCTCATCTGTTTACAGTCATTTTCACTGAATTATTCATGTTTTCACGTAGTTTCCTATATTCTGCCTTCTGGTCCAAGTATAAGCTTTGCCCACTTTATCAAACAACTTCCTACACACTGTTATGAACTGAGGCAGCTCGGGAACATTGTCTCTCAACTGTGTTATAGAGTGTAGTACTACATTTCAGTGAAGTGTAAGGCTTTCCAAAGCTGCCGAACGTGTTTCTTTCTATATTTCAATGGTATTCTGCCCTCTATAACACACATTTACCACTCTAGTCTCCTTTAAGGAAAGAATATAGGATTCATACAGTGTTTCATGTCATCTTAACTCTAATAAGGATTTCACGTATCTTAGCTACCTTTTCTACACTAAGAACTGACTTGGAGAATCTCTTTGAGCTGTTCTAAACAAGTTCTCATCTGTTTACAGTCATTTTCTCTGAATTATCCATGTTTTCATGTAGTTTCCTATATTCTGCCTTCTGGTCCAAGTATAACCTTTGCCCACTTTATCAAACAACTTCCTACACACTGTTATGAACTGAGGCAGCTCGGGAACATTGTCTCTCAACTGTGTTATAGAGTGTAGTACTACATTTCTGTGAAGTGTAAGGCTTTCCAAAGCTGCCGAACGTGTTTCTTTCTATATTTCAATGGTATTCTGCCCTCTATAACACACATTTACCACTCTAGCCTCCTTTAAGTAAAGAATATAGGATTCATACAGTGTTTCATGTCATCTTAACTCGAATTAAGGATTTCCCATATCTTAGCTACCTTTTCTACACTAAGAACTGACTTGGAGAATCTCTTTCAGCTGTTCTAAACAAGCTCTCATCTGTTTACAGTCATTTTCACTGAATTATTCATGTTTTCACGTAGTTTTTTATATTCTGCCTTCTGGTCCAAGTATAAGCTTTGCCCACTTTATCAAACAACTTCCTACACACTGTTATGAACTGAGGCAGCTCGGGAACATTGTCTCTCAACTGTGTTATAGAGTGTAGTACTACATTTCAGTGAAGTGTAAGGCTTTCCAAAGCTGCCGAACGTGTTTCTTTCTATATTTCAATGGTATTCTGCCTTGTATAACACACATTTACCACTCTAGTCTCCTTTAAGGAAAGAATATAGGATTCATACAGTGTTTCATGTCATCTTAACTCGAATTAAGGATTTCCCGGATCTTAGCTACCTTTTCTACACTAAGAACTTACTTGGAGAATGTCTTTGAGCTGTTCTAAACAAGTTCTCATCTGTTTACAGTCATTTTCTCTGAATTATCCATGTTTTCATGTAGTTTCCTATATTCTGCCTTCTGGTCCAAGTATAACCTTTGCCCACTTTATCAAACAACTTCCTACACACTGTTATGAACTGAGGCAGCTCGGGAACATTGTCTCTCAAGTGTGTTATAGAGTGTAGTACTACATTTCAGTGAAGTGTAAGGCTTTCCAAAGCTGCCGAACGTGTTTCTTTCTCTATTTCAATGGTATTCTGCCCTCTATAACACACATTTACCACTCTAGTCTCCTTTAAGTAAAGAATATAGGATTCATACAGTGTTTCATGTCATCTTAACTCGAATAAGGATTTCACGTATCTTAGCTACCTTTTCTACAATAAGAACTGACTTGGAGAATCTCTTTGAGCTGTTCTAAACAAGTTCTCATCTGTTTACAGTCATTTTCTCTGAATTATCCATGTTTTCATGTAGTTTCCTATATTCTGCCTTCTGGTCCAAGTATAAGCTTTGCCCACTTTATCAAACAACTTCCTACACACTGTTATGAACTGAGGCAGCTCGGGAACATTGTCTCTCAACTGTGTTATAGAGTGTAGTACTACATTTCTGTGAAGTGTAAGGCTTTCCAAAGCTGCCGAACGTGTTTCTTTCTATATTTCAATGGTATTCTGCCTTGTATAACACACATTTACCACTCTAGTCTCCTTTAAGGAAAGAATATAGGATTCATACAGTGTTCCATGTGGTCTTAACTCGAATTAAGGATTTCCCAGATCTTAGCTACCTTTTCTACACTAACAACTGACTTGGAGAATCTCTTTCAGCTGTTCTAAACAAGCTCTCATCTGTTTACAGTAATTTTCACTGAATTATTCATGTTTTCATGTAGTTTCCTATATTCTGCCTTCTGGTCCAAGTATAAGCTTTGCCCACTTTATCAAACAACTTCCTACACACTGTTATGAACTGAGGCAGCTCGGGAACATTGTCTTTCAACTGTGTTATAGAGTGTAGTACTACATTTCTGTGAAGTGTAAGGCTTTCCAAAGCTGTCGAACGTGTTTCTTTCTATATTTCAATGGTATTCTGCCTTGTATAACACACATTTACCACTCTAGTCTCCTTTAAGGAAAGAATATAGGATTCATACAGTGTTTCATGTCATCTTAACTCGAATTAAAGATTTCCCATATCTTAGCTACCTTTTCTAAACTAAGAACTGACTTGGAGAATCTCTTTCAGCTGTTCTAAACAAGCTCTCATCTGTTTACAGTCATTTTCACTGAATTATTCATGTTTTCATGTAGTTTTTTATATTCTGCCTTCTGGTCCAAGTATAAGCTTTGCCCACTTTATCAAACAACTTCCTACACACTGTTATGAACTGAGGCAGCTCGGGAACATTGTCTCTCAACTGTGTTATAGAGTGTAGTACTACATTTCAGTGAAGTGTAAGGCTTTCCAAAGCTGCCGAACGTGTTTCTTTCTATATTTCAATGGTATTCTGCCTTGTATAACACACATTTACCACTCTAGTCTCCTTTAAGGAAAGAATATAGGATTCATACAGTGTTTCATGTCATCTTAACTCGAATTAAGGATTTCCCGGATCTTAGCTACCTTTTCTACACTAAGAACTGACTTGGAGAATCTCTTTCAGCTGTTCTAAACAAGCTCTCATCTGTTTACAGTCATTTTCACTGAATTATTCATGTTTTCACGTAGTTTTTTATATTCTGCCTTCTGGTCCAAGTATAAGCTTTGCCCACTTTATCAAACAACTTCCTACACACTGTTATGAACTGAGGCAGCTCGGGAACATTGTCTCTCAACTGTGTTATAGAGTGTAGTACTACATTTCAGTGAAGTGTAAGGCTTTCCAAAGCTGCCGAACGTGTTTCTTTCTATATTTCAATGGTATTCTGCCTTGTATAACACACATTTACCACTCTAGTCTCCTTTAAGGAAAGAATATAGGATTCATACAGTGTTTCATGTCATCTTAACTCGAATTAAGGATTTCCCGGATCTTAGCTACCTTTTCTACACTAAGAACTGACTTGGAGAATGTCTTTGAGCTGTTCTAAACAAGTTCTCATCTGTTTACAGTCATTTTCTCTGAATTATCCATGTTTTCATGTAGTTTCCTATATTCTGCCTTCTGGTCCAAGTATAACCTTTGCCCACTTTATCAAACAACTTCCTACACACTGTTATGAACTGAGGCAGCTCGGGAACATTGTCTCTCAAGTGTGTTATAGAGTGTAGTACTACATTTCAGTGAAGTGTAAGGCTTTCCAAAGCTGCCGAACGTGTTTCTTTCTCTATTTCAATGGTATTCTGCCCTCTATAACACACATTTACCACTCTAGTCTCCTTTAAGTAAAGAATATAGGATTCATACAGTGTTTCATGTCATCTTAACTCGAATAAGGATTTCACGTATCTTAGCTACCTTTTCTACAATAAGAACTGACTTGGAGAATCTCTTTGAGCTGTTCTAAACAAGTTCTCATCTGTTTACAGTCATTTTCTCTGAATTATCCATGTTTTCATGTAGTTTCTTATATTCTGCCTTCTGGTCCAAGTATAAGCTTTGCCCACTTTATCAAACAACTTCCTACACACTGTTATGAACTGAGGCAGCTCGGGAACATTGTCTCTCAACTGTGTTATAGAGTGTAGTACTACATTTCTGTGAAGTGTAAGGCTTTCCAAAGCTGCCGAACGTGTTTCTTTCTATATTTCAATGGTATTCTGCCTTGTATAACACACATTTACCACTCAAGTCTCCTTTAAGGAAAGAATATAGGATTCATACAGTGTTCCATGTGGTCTTAACTCGAATTAAGGATTTCCCCGATCTTAGCTACCTTTTCTACACTAACAACTGACTTGGAGAATCTCTTTCAGCTGTTCTAAACAAGCTCTCATCTGTTTACAGTAATTTTCACTGAATTATTCATGTTTTCATGTAGTTTCCTATATTCTGCCTTCTGGTCCAAGTATAAGCTTTGCCCACTTTATCAAACAACTTCCTACACACTGTTATGAACTGAGGCAGCTCGGGAACATTGTCTTTCAACTGTGTTATAGAGTGTAGTACTACATTTCTGTGAAGTGTAAGGCTTTCCAAAGCTGTCGAACGTGTTTCTTTCTATATTTCAATGGTATTCTGCCTTGTATAACACACATTTACCACTCTAGTCTCCTTTAAGGAAAGAATGTAGGATTCATACAGTGTTTCATGTCATCTTAACTCGAATTAAGGATTTCACGGATCTTAGCTACCTTTTCTACACTAAGAACTGACTTGGAGAATGTCTTTGAGCTGTTCTAAACAAGCTCTCATCTGTTTACAGTAATTTTCACTGAATTATTCATGTTTTCATGTAGTTTCCTATATTCTGCCTTCTGGTCCAAGTATAAGCTTTGCCCACTTTATCAAACAACTTCCCACACACTGTTATGAACTGAGGCAGCTCGGGAGCATTGTCTCTCAACTGTGTTATAGAGTGTAGTACTACATTTCAGTGAAGTGTAAGGCTTTCCAAAGCTGCCGAACGTGTTTCTTTCTCTATTTCAATGGTATTCTGCCCTCTATAACACACATTTACCACTCTAGTCTCCTTTAAGTAAAGAATATAGGATTCATACAGTGTTTCATGTCATCTTAACTCAAATAAGGATTTCACGTATCTTAGCTACCTTTTGTACAATAAGAACTGACTCGGAGAATCTCTTTGAGCTGTTCTAATCAAGTTCTCATCTGTTTACAGTCATTTTCTCTGAATTATCCATGTTTTCATGTAGTTTCCTATATTCTGCCTTCTGGTCCAAGTATAAGCTTTGCCCACTTTATCAAACAACTTCCTACACACTGTTATGAACTGAGGCAGCTCGGGAACATTGTCTCTCAACTGTGTTATAGAGTGTAGTACTACATTTCTGTGAAGTGTAAGGCTTTCCAAAGCTGCCGAACGTGTTTCTTTCTATATTTCAATGGTATTCTGCCTTGTATAACACACATTTACCACTCTAGTCTCCTTTAAGGAAAGAATATAGGATTCATACAGTGTTTCATGTCCTCTTAACTCGAATTAAGGATTTCCCATATCTTAGCTACCTTTTCTACACTAAGAACTGACTTGGAGAATCTCTTTCAGCTGTTCTAAACAAGCTCTCATCTGTTTACAGTCATTTTCACTGAATTATTCATGTTTTCACGTAGTTTTTTATATTCTGCCTTCTGGTCCAAGTATAAGCTTTGCCCACTTTATCAAACAACTTCCTACACACTGTTATGAACTGAGGCAGCTCGGGAACATTGTCTTTCAACTGTGTTATAGAGTGTAGTACTACATTTCTGTGAAGTGTAAGGCTTTCCAAAGCTGTCGAACGTGTTTCTTTCTATATTTCAATGGTATTCTGCCTTGTATAACACACATTTACCACTCTAGTCTCCTTTAAGGAAAGAATATAGGATTCATACAGTGTTTCATGTCATCTTAACTCGAATTAAGGATTTCCCATATCTTAGCTACCTTTTCTACACTAAGAACTGACTTGGAGAATCTCTTTCAGCTGTTCTAAACAAGCTCTCATCTGTTTACAGTCATTTTCACTGAATTATTCATGTTTTCACGTAGTTTTTTATATTCTGCCTTCTGGTCCAAGTATAAGCTTTGCCCACTTTATCAAACAACTTCCTACACACTGTTATGAACTGAGGCAGCTCGGGAACATTGTCTCTCAACTGTGTTATAGAGTGTAGTACTACATTTCAGTGAAGTGTAAGGCTTTCCAAAGCTGCCGAACGTGTTTCTTTCTATATTTCAATGGTATTCTGCCTTGTATAACACACATTTACCACTCTAGTCTCCTTTAAGGAAAGAATATAGGATTCATACAGTGTTTCATGTCATCTTAACTCGAATTAAGGATTTCCCGGATCTTAGCTACCTTTTCTACACTAAGAACTGACTTGGAGAATGTCTTTGAGCTGTTCTAAACAAGCTCTCATCTGTTTACAGTCATTTTCACTGAATTATTCATGTTTTCACGTAGTTTTTTATATTCTGCCTTCTGGTCCAAGTATAAGCTTTGCCCACTTTATCAAACAACTTCCTACACACTGTTATGAACTGAGGCAGCTCGGGAACATTGTCTCTCAACTGTGTTATAGAGTGTAGTACTACATTTCAGTGAAGTGTAAGGCTTTCCAAAGCTGCCGAACGTGTTTCTTTCTATATTTCAATGGTATTCTGCCTTGTATAACACACATTTACCACTCTAGTCTCCTTTAAGGAAAGAATATAGGATTCATACAGTGTTTCATGTCATCTTAACTCGAATTAAGGATTTCACGGATCTTAGCTACCTTTTCTACACTAAGAACTGACTTGGAGAATGTCTTTGAGCTGTTCTAAACAAGTTCTCATCTGTTTACAGTCATTTTCTCTGAATTATCCATGTTTTCATGTAGTTTCCTATATTCTGCCTTCTGGTCCAAGTATAACCTTTGCCCACTTTATCAAACAACTTCCTACACACTGTTATGAACTGAGGCAGCTCGGGAACATTGTCTCTCAAGTGTGTTATAGAGTGTAGTACTACATTTCAGTGAAGTGTAAGGCTTTCCAAAGCTGCCGAACGTGTTTCTTTCTCTATTTCAATGGTATTCTGCCCTCTATAACACACATTTACCACTCTAGCCTCCTTTAAGTAAAGAATATAGGATTCATACAGTGTTTCATGTCATCTTAACTCGAATAAGGTTTTCACGTATCTTAGCTACCTTTTCTACAATAAGAACTGACTTGGAGAATCTCTTTGAGCTGTTCTAAACAAGTTCTCATCTGTTTACAGTCATTTTCTCTGAATTATCCATGTTTTCATGTAGTTTCCTATATTCTGCCTTCTGGTCCAAGTATAAGCTTTGCCCACTTTATCAAACAATTTCCTACACACTGTTATGAACTGAGGCAGCTCGGGAACATTGTCTCTCAACTGTGTTATAGAGTGTAGTACTACATTTCAGTGAAGTGTATGGCTTTCCAAAGCTGCCGAACGTGTTTCTTTCTCTATTTCAATGGTATTCTGCATTGTATAACAAACATTTACTACTCTAGTCTCCTTTAAGTAAAGAATATAGGATTCATAAAGTGTTCCATGTGATCTTAACTCGAATTAAGGATTTCCCCGATCTTAGCTACCTTTTCTACACTAACAACTGACTTGGAGAATCTCTTTCAGCTGTTCTAAACAAGCTCTCATCTGTTTACAGTAATTTTCACTGAATTATTCATGTTTTCATGTAGTTTCCTATATTCTGCCTTCTGGTCCAAGTATAAGCTTTGCCCACTTTATCAAACAACTTCCTACACACTGTTATGAACTGAGGCAGCTCGGGTACATTGTCTCTCAACTGTGTTATAGAGTGTAGTACTACATTTCTGTGAAGTGTAAGGCTTTCCAAAGCTGCCGAACGTGTTTCTTTCTATATTTCAATGGTATTCTGCCTTGTATAACACACATTTACCACTCAAGTCTCCTTTAAGGAAAGAATATAGGATTCATACAGTGTTCCATGTGGTCTTAACTCGAATTAAGGATTTCCCCGATCTTAGCTACCTTTTCTACACTAACAACTGACTTGGAGAATCTCTTTCAGCTGTTCTAAACAAGCTCTCATCTGTTTACAGTAATTTTCACTGAATTATTCATGTTTGCATGTAGTTTCCTATATTCTGCCTTCTGGTCCAAGTATAAGCTTTGCCCACTTTATCAAACAACTTCCTACACACTGTTATGAACTGAGGCAGCTCGGGAACATTGTCTTTCAACTGTGTTATAGAGTGTAGTACTACATTTCTGTGAAGTGTAAGGCTTTCCAAAGCTGTCGAACGTGTTTCTTTCTATATTTCAATGGTATTCTGCCTTGTATAACACACATTTACCACTCTAGTCTCCTTTAAGGAAAGAATGTAGGATTCATACAGTGTTTCATGTCATCTTAACTCGAATTAAGGATTTCACGGATCTTAGCTACCTTTTCTACACTAAGAACTGACTTGGAGAATGTCTTTGAGCTGTTCTAAACAAGCTCTCATCTGTTTACAGTAATTTTCACTGAATTATTCATGTTTTCATGTAGTTTCCTATATTCTGCCTTCTGGTCCAAGTATAAGCTTTGCCCACTTTATCAAACAACTTCCCACACACTGTTATGAACTGAGGCAGCTCGGGAGCATTGTCTCTCAACTGTGTTATAGAGTGTAGTACTACATTTCAGTGAAGTGTAAGGCTTTCCAAAGCTGCCGAACGTGTTTCTTTCTCTATTTCAATGGTATTCTGCCCTCTATAACACACATTTACCACTCTAGTCTCCTTTAAGTAAAGAATATAGGATTCATACAGTGTTTCATGTCATCTTAACTCAAATAAGGATTTCACGTATCTTAGCTACCTTTTGTACAATAAGAACTGACTTGGAGAATCTCTTTGAGCTGTTCTAAACAAGTTCTCATCTGTTTACAGTCATTTTCTCTGAATTATCCATGTTTTCATGTAGTTTCCTATATTCTGCCTTCTGGTCCAAGTATAAGCTTTGCCCACTTTATCAAACAACTTCCTACACACTGTTATGAACTGAGGCAGCTCGGGAACATTGTCTCTCAACTGTGTTATAGAGTGTAGTACTACATTTCTGTGAAGTGTAAGGCTTTCCAAAGCTGCCGAACGTGTTTCTTTCTATATTTCAATGGTATTCTGCCTTGTATAACACACATTTACCACTCTAGTCTCCTTTAAGGAAAGAATATAGGATTCATACAGTGTTTCATGTCATCTTAACTCGAATTAAGGATTTCCCATATCTTAGCTACCTTTTCTACACTAAGAACTGACTTGGAGAATCTCTTTCAGCTGTTCTAAACAAGCTCTCATCTGTTTACAGTCATTTTCACTGAATTATTCATGTTTTCACGTAGTTTTTTATATTCTGCCTTCTGGTCCAAGTATAAGCTTTGCCCACTTTATCAAACAACTTCCTACACACTGTTATGAACTGAGGCAGCTCGGGAACATTGTCTTTCAACTGTGTTATAGAGTGTAGTACTACATTTCTGTGAAGTGTAAGGCTTTCCAAAGCTGTCGAACGTGTTTCTTTCTATATTTCAATGGTATTCTGCCTTGTATAACACACATTTACCACTCTAGTCTCCTTTAAGGAAAGAATATAGGATTCATACAGTGTTTCATGTCATCTTAACTCGAATTAAGGATTTCCCATATCTTAGCTACCTTTTCTACACTAAGAACTGACTTGGAGAATCTCTTTCAGCTGTTCTAAACAAGCTCTCATCTGTTTACAGTCATTTTCACTGAATTATTCATGTTTTCACGTAGTTTTTTATATTCTGCCTTCTGGTCCAAGTATAAGCTTTGCCCACTTTATCAAACAACTTCCTACACACTGTTATGAACTGAGGCAGCTCGGGAACATTGTCTCTCAACTGTGTTATAGAGTGTAGTACTACATTTCAGTGAAGTGTAAGGCTTTCCAAAGCTGCCGAACGTGTTTCTTTCTATATTTCAATGGTATTCTGCCTTGTATAACACACATTTACCACTCTAGTCTCCTTTAAGGAAAGAATATAGGATTCATACAGTGTTTCATGTCATCTTAACTCGAATTAAGGATTTCCCGGATCTTAGCTACCTTTTCTACACTAAGAACTGACTTGGAGAATGTCTTTGAGCTGTTCTAAACAAGCTCTCATCTGTTTACAGTCATTTTCACTGAATTATTCATGTTTTCACGTAGTTTTTTATATTCTGCCTTCTGGTCCAAGTATAAGCTTTGCCCACTTTATCAAACAACTTCCTACACACTGTTATGAACTGAGGCAGCTCGGGAACATTGTCTCTCAACTGTGTTATAGAGTGTAGTACTACATTTCAGTGAAGTGTAAGGCTTTCCAAAGCTGCCGAACGTGTTTCTTTCTATATTTCAATGGTATTCTGCCTTGTATAACACACATTTACCACTCTAGTCTCCTTTAAGGAAAGAATATAGGATTCATACAGTGTTTCATGTCATCTTAACTCGAATTAAGGATTTCACGGATCTTAGCTACCTTTTCTACACTAAGAACTGACTTGGAGAATGTCTTTGAGCTGTTCTAAACAAGTTCTCATCTGTTTACAGTCATTTTCTCTGAATTATCCATGTTTTCATGTAGTTTCCTATATTCTGCCTTCTGGTCCAAGTATAACCTTTGCCCACTTTATCAAACAACTTCCTACACACTGTTATGAACTGAGGCAGCTCGGGAACATTGTCTCTCAAGTGTGTTATAGAGTGTAGTACTACATTTCAGTGAAGTGTAAGGCTTTCCAAAGCTGCCGAACGTGTTTCTTTCTCTATTTCAATGGTATTCTGCCCTCTATAACACACATTTACCACTCTAGCCTCCTTTAAGTAAAGAATATAGGATTCATACAGTGTTTCATGTCATCTTAACTCGAATAAGGTTTTCACGTATCTTAGCTACCTTTTCTACAATAAGAACTGACTTGGAGAATCTCTTTGAGCTGTTCTAAACAAGTTCTCATCTGTTTACAGTCATTTTCTCTGAATTATCCATGTTTTCATGTAGTTTCCTATATTCTGCCTTCTGGTCCAAGTATAAGCTTTGCCCACTTTATCAAACAACTTCCTACACACTGTTATGAACTGAGGCAGCTCGGGAACATTGTCTCTCAACTGTGTTATAGAGTGTAGTACTACATTTCAGTGAAGTGTAAGGCTTTCCAAAGCTGCCGAACGTGTTTCTTTCTATATTTCAATGGTATTCTGCCTTGTATAACACACATTTACCACTCTAGTCTCCTTTAAGGAAAGAATATAGGATTCATACAGTGTTCCATGTGGTCTTAACTCGAATTAAGGATTTCCCAGATCTTAGCTACCTTTTCTACACTAACAACTGACTTGGAGAATCTCTTTCAGCTGTTCTAAACAAGCTCTCATCTGTTTACAGTAATTTTCACTGAATTATTCATGTTTTCATGTAGTTTCCTATATTCTGCCTTCTGGTCCAAGTATAAGCTTTGCCCACTTTATCAAACAACTTCCTACACACTGTTATGAACTGAGGCAGCTCGGGTACATTGTCTCTCAACTGTGTTATAGAGTGTAGTACTACATTTCTGTGAAGTGTAAGGCTTTCCAAAGCTGCCGAACGTGTTTCTTTCTCTATTTCAATGGTATTCTGCCTTGTATAACACACATTTACCACTCTAGTCTCCTTTAAGGAAAGAATATAGGATTCATACAGTGTTTCATGTCATCTTAACTCGAATTAAGGATTTCCCATATCTTAGCTACCTTTTCTACACTAAGAACTGACTTGGAGAATGTCTTTGAGCTGTTCTAAACAAGTTCTCATCTGTTTACAGTCATTTTCTCTGAATTATCCATGTTTTCATGTAGTTTCCTATATTCTGCCTTCTGGTCCAAGTATAAGCTTTGCCCACTTTATCAAACAACTTCCTACACACTGTTATGAACTGAGGCAGCTCGGGAACATTGTCTCTCAACTGTGTTATAGAGTGTAGTACTACATTTCAGTGAAGTGTAAGGCTTTCCAAAGCTGCCGAACGTGTTTCTTTCTATATTTCAATGGTATTCTGCCTTGTATAACACACATTTACCACTCTAGTCTCCTTTAAGGAAAGAATATAGGATTCATACAGTGTTCCATGTGGTCTTAACTCGAATTAAGGATTTCCCAGATCTTAGCTACCTTTTCTACACTAACAACTGACTTGGAGAATCTCTTTCAGCTGTTCTAAACAAGCTCTCATCTGTTTACAGTAATTTTCACTGAATTATTCATGTTTTCATGTAGTTTCCTATATTCTGCCTTCTGGTCCAAGTATAAGCTTTGCCCACTTTATCAAACAACTTCCTACACACTGTTATGAACTGAGGCAGCTCGGGAACATTGTCTTTCAACTGTGTTATAGAGTGTAGTACTACATTTCTGTGAAGTGTAAGGCTTTCCAAAGCTGTCGAACGTGTTTCTTTCTATATTTCAATGGTATTCTGCCTTGTATAACACACATTTACCACTCTAGTCTCCTTTAAGGAAAGAATATAGGATTCATACAGTGTTTCATGTCATCTTAACTCGAATTAAAGATTTCCCATATCTTAGCTACCTTTTCTACACTAAGAACTGACTTGGAGAATGTCTTTGAGCTGTTCTAAACAAGCTCTCATCTGTTTACAGTCATTTTCACTGAATTATTCATGTTTTCACGTAGTTTCCTATATTCTGCCTTCTGGTCCAAGTATAAGCTTTGCCCACTTTATCAAACAACTTCCTACACACTGTTATGAACTGAGGCAGCTCGGGAACATTGTCTCTCAACTGTGTTATAGAGTGTAGTACTACATTTCAGTGAAGTGTAAGGCTTTCCAAAGCTGCGGAACGTGTTTCTTTCTCTATTTCAATGGTATTCTGCCCTCTATAACACACATTTACCACTCTAGTCTCCTTTAAGTAAAGAATATAGGATTCATACAGTGTTTCATGTCATCTTAACTCTAATAAGGATTTCACGTATCTTAGCTACCTTTTCTACAATAAGAACTGACTTGGAGAATCTCTTTGAGCTGTTCTAAACAAGTTCTCATCTGTTTACAGTCATTTTCTCTGAATTATCCATGTTTTCATGTAGTTTCCTATATTCTGCCTTCTGGTCCAAGTATAAGCTTTGCCCACTTTATCAAACAACTTCCTACACACTGTTATGAACAGAGGCAGCTCGGGAACATTGTCTCTCAACTGTGTTATAGAGTGTAGTACTACATTTCTGTGAAGTGTAAGGCTTTCCAAAGCTGCCGAACGTGTTTCTTTCTCTATTTCAATGGTATTCTGCCTTGTATAACACACATTTACCACTCTAGTCTCCTTTAAGGAAAGAATATAGGATTCATACAGTGTTTCATGTCATCTTAACTCGAATTAAGGATTTCCCATATCTTAGCTACCTTTTCTACACTAAGAACTGACTTGGAGAATCTCTTTCAGCTGTTCTAAACAAGCTCTCATCTGTTTACAGTCATTTTCACTGAATTATTCATGTTTTCACGTAGTTTTTTATATTCTGCCTTCTGGTCCAAGTATAAGCTTTGCCCACTTTATCAAACAACTTCCTACACACTGTTATGAACTGAGGCAGCTCGGGAACATTGTCTCTCAACTGTGTTATAGAGTGTAGTACTACATTTCAGTGAAGTGTAAGGCTTTCCAAAGCTGCCGAACGTGTTTCTTTCTATATTTCAATGGTATTCTGCCTTGTATAACACACATTTACCACTCTAGTCTCCTTTAAGGAAAGAATATAGGATTCATACAGTGTTTCATGTCATCTTAACTCGAATTAAGGATTTCCCGGATCTTAGCTACCTTTTCTACACTAAGAACTGACTTGGAGAATGTCTTTGAGCTGTTCTAAACAAGCTCTCATCTGTTTACAGTCATTTTCACTGAATTATTCATGTTTTCACGTAGTTTTTTATATTCTGCCTTCTGGTCCAAGTATAAGCTTTGCCCACTTTATCAAACAACTTCCTACACACTGTTATGAACTGAGGCAGCTCGGGAACATTGTCTCTCAACTGTGTTATAGAGTGTAGTACTACATTTCAGTGAAGTGTAAGGCTTTCCAAAGCTGCCGAACGTGTTTCTTTCTATATTTCAATGGTATTCTGCCTTGTATAACACACATTTACCACTCTAGTCTCCTTTAAGGAAAGAATATAGGATTCATACAGTGTTTCATGTCATCTTAACTCGAATTAAGGATTTCCCATATCTTAGCTACCTTTTCTACACTAACAACTGACTTGGAGAATCTCTTTCAGCTGTTCTAAACAAGCTCTCATCTGTTTACAGTAATTTTCACTGAATTATTCATGTTTTCATGTAGTTTCCTATATTCTGCCTTCTGGTCCAAGTATAAGCTTTGCCCACTTTATCAAACAACTTCCTACACACTGTTATGAACTGAGGCAGCTCGGGTACATTGTCTCTCAACTGTGTTATAGAGTGTAGTACTACATTTCTGTGAAGTGTAAGGCTTTCCAAAGCTGCCGAACGTGTTTCTTTCTCTATTTCAATGGTATTCTGCCTTGTATAACACACATTTACCACTCTAGTCTCCTTTAAGGAAAGAATATAGGATTCATACAGTGTTTCATGTCATCTTAACTCGAATTAAGGATTTCCCATATCTTAGCTACCTTTTCTACACTAAGAACTGACTTGGAGAATGTCTTTGAGCTGTTCTAAACAAGTTCTCATCTGTTTACAGTCATTTTCTCTGAATTATCCATGTTTTCATGTAGTTTCCTATATTCTGCCTTCTGGTCCAAGTATAAGCTTTGCCCACTTTATCAAACAACTTCCTACACACTGTTATGAACTGAGGCAGCTCGGGAACATTGTCTCTCAACTGTGTTATAGAGTGTAGTACTACATTTCAGTGAAGTGTAAGGCTTTCCAAAGCTGCCGAACGTGTTTCTTTCTATATTTCAATGGTATTCTGCCTTGTATAACACACATTTACCACTCTAGTCTCCTTTAAGGAAAGAATATAGGATTCATACAGTGTTCCATGTGGTCTTAACTCGAATTAAGGATTTCCCAGATCTTAGCTACCTTTTCTACACTAACAACTGACTTGGAGAATCTCTTTCAGCTGTTCTAAACAAGCTCTCATCTGTTTACAGTAATTTTCACTGAATTATTCATGTTTTCATGTAGTTTCCTATATTCTGCCTTCTGGTCCAAGTATAAGCTTTGCCCACTTTATCAAACAACTTCCTACACACTGTTATGAACTGAGGCAGCTCGGGAACATTGTCTTTCAACTGTGTTATAGAGTGTAGTACTACATTTCTGTGAAGTGTAAGGCTTTCCAAAGCTGTCGAACGTGTTTCTTTCTATATTTCAATGGTATTCTGCCTTGTATAACACACATTTACCACTCTAGTCTCCTTTAAGGAAAGAATATAGGATTCATACAGTGTTTCATGTCATCTTAACTCGAATTAAAGATTTCCCATATCTTAGCTACCTTTTCTACACTAAGAACTGACTTGGAGAATGTCTTTGAGCTGTTCTAAACAAGCTCTCATCTGTTTACAGTCATTTTCACTGAATTATTCATGTTTTCACGTAGTTTCCTATATTCTGCCTTCTGGTCCAAGTATAAGCTTTGCCCACTTTATCAAACAACTTCCTACACACTGTTATGAACTGAGGCAGCTCGGGAACATTGTCTCTCAACTGTGTTATAGAGTGTAGTACTACATTTCAGTGAAGTGTAAGGCTTTCCAAAGCTGCGGAACGTGTTTCTTTCTCTATTTCAATGGTATTCTGCCCTCTATAACACACATTTACCACTCTAGTCTCCTTTAAGTAAAGAATATAGGATTCATACAGTGTTTCATGTCATCTTAACTCTAATAAGGATTTCACGTATCTTAGCTACCTTTTCTACAATAAGAACTGACTTGGAGAATCTCTTTGAGCTGTTCTAAACAAGTTCTCATCTGTTTACAGTCATTTTCTCTGAATTATCCATGTTTTCATGTAGTTTCCTATATTCTGCCTTCTGGTCCAAGTATAAGCTTTGCCCACTTTATCAAACAACTTCCTACACACTGTTATGAACAGAGGCAGCTCGGGAACATTGTCTCTCAACTGTGTTATAGAGTGTAGTACTACATTTCTGTGAAGTGTAAGGCTTTTCAAAGCTGCCGAACGTGTTTCTTTCTATATTTCAATGGTATTCTGCCTTGTATAACACACATTTACCACTCTAGTCTCCTTTAAGGAAAGAATATAGGATTCATACAGTGTTCCATGTGGTCTTAACTCGAATTAAGGATTTCCCATATCTTAGCTACCTTTTCTACACTAAGAACTGACTTGGAGAATCTCTTTCAGCTGTTCTAAACAAGCTCTCATCTGTTTACAGTCATTTTCACTGAATTATTCATGTTTTCACGTAGTTTTTTATATTCTGCCTTCTGGTCCAAGTATAAGCTTTGCCCACTTTATCAAACAACTTCCTACACACTGTTATGAACAGAGGCAGCTCGGGAACATTGTCTCTCAACTGTGTTATAGAGTGTAGTACTACATTTCAGTGAAGTGTAAGGCTTTCCAAAGCTGCCGAACGTGTTTCTTTCTATATTTCAATGGTATTCTGCCTTGTATAACACACATTTACCACTCTAGTCTCCTTTAAGGAAAGAATATAGGATTCATACAGTGTTTCATGTCATCTTAACTCGAATTAAGGATTTCCCGGATCTTAGCTACCTTTTCTACACTAAGAACTGACTTGGAGAATGTCTTTGAGCTGTTCTAAACAAGCTCTCATCTGTTTACAGTCATTTTCACTGAATTATTCATGTTTTCACGTAGTTTTTTATATTCTGCCTTCTGGTCCAAGTATAAGCTTTGCCCACTTTATCAAACAACTTCCTACACACTGTTATGAACTGAGGCAGCTCGGGAACATTGTCTCTCAACTGTGTTATAGAGTGTAGTACTACATTTCAGTGAAGTGTAAGGCTTTCCAAAGCTGCCGAACGTGTTTCTTTCTATATTTCAATGGTATTCTGCCTTGTATAACACACATTTACCACTCTAGTCTCCTTTAAGGAAAGAATATAGGATTCATACAGTGTTTCATGTCATCTTAACTCGAATTAAGGATTTCCCATATCTTAGCTACCTTTTCTACACTAACAACTGACTTGGAGAATCTCTTTCAGCTGTTCTAAACAAGCTCTCATCTGTTTACAGTAATTTTCACTGAATTATTCATGTTTTCATGTAGTTTCCTATATTCTGCCTTCTGGTCCAAGTATAAGCTTTGCCCACTTTATCAAACAACTTCCTACACACTGTTATGAACTGAGGCAGCTCGGGTACATTGTCTCTCAACTGTGTTATAGAGTGTAGTACTACATTTCTGTGAAGTGTAAGGCTTTCCAAAGCTGCCGAACGTGTTTCTTTCTCTATTTCAATGGTATTCTGCCTTGTATAACACACATTTACCACTCTAGTCTCCTTTAAGGAAAGAATATAGGATTCATACAGTGTTTCATGTCATCTTAACTCGAATTAAGGATTTCCCATATCTTAGCTACCTTTTCTACACTAAGAACTGACTTGGAGAATGTCTTTGAGCTGTTCTAAACAAGTTCTCATCTGTTTACAGTCATTTTCTCTGAATTATCCATGTTTTCATGTAGTTTCCTATATTCTGCCTTCTGGTCCAAGTATAAGCTTTGCCCACTTTATCAAACAACTTCCTACACACTGTTATGAACTGAGGCAGCTCGGGAACATTGTCTCTCAACTGTGTTATAGAGTGTAGTACTACATTTCAGTGAAGTGTAAGGCTTTCCAAAGCTGCCGAACGTGTTTCTTTCTATATTTCAATGGTATTCTGCCTTGTATAACACACATTTACCACTCTAGTCTCCTTTAAGGAAAGAATATAGGATTCATACAGTGTTCCATGTGGTCTTAACTCGAATTAAGGATTTCCCAGATCTTAGCTACCTTTTCTACACTAACAACTGACTTGGAGAATCTCTTTCAGCTGTTCTAAACAAGCTCTCATCTGTTTACAGTCATTTTCACTGAATTATTCATGTTTTCACGTAGTTTCCTATATTCTGCCTTCTGGTCCAAGTATAAGCTTTGCCCACTTTATCAAACAACTTCCTACACACTGTTATGAACTGAGGCAGCTCGGGAACATTGTCTCTCAACTGTGTTATAGAGTGTAGTACTACATTTCAGTGAAGTGTAAGGCTTTCCAAAGCTGCGGAACGTGTTTCTTTCTCTATTTCAATGGTATTCTGCCCTCTATAACACACATTTACCACTCTAGTCTCCTTTAAGTAAAGAATATAGGATTCATACAGTGTTTCATGTCATCTTAACTCTAATAAGGATTTCACGTATCTTAGCTACCTTTTCTACAATAAGAACTGACTTGGAGAATCTCTTTGAGCTGTTCTAAACAAGTTCTCATCTGTTTACAGTCATTTTCTCTGAATTATCCATGTTTTCATGTAGTTTCCTATATTCTGCCTTCTGGTCCAAGTATAAGCTTTGCCCACTTTATCAAACAACTTCCTACACACTGTTATGAACAGAGGCAGCTCGGGAACATTGTCTCTCAACTGTGTTATAGAGTGTAGTACTACATTTCTGTGAAGTGTAAGGCTTTTCAAAGCTGCCGAACGTGTTTCTTTCTATATTTCAATGGTATTCTGCCTTGTATAACACACATTTACCACTCTAGTCTCCTTTAAGGAAAGAATATAGGATTCATACAGTGTTTCATGTCATCTTAACTCGAATTAAGGATTTCCCATATCTTAGCTACCTTTTCTACACTAAGAACTGACTTGGAGAATCTCTTTCAGCTGTTCTAAACAAGCTCTCATCTGTTTACAGTCATTTTCACTGAATTATTCATGTTTTCACGTAGTTTTTTATATTCTGCCTTCTGGTCCAAGTATAAGCTTTGCCCACTTTATCAAACAACTTCCTACACACTGTTATGAACTGAGGCAGCTCGGGAACATTGTCTCTCAACTGTGTTATAGAGTGTAGTACTACATTTCAGTGAAGTGTAAGGCTTTCCAAAGCTGCCGAACGTGTTTCTTTCTATATTTCAATGGTATTCTGCCTTGTATAACACACATTTACCACTCTAGTCTCCTTTAAGGAAAGAATATAGGATTCATACAGTGTTTCATGTCATCTTAACTCGAATTAAGGATTTCCCATATCTTAGCTACCTTTTCTACACTAAGAACTGACTTGGAGAATGTCTTTGAGCTGTTCTAAACAAGTTCTCATCTGTTTACAGTCATTTTCTCTGAATTATCCATGTTTTCATGTAGTTTCCTATATTCTGCCTTCTGGTCCAAGTATAAGCTTTGCCCACTTTATCAAACAACTTCCTACACACTGTTATGAACTGAGGCAGCTCGGGAACATTGTCTCTCAACTGTGTTATAGAGTGTAGTACTACATTTCAGTGAAGTGTAAGGCTTTCCAAAGCTGCCGAACGTGTTTCTTTCTATATTTCAATGGTATTCTGCCTTGTATAACACACATTTACCACTCTAGTCTCCTTTAAGGAAAGAATATAGGATTCATACAGTGTTCCATGTGGTCTTAACTCGAATTAAGGATTTCCCAGATCTTAGCTACCTTTTCTACACTAACAACTGACTTGGAGAATCTCTTTCAGCTGTTCTAAACAAGCTCTCATCTGTTTACAGTAATTTTCACTGAATTATTCATGTTTTCATGTAGTTTCCTATATTCTGCCTTCTGGTCCAAGTATAAGCTTTGCCCACTTTATCAAACAACTTCCTACACACTGTTATGAACTGAGGCAGCTCGGGTACATTGTCTCTCAACTGTGTTATAGAGTGTAGTACTACATTTCTGTGAAGTGTAAGGCTTTCCAAAGCTGCCGAACGTGTTTCTTTCTCTATTTCAATGGTATTCTGCCTTGTATAACACACATTTACCACTCTAGTCTCCTTTAAGGAAAGAATATAGGATTCATACAGTGTTTCATGTCATCTTAACTCGAATTAAGGATTTCCCATATCTTAGCTACCTTTTCTACACTAAGAACTGACTTGGAGAATGTCTTTGAGCTGTTCTAAACAAGTTCTCATCTGTTTACAGTCATTTTCTCTGAATTATCCATGTTTTCATGTAGTTTCCTATATTCTGCCTTCTGGTCCAAGTATAAGCTTTGCCCACTTTATCAAACAACTTCCTACACACTGTTATGAACTGAGGCAGCTCGGGAACATTGTCTCTCAACTGTGTTATAGAGTGTAGTACTACATTTCAGTGAAGTGTAAGGCTTTCCAAAGCTGCCGAACGTGTTTCTTTCTATATTTCAATGGTATTCTGCCTTGTATAACACACATTTACCACTCTAGTCTCCTTTAAGGAAAGAATATAGGATTCATACAGTGTTCCATGTGGTCTTAACTCGAATTAAGGATTTCCCAGATCTTAGCTACCTTTTCTACACTAACAACTGACTTGGAGAATCTCTTTCAGCTGTTCTAAACAAGCTCTCATCTGTTTACAGTAATTTTCACTGAATTATTCATGTTTTCATGTAGTTTCCTATATTCTGCCTTCTGGTCCAAGTATAAGCTTTGCCCACTTTATCAAACAACTTCCTACACACTGTTATGAACTGAGGCAGCTCGGGAACATTGTCTTTCAACTGTGTTATAGAGTGTAGTACTACATTTCTGTGAAGTGTAAGGCTTTCCAAAGCTGTCGAACGTGTTTCTTTCTATATTTCAATGGTATTCTGCCTTGTATAACACACATTTACCACTCTAGTCTCCTTTAAGGAAAGAATATAGGATTCATACAGTGTTTCATGTCATCTTAACTCGAATTAAAGATTTCCCATATCTTAGCTACCTTTTCTACACTAAGAACTGACTTGGAGAATGTCTTTGAGCTGTTCTAAACAAGCTCTCATCTGTTTACAGTCATTTTCACTGAATTATTCATGTTTTCACGTAGTTTCCTATATTCTGCCTTCTGGTCCAAGTATAAGCTTTGCCCACTTTATCAAACAACTTCCTACACACTGTTATGAACTGAGGCAGCTCGGGAACATTGTCTCTCAACTGTGTTATAGAGTGTAGTACTACATTTCAGTGAAGTGTAAGGCTTTCCAAAGCTGCCGAACGTGTTTCTTTCTATATTTCAATGGTATTCTGCCCTCTATAACACACATTTACCACTCTAGTCTCCTTTAAGGAAAGAATATAGGATTCATACAGTGTTTCATGTCATCTTAACTCTAATAAGGATTTCACGTATCTTAGCTACCTTTTCTACACTAAGAACTGACTTGGAGAATCTCTTTGAGCTGTTCTAAACAAGTTCTCATCTGTTTACAGTCATTTTCTCTGAATTATCCATGTTTTCATGTAGTTTCCTATATTCTGCCTTCTGGTCCAAGTATAACCTTTGCCCACTTTATCAAACAACTTCCTACACACTGTTATGAACTGAGGCAGCTCGGGAACATTGTCTCTCAACTGTGTTATAGAGTGTAGTACTACATTTCTGTGAAGTGTAAGGCTTTCCAAAGCTGCCGAACGTGTTTCTTTCTATATTTCAATGGTATTCTGCCCTCTATAACACACATTTACCACTCTAGCCTCCTTTAAGTAAAGAATATAGGATTCATACAGTGTTTCATGTCATCTTAACTCGAATTAAGGATTTCCCATATCTTAGCTACCTTTTCTACACTAAGAACTGACTTGGAGAATCTCTTTCAGCTGTTCTAAACAAGCTCTCATCTGTTTACAGTCATTTTCACTGAATTATTCATGTTTTCACGTAGTTTTTTATATTCTGCCTTCTGGTCCAAGTATAAGCTTTGCCCACTTTATCAAACAACTTCCTACACACTGTTATGAACTGAGGCAGCTCGGGAACATTGTCTCTCAACTGTGTTATAGAGTGTAGTACTACATTTCAGTGAAGTGTAAGGCTTTCCAAAGCTGCCGAACGTGTTTCTTTCTATATTTCAATGGTATTCTGCCTTGTATAACACACATTTACCACTCTAGTCTCCTTTAAGGAAAGAATATAGGATTCATACAGTGTTTCATGTCATCTTAACTCGAATTAAGGATTTCCCGGATCTTAGCTACCTTTTCTACACTAAGAACTGACTTGGAGAATGTCTTTGAGCTGTTCTAAACAAGTTCTCATCTGTTTACAGTCATTTTCTCTGAATTATCCATGTTTTCATGTAGTTTCCTATATTCTGCCTTCTGGTCCAAGTATAACCTTTGCCCACTTTATCAAACAACTTCCTACACACTGTTATGAACTGAGGCAGCTCGGGAACATTGTCTCTCAAGTGTGTTATAGAGTGTAGTACTACATTTCAGTGAAGTGTAAGGCTTTCCAAAGCTGCCGAACGTGTTTCTTTCTCTATTTCAATGGTATTCTGCCCTCTATAACACACATTTACCACTCTAGTCTCCTTTAAGTAAAGAATATAGGATTCATACAGTGTTTCATGTCATCTTAACTCGAATAAGGATTTCACGTATCTTAGCTACCTTTTCTACAATAAGAACTGACTTGGAGAATCTCTTTGAGCTGTTCTAAACAAGTTCTCATCTGTTTACAGTCATTTTCTCTGAATTATCCATGTTTTCATGTAGTTTCCTATATTCTGCCTTCTGGTCCAAGTATAAGCTTTGCCCACTTTATCAAACAACTTCCTACACACTGTTATGAACTGAGGCAGCTCGGGAACATTGTCTCTCAACTGTGTTATAGAGTGTAGTACTACATTTCTGTGAAGTGTAAGGCTTTCCAAAGCTGCCGAACGTGTTTCTTTCTATATTTCAATGGTATTCTGCCTTGTATAACACACATTTACCACTCTAGTCTCCTTTAAGGAAAGAATATAGGATTCATACAGTGTTCCATGTGGTCTTAACTCGAATTAAGGATTTCCCAGATCTTAGCTACCTTTTCTACACTAACAACTGACTTGGAGAATCTCTTTCAGCTGTTCTAAACAAGCTCTCATCTGTTTACAGTAATTTTCACTGAATTATTCATGTTTTCATGTAGTTTCCTATATTCTGCCTTCTGGTCCAAGTATAAGCTTTGTCCACTTTATCAAACAACTTCCTACACACTGTTATGAACTGAGGCAGCTCGGGAACATTGTCTTTCAACTGTGTTATAGAGTGTAGTACTACATTTCTGTGAAGTGTAAGGCTTTCCAAAGCTGTCGAACGTGTTTCTTTCTATATTTCAATGGTATTCTGCCTTGTATAACACACATTTACCACTCTAGTCTCCTTTAAGGAAAGAATATAGGATTCATACAGTGTTTCATGTCATCTTAACTCGAATTAAAGATTTCCCATATCTTAGCTACCTTTTCTAAACTAAGAACTGACTTGGAGAATCTCTTTCAGCTGTTCTAAACAAGCTCTCATCTGTTTACAGTCATTTTCACTGAATTATTCATGTTTTCATGTAGTTTTTTATATTCTGCCTTCTGGTCCAAGTATAAGCTTTGCCCACTTTATCAAACAACTTCCTACACACTGTTATGAACTGAGGCAGCTCGGGAACATTGTCTCTCAACTGTGTTATAGAGTGTAGTACTACATTTCAGTGAAGTGTAAGGCTTTCCAAAGCTGCCGAACGTGTTTCTTTCTATATTTCAATGGTATTCTGCCTTGTATAACACACATTTACCACTCTAGTCTCCTTTAAGGAAAGAATATAGGATTCATACAGTGTTTCATGTCATCTTAACTCGAATTAAGGATTTCCCGGATCTTAGCTACCTTTTCTACACTAAGAACTGACTTGGAGAATGTCTTTGAGCTGTTCTAAACAAGCTCTCATCTGTTTACAGTCATTTTCACTGAATTATTCATGTTTTCACGTAGTTTCCTATATTCTGCCTTCTGGTCCAAGTATAAGCTTTGCCCACTTTATCAAACAACTTCCTACACACTGTTATGAACTGAGGCAGCTCGGGAACATTGTCTCTCAACTGTGTTATAGAGTGTAGTACTACATTTCAGTGAAGTGTAAGGCTTTCCAAAGCTGCCGAACGTGTTTCTTTCTATATTTCAATGGTATTCTGCCTTGTATAACACACATTTACCACTCTAGTCTCCTTTAAGGAAAGAATATAGGATTCATACAGTGTTTCATGTCATCTTAACTCGAATTAAGGATTTCACGGATCTTAGCTACCTTTTCTACACTAAGAACTGACTTGGAGAATGTCTTTGAGCTGTTCTAAACAAGTTCTCATCTGTTTACAGTCATTTTCTCTGAATTATCCATGTTTTCATGTAGTTTCCTATATTCTGCCTTCTGGTCCAAGTATAACCTTTGCCCACTTTATCAAACAACTTCCTACACACTGTTATGAACTGAGGCAGCTCGGGAACATTGTCTCTCAAGTGTGTTATAGAGTGTAGTACTACATTTCAGTGAAGTGTAAGGCTTTCCAAAGCTGCCGAACGTGTTTCTTTCTCTATTTCAATGGTATTCTGCCCTCTATAACACACATTTACCACTCTAGCCTCCTTTAAGTAAAGAATATAGGATTCATACAGTGTTTCATGTCATCTTAACTCGAATAAGGTTTTCACGTATCTTAGCTACCTTTTCTACAATAAGAACTGACTTGGAGAATCTCTTTGAGCTGTTCTAAACAAGTTCTCATCTGTTTACAGTCATTTTCGCTGAATTATCCATGTTTTCATGTAGTTTCCTATATTCTGCCTTCTGGTCCAAGTATAAGCTTTGCCCACTTTATCAAACAATTTCCTACACACTGTTATGAACTGAGGCAGCTCGGGAACATTGTCTCTCAACTGTGTTATAGAGTGTAGTACTACATTTCAGTGAAGTGTATGGCTTTCCAAAGCTGCCGAACGTGTTTCTTTCTCTATTTCAATGGTATTCTGCATTATATAACAAACATTTACTACTCTAGTCTCCTTTAAGTAAAGAATATAGGATTCATAAAGTGTTCCATGTGATCTTAACTCGAATTAAGGATTTCCCCGATCTTAGCTACCTTTTCTACACTAACAACTGACTTGGAGAATCTCTTTCAGCTGTTCTAAACAAGCTCTCATCTGTTTACAGTAATTTTCACTGAATTATTCATGTTTTCATGTAGTTTCCTATATTCTGCCTTCTGGTCCAAGTATAAGCTTTGCCCACTTTATCAAACAACTTCCTACACACTGTTATGAACTGAGGCAGCTCGGGTACATTGTCTCTCAACTGTGTTATAGAGTGTAGTACTACATTTCTGTGAAGTGTAAGGCTTTCCAAAGCTGCCGAACGTGTTTCTTTCTCTATTTCAATGGTATTCTGCCTTGTATAACACACATTTACCACTTTAGTCTCCTTTAAGGAAAGAATATAGGATTCATACAGTGTTTCATGTCATCTTAACTCGAATTAAGGATTTCCCATATCTTAGCTACCTTTTCTACACTAAGAACTGACTTGGAGAATGTCTTTGAGCTGTTCTAAACAAGTTCTCATCTGTTTACAGTCATTTTCTCTGAATTATCCATGTTTTCATGTAGTTTCCTATATTCTGCCTTCTGGTCCAAGTATAAGCTTTGCCCACTTTATCAAACAACTTCCTACACACTGTTATGAACTGAGGCAGCTCGGGAACATTGTCTCTCAACTGTGTTATAGAGTGTAGTACTACATTTCAGTGAAGTGTAAGGCTTTCCAAAGCTGCCGAACGTGTTTCTTTCTATATTTCAATGGTATTCTGCCTTGTATAACACACATTTACCACTCTAGTCTCCTTTAAGGAAAGAATATAGGATTCATACAGTGTTCCATGTGGTCTTAACTCGAATTAAGGATTTCCCAGATCTTAGCTACCTTTTCTACACTAACAACTGACTTGGAGAATCTCTTTCAGCTGTTCTAAACAAGCTCTCATCTGTTTACAGTAATTTTCACTGAATTATTCATGTTTTCATGTAGTTTCCTATATTCTGCCTTCTGGTCCAAGTATAAGCTTTGCCCACTTTATCAAACAACTTCCTACACACTGTTATGAACTGAGGCAGCTCGGGTACATTGTCTCTCAAGTGTGTTATAGAGTGTAGTACTACATTTCTGTGAAGTGTAAGGCTTTCCAAAGCTGCCGAACGTGTTTCTTTCTCTATTTCAATGGTATTCTGCCTTGTATAACACACATTTACCACTCTAGTCTCCTTTAAGGAAAGAATATAGGATTCATACAGTGTTTCATGTCATCTTAACTCGAATTAAGGATTTCCCATATCTTAGCTACCTTTTCTACACTAAGAACTGACTTGGAGAATGTCTTTGAGCTGTTCTAAACAAGTTCTCATCTGTTTACAGTCATTTTCTCTGAATTATCCATGTTTTCATGTAGTTTCCTATATTCTGCCTTCTGGTCCAAGTATAAGCTTTGCCCACTTTATCAAACAACTTCCTACACACTGTTATGAACTGAGGCAGCTCGGGAACATTGTCTCTCAACTGTGTTATAGAGTGTAGTACTACATTTCAGTGAAGTGTAAGGCTTTCCAAAGCTGCCGAACGTGTTTCTTTCTATATTTCAATGGTATTCTGCCTTGTATAACACACATTTACCACTCTAGTCTCCTTTAAGGAAAGAATATAGGATTCATACAGTGTTCCATGTGGTCTTAACTCGAATTAAGGATTTCCCAGATCTTAGCTACCTTTTCTACACTAACAACTGACTTGGAGAATCTCTTTCAGCTGTTCTAAACAAGCTCTCATCTGTTTACAGTAATTTTCACTGAATTATTCATGTTTTCATGTAGTTTCCTATATTCTGCCTTCTGGTCCAAGTATAAGCTTTGCCCACTTTATCAAACAACTTCCTACACACTGTTATGAACTGAGGCAGCTCGGGAACATTGTCTTTCAACTGTGTTATAGAGTGTAGTACTACATTTCTGTGAAGTGTAAGGCTTTCCAAAGCTGTCGAACGTGTTTCTTTCTATATTTCAATGGTATTCTGCCTTGTATAACACACATTTACCACTCTAGTCTCCTTTAAGGAAAGAATATAGGATTCATACAGTGTTTCATGTCATCTTAACTCGAATTAAAGATTTCCCATATCTTAGCTACCTTTTCTAAACTAAGAACTGACTTGGAGAATCTCTTTCAGCTGTTCTAAACAAGCTCTCATCTGTTTACAGTCATTTTCACTGAATTATTCATGTTTTCATGTAGTTTTTTATATTCTGCCTTCTGGTCCAAGTATAAGCTTTGCCCACTTTATCAAACAACTTCCTACACACTGTTATGAACTGAGGCAGCTCGGGAACATTGTCTCTCAACTGTGTTATAGAGTGTAGTACTACATTTCAGTGAAGTGTAAGGCTTTCCAAAGCTGCCGAACGTGTTTCTTTCTATATTTCAATGGTATTCTGCCTTGTATAACACACATTTACCACTCTAGTCTCATTTAAGGAAAGAATATAGGATTCATACAGTGTTTCATGTCATCTTAACTCGAATTAAGGATTTCCCGGATCTTAGCTACCTTTTCTACACTAAGAACTGACTTGGAGAATGTCTTTGAGCTGTTCTAAACAAGCTCTCATCTGTTTACAGTCATTTTCACTGAATTATTCATGTTTTCACGTAGTTTCCTATATTCTGCCTTCTGGTCCAAGTATAAGCTTTGCCCACTTTATCAAACAACTTCCTACACACTGTTATGAACTGAGGCAGCTCGGGAACATTGTCTCTCAACTGTGTTATAGAGTGTAGTACTACATTTCAGTGAAGTGTAAGGCTTTCCAAAGCTGCCGAACGTGTTTCTTTCTATATTTCAATGGTATTCTGCCCTCTATAACACACATTTACCACTCTAGTCTCCTTTAAGGAAAGAATATAGGATTCATACAGTGTTTCATGTCATCTTAACTCTAATAAGGATTTCACGTATCTTAGCTACCTTTTCTACACTAAGAACTGACTTGGAGAATCTCTTTGAGCTGTTCTAAACAAGTTCTCATCTGTTTACAGTCATTTTCTCTGAATTATCCATGTTTTCATGTAGTTTCCTATATTCTGCCTTCTGGTCCAAGTATAACCTTTGCCCACTTTATCAAACAACTTCCTACACACTGTTATGAACTGAGGCAGCTCGGGAACATTGTCTCTCAACTGTGTTATAGAGTGTAGTACTACATTTCAGTGAAGTGTAAGGCTTTCCAAAGCTGCCGAACGTGTTTCTTTCTATATTTCAATGGTATTCTGCCTTGTATAACACACATTTACCACTCTAGTCTCCTTTAAGGAAAGAATATAGGATTCATACAGTGTTTCATGTCATCTTAACTCGAATTAAGGATTTCCCGGATCTTAGCTACCTTTTCTACACTAAGAACTGACTTGGAGAATGTCTTTGAGCTGTTCTAAACAAGTTCTCATCTGTTTACAGTCATTTTCTCTGAATTATCCATGTTTTCATGTAGTTTCCTATATTCTGCCTTCTGGTCCAAGTATAACCTTTGCCCACTTTATCAAACAACTTCCTACACACTGTTATGAACTGAGGCAGCTCGGGAACATTGTCTCTCAAGTGTGTTATAGAGTGTAGTACTACATTTCAGTGAAGTGTAAGGTTTCCAAAGCTGCCGAACGTGTTTCTTTCTCTATTTCAATGGTATTCTGCCCTCTATAACACACATTTACCACTCTAGTCTCCTTTAAGTAAAGAATATAGGATTCATACAGTGTTTCATGTCATCTTAACTCGAATAAGGATTTCACGTATCTTAGCTACCTTTTCTACAATAAGAACTGACTTGGAGAATCTCTTTGAGCTGTTCTAAACAAGTTCTCATCTGTTTACAGTCATTTTCTCTGAATTATCCATGTTTTCATGTAGTTTCCTATATTCTGCCTTCTGGTCCAAGTATAAGCTTTGCCCACTTTATCAAACAACTTCCTACACACTGTTATGAACTGAGGCAGCTCGGGAACATTGTCTCTCAACTGTGTTATAGAGTGTAGTACTACATTTCAGTGAAGTGTAAGGCTTTCCAAAGCTGCCGAACGTGTTTCTTTCTATATTTCAATGGTATTCTGCCTTGTATAACACACATTTACCACTCTAGTCTCCTTTAAGGAAAGAATATAGGATTCATACAGTGTTCCATGTGGTCTTAACTCGAATTAAGGATTTCCCAGATCTTAGCTACCTTTTCTACACTAACAACTGACTTGGAGAATCTCTTTCAGCTGTTCTAAACAAGCTCTCATCTGTTTACAGTAATTTTCACTGAATTATTCATGTTTTCATGTAGTTTCCTATATTCTGCCTTCTGGTCCAAGTATAAGCTTTGCCCACTTTATCAAACAACTTCCTACACACTGTTATGAACTGAGGCAGCTCGGGAACATTGTCTTTCAACTGTGTTATAGAGTGTAGTACTACATTTCTGTGAAGTGTAAGGCTTTCCAAAGCTGTCGAACGTGTTTCTTTCTATATTTCAATGGTATTCTGCCTTGTATAACACACATTTACCACTCTAGTCTCCTTTAAGGAAAGAATATAGGATTCATACAGTGTTTCATGTCATCTTAACTCGAATTAAAGATTTCCCATATCTTAGCTACCTTTTCTAAACTAAGAACTGACTTGGAGAATCTCTTTCAGCTGTTCTAAACAAGCTCTCATCTGTTTACAGTCATTTTCACTGAATTATTCATGTTTTCATGTAGTTTTTTATATTCTGCCTTCTGGTCCAAGTATAAGCTTTGCCCACTTTATCAAACAACTTCCTACACACTGTTATGAACTGAGGCAGCTCGGGAACATTGTCTCTCAACTGTGTTATAGAGTGTAGTACTACATTTCAGTGAAGTGTAAGGCTTTCCAAAGCTGCCGAACGTGTTTCTTTCTATATTTCAATGGTATTCTGCCTTGTATAACACACATTTACCACTCTAGTCTCATTTAAGGAAAGAATATAGGATTCATACAGTGTTTCATGTCATCTTAACTCGAATTAAGGATTTCCCGGATCTTAGCTACCTTTTCTACACTAAGAACTGACTTGGAGAATGTCTTTGAGCTGTTCTAAACAAGCTCTCATCTGTTTACAGTCATTTTCACTGAATTATTCATGTTTTCACGTAGTTTCCTATATTCTGCCTTCTGGTCCAAGTATAAGCTTTGCCCACTTTATCAAACAACTTCCTACACACTGTTATGAACTGAGGCAGCTCGGGAACATTGTCTCTCAACTGTGTTATAGAGTGTAGTACTACATTTCAGTGAAGTGTAAGGCTTTCCAAAGCTGCCGAACGTGTTTCTTTCTATATTTCAATGGTATTCTGCCCTCTATAACACACATTTACCACTCTAGTCTCCTTTAAGGAAAGAATATAGGATTCATACAGTGTTTCATGTCATCTTAACTCTAATAAGGATTTCACGTATCTTAGCTACCTTTTCTACACTAAGAACTGACTTGGAGAATCTCTTTGAGCTGTTCTAAACAAGTTCTCATCTGTTTACAGTCATTTTCTCTGAATTATCCATGTTTTCATGTAGTTTCCTATATTCTGCCTTCTGGTCCAAGTATAACCTTTGCCCACTTTATCAAACAACTTCCTACACACTGTTATGAACTGAGGCAGCTCGGGAACATTGTCTCTCAACTGTGTTATAGAGTGTAGTACTACATTTCAGTGAAGTGTAAGGCTTTCCAAAGCTGCCGAACGTGTTTCTTTCTATATTTCAATGGTATTCTGCCTTGTATAACACACATTTACCACTCTAGTCTCCTTTAAGGAAAGAATATAGGATTCATACAGTGTTTCATGTCATCTTAACTCGAATTAAGGATTTCCCGGATCTTAGCTACCTTTTCTACACTAAGAACTGACTTGGAGAATGTCTTTGAGCTGTTCTAAACAAGTTCTCATCTGTTTACAGTCATTTTCTCTGAATTATCCATGTTTTCATGTAGTTTCCTATATTCTGCCTTCTGGTCCAAGTATAACCTTTGCCCACTTTATCAAACAACTTCCTACACACTGTTATGAACTGAGGCAGCTCGGGAACATTGTCTCTCAAGTGTGTTATAGAGCGTAGTACTACATTTCAGTGAAGTGTAAGGTTTCCAAAGCTGCCGAACGTGTTTCTTTCTCTATTTCAATGGTATTCTGCCCTCTATAACACACATTTACCACTCTAGTCTCCTTTAAGTAAAGAATATAGGATTCATACAGTGTTTCATGTCATCTTAACTCGAATAAGGATTTCACGTATCTTAGCTACCTTTTCTACAATAAGAACTGACTTGGAGAATCTCTTTGAGCTGTTCTAAACAAGTTCTCATCTGTTTACAGTCATTTTCTCTGAATTATCCATGTTTTCATGTAGTTTCCTATATTCTGCCTTCTGGTCCAAGTATAAGCTTTGCCCACTTTATCAAACAACTTCCTACACACTGTTATGAACTGAGGCAGCTCGGGAACATTGTCTCTCAACTGTGTTATAGAGTGTAGTACTACATTTCTGTGAAGTGTAAGGCTTTCCAAAGCTGCCGAACGTGTTTCTTTCTATATTTCAATGGTATTCTGCCTTGTATAACACACATTTACCACTCTAGTCTCCTTTAAGGAAAGAATATAGGATTCATACAGTGTTCCATGTGGTCTTAACTCGAATTAAGGATTTCCCCGATCTTAGCTACCTTTTCTACACTAACAACTGACTTGGAGAATCTCTATCAGCTGTTCTAAACAAGCTCTCATCTGTTTACAGTAATTTTCACTGAATTATTCATGTTTTCATGTAGTTTCCTATATTCTGCCTTCTGGTCCAAGTATAAGCTTTGCCCACTTTATCAAACAACTTCCTACACACTGTTATGAACTGAGGCAGCTCGGGAACATTGTCTTTCAACTGTGTTATAGAGTGTAGTACTACATTTCTGTGAAGTGTAAGGCTTTCCAAAGCTGTCGAACGTGTTTCTTTCTATATTTCAATGGTATTCTGCCTTGTATAACACACATTTACCACTCTAGTCTCCTTTAAGGAAAGAATATAGGATTCATACAGTGTTTCATGTCATCTTAACTCGAATTAAGGATTTCCCATATCTTAGCTACCTTTTCTAAACTAAGAACTGACTTGGAGAATCTCTTTCAGCTGTTCTAAACAAGCTCTCATCTGTTTACAGTCATTTTCACTGAATTATTCATGTTTTCACGTAGTTTTTTATATTCTGCCTTCTGGTCCAAGTATAAGCTTTGCCCACTTTATCAAACAACTTCCTACACACTGTTATGAACTGAGGCAGCTCGGGAACATTGTCTCTCAACTGTGTTATAGAGTGTAGTACTACATTTCAGTGAAGTGTAAGGCTTTCCAAAGCTGCGGAACGTGTTTCTTTCTCTATTTCAATGGTATTCTGCCCTCTATAACACACATTTACCACTCTAGTCTCCTTTAAGTAAAGAATATAGGATTCATACAGTGTTTCATGTCATCTTAACTCTAATAAGGATTTCACGTATCTTAGCTACCTTTTCTACAATAAGAACTGACTTGGAGAATCTCTTTGAGCTGTTCTAAACAAGTTCTCATCTGTTTACAGTCATTTTCTCTGAATTATCCATGTTTTCATGTAGTTTCCTATATTCTGCCTTCTGGTCCAAGTATAAGCTTTGCCCACTTTATCAAACAACTTCCTACACACTGTTATGAACAGAGGCAGCTCGGGAACATTGTCTCTCAACTGTGTTATAGAGTGTAGTACTACATTTCTGTGAAGTGTAAGGCTTTCCAAAGCTGCCGAACGTGTTTCTTTCTATATTTCAATGGTATTCTGCCTTGTATAACACACATTTACCACTCTAGTCTCCTTTAAGGAAAGAATATAGGATTCATACAGTGTTTCATGTCATCTTAACTCGAATTAAGGATTTCCCATATCTTAGCTACCTTTTCTACACTAAGAACTGACTTGGAGAATCTCTTTCAGCTGTTCTAAACAAGCTCTCATCTGTTTACAGTCATTTTCACTGAATTATTCATGTTTTCACGTAGTTTCCTATATTCTGCCTTCTGGTCCAAGTATAATCTTTGCCCACTTTATCAAACAACTTCCTACACACTGTTATGAACTGAGGCAGCTCGGGAACATTGTCTCTCAACTGTGTTATAGAGTGTAGTACTACATTTCAGTGAAGTGTAAGGCTTTCCAAAGCTGCCGAACGTGTTTCTTTCTATATTTCAATGGTATTCTGCCTTGTATAACACACATTTACCACTCTAGTCTCCTTTAAGGAAAGAATATAGGATTCATACAGTGTTTCATGTCATCTTAACTCGAATTAAGGATTTCCCGGATCTTAGCTACCTTTTCTACACTAAGAACTGACTTGGAGAATGTCTTTGAGCTGTTCTAAACAAGCTCTCATCTGTTTACAGTCATTTTCACTGAATTATTCATGTTTTCACGTAGTTTTTTATATTCTGCCTTCTGGTCCAAGTATAAGCTTTGCCCACTTTATCAAACAACTTCCTACACACTGTTATGAACTGAGGCAGCTCGGGAACATTGTCTCTCAACTGTGTTATAGAGTGTAGTACTACATTTCAGTGAAGTGTAAGGCTTTCCAAAGCTGCCGAACGTGTTTCTTTCTATATTTCAATGGTATTCTGCCTTGTATAACACACATTTACCACTCTAGTCTCCTTTAAGGAAAGAATATAGGATTCATACAGTGTTTCATGTCATCTTAACTCGAATTAAGGATTTCCCGGATCTTAGCTACCTTTTCTACACTAAGAACTTACTTGGAGAATGTCTTTGAGCTGTTCTAAACAAGTTCTCATCTGTTTACAGTCATTTTCTCTGAATTATCCATGTTTTCATGTAGTTTCCTATATTCTGCCTTCTGGTCCAAGTATAACCTTTGCCCACTTTATCAAACAACTTCCTACACACTGTTATGAACTGAGGCAGCTCGGGAACATTGTCTCTCAAGTGTGTTATAGAGTGTATTCCTACATTTCAGTGAAGTGTAAGGCTTTCCAAAGCTGCCGAACGTGTTTCTTTCTCTATTTCAATGGTATTCTGCCCTCTATAACACACATTTACCACTCTAGTCTCCTTTAAGTAAAGAATATAGGATTCATACAGTGTTTCATGTCATCTTAACTCGAATAAGGATTTCACGTATCTTAGCTACCTTTTCTACAATAAGAACTGACTTGGAGAATCTCTTTGAGCTGTTCTAAACAAGTTCTCATCTGTTTACAGTCATTTTCTCTGAATTATCCATGTTTTCATGTAGTTTCCTATATTCTGCCTTCTGGTCCAAGTATAAGCTTTGCCCACTTTATCAAACAACTTCCTACACACTGTTATGAACTGAGGCAGCTCGGGAACATTGTCTCTCAACTGTGTTATAGAGTGTAGTACTACATTTCTGTGAAGTGTAAGGCTTTCCAAAGCTGCCGAACGTGTTTCTTTCTATATTTCAATGGTATTCTGCCTTGTATAACACACATTTACCACTCTAGTCTCCTTTAAGGAAAGAATATAGGATTCATACAGTGTTCCATGTGGTCTTAACTCGAATTAAGGATTTCCCAGATCTTAGCTACCTTTTCTACACTAACAACTGACTTGGAGAATCTCTTTCAGCTGTTCTAAACAAGCTCTCATCTGTTTACAGTAATTTTCACTGAATTATTCATGTTTTCATGTAGTTTCCTATATTCTGCCTTCTGGTCCAAGTATAAGCTTTGCCCACTTTATCAAACAACTTCCTACACACTGTTATGAACTGAGGCAGCTCGGGAACATTGTCTTTCAACTGTGTTATAGAGTGTAGTACTACATTTCTGTGAAGTGTAAGGCTTTCCAAAGCTGTCGAACGTGTTTCTTTCTATATTTCAATGGTATTCTGCCTTGTATAACACACATTTACCACTCTAGTCTCCTTTAAGGAAAGAATATAGGATTCATACAGTGTTTCATGTCATCTTAACTCGAATTAAAGATTTCCCATATCTTAGCTACCTTTTCTAAACTAAGAACTGACTTGGAGAATCTCTTTCAGCTGTTCTAAACAAGCTCTCATCTGTTTACAGTCATTTTCACTGAATTATTCATGTTTTCATGTAGTTTTTTATATTCTGCCTTCTGGTCCAAGTATAAGCTTTGCCCACTTTATCAAACAACTTCCTACACACTGTTATGAACTGAGGCAGCTCGGGAACATTGTCTCTCAACTGTGTTATAGAGTGTAGTACTACATTTCAGTGAAGTGTAAGGCTTTCCAAAGCTGCCGAACGTGTTTCTTTCTATATTTCAATGGTATTCTGCCTTGTATAACACACATTTACCACTCTAGTCTCCTTTAAGGAAAGAATATAGGATTCATACAGTGTTTCATGTCATCTTAACTCGAATTAAGGATTTCCCGGATCTTAGCTACCTTTTCTACACTAAGAACTGACTTGGAGAATGTCTTTGAGCTGTTCTAAACAAGCTCTCATCTGTTTACAGTCATTTTCACTGAATTATTCATGTTTTCACGTAGTTTCCTATATTCTGCCTTCTGGTCCAAGTATAAGCTTTGCCCACTTTATCAAACAACTTCCTACACACTGTTATGAACTGAGGCAGCTCGGGAACATTGTCTCTCAACTGTGTTATAGAGTGTAGTACTACATTTCAGTGAAGTGTAAGGCTTTCCAAAGCTGCCGAACGTGTTTCTTTCTATATTTCAATGGTATTCTGCCCTCTATAACACACATTTACCACTCTAGTCTCCTTTAAGGAAAGAATATAGGATTCATACAGTGTTTCATGTCATCTTAACTCTAATAAGGATTTCACGTATCTTAGCTACCTTTTCTACACTAAGAACTGACTTGGAGAATCTCTTTGAGCTGTTCTAAACAAGTTCTCATCTGTTTACAGTCATTTTCTCTGAATTATCCATGTTTTCATGTAGTTTCCTATATTCTGCCTTCTGGTCCAAGTATAACCTTTGCCCACTTTATCAAACAACTTCCTACACACTGTTATGAACTGAGGCAGCTCGGGAACATTGTCTCTCAACTGTGTTATAGAGTGTAGTACTACATTTCTGTGAAGTGTAAGGCTTTCCAAAGCTGCCGAACGTGTTTCTTTCTATATTTCAATGGTATTCTGCCCTCTATAACACACATTTACCACTCTAGCCTCCTTTAAGTAAAGAATATAGGATTCATACAGTGTTTCATGTCATCTTAACTCGAATTAAGGATTTCCCATATCTTAGCTACCTTTTCTACACTAAGAACTGACTTGGAGAATCTCTTTCAGCTGTTCTAAACAAGCTCTCATCTGTTTACAGTCATTTTCACTGAATTATTCATGTTTTCACGTAGTTTTTTATATTCTGCCTTCTGGTCCAAGTATAAGCTTTGCCCACTTTATCAAACAACTTCCTACACACTGTTATGAACTGAGGCAGCTCGGGAACATTGTCTCTCAACTGTGTTATAGAGTGTAGTACTACATTTCAGTGAAGTGTAAGGCTTTCCAAAGCTGCCGAACGTGTTTCTTTCTATATTTCAATGGTATTCTGCCTTGTATAACACACATTTACCACTCTAGTCTCCTTTAAGGAAAGAATATAGGATTCATACAGTGTTTCATGTCATCTTAACTCGAATTAAGGATTTCCCGGATCTTAGCTACCTTTTCTACACTAAGAACTGACTTGGAGAATGTCTTTGAGCTGTTCTAAACAAGTTCTCATCTGTTTACAGTCATTTTCTCTGAATTATCCATGTTTTCATGTAGTTTCCTATATTCTGCCTTCTGGTCCAAGTATAAGCTTTGCCCACTTTATCAAACAACTTCCTACACACTGTTATGAACTGAGGCAGCTCGGGAACATTGTCTCTCAAGTGTGTTATAGAGTGTAGTACTACATTTCAGTGAAGTGTAAGGCTTTCCAAAGCTGCCGAACGTGTTTCTTTCTCTATTTCAATGGTATTCTGCCCTCTATAACACACATTTACCACTCTAGTCTCCTTTAAGTAAAGAATATAGGATTCAAACAGTGTTTCATGTCATCTTAACTCGAATAAGGATTTCACGTATCTTAGCTACCTTTTCTACAATAAGAACTGACTTGGAGAATCTCTTTGAGCTGTTCTAAACAAGTTCTCATCTGTTTACAGTCATTTTCTCTGAATTATCCATGTTTTCATGTAGTTTCCTATATTCTGCCTTCTGGTCCAAGTATAAGCTTTGCCCACTTTATCAAACAACTTCCTACACACTGTTATGAACTGAGGCAGCTCGGGAACATTGTCTCTCAACTGTGTTATAGAGTGTAGTACTACATTTCTGTGAAGTGTAAGGCTTTCCAAAGCTGCCGAACGTGTTTCTTTCTATATTTCAATGGTATTCTGCCTTGTATAACACACATTTACCACTCTAGTCTCCTTTAAGGAAAGAATATAGGATTCATACAGTGTTCCATGTGGTCTTAACTCGAATTAAGGATTTCCCCGATCTTAGCTACCTTTTCTACACTAACAACTGACTTGGAGAATCTCTTTCAGCTGTTCTAAACAAGCTCTCATCTGTTTACAGTAATTTTCACTGAATTATTCATGTTTTCATGTAGTTTCCTATATTCTGCCTTCTGGTCCAAGTATAAGCTTTGCCCACTTTATCAAACAACTTCCTACACACTGTTATGAACTGAGGCAGCTCGGGAACATTGTCTTTCAACTGTGTTATAGAGTGTAGTACTACATTTCTGTGAAGTGTAAGGCTTTCCAAAGCTGTCGAACGTGTTTCTTTCTATATTTCAATGGTATTCTGCCTTGTATAACACACATTTACCACTCTAGTCTCCTTTAAGGAAAGAATATAGGATTCATACAGTGTTTCATGTCATCTTAACTCGAATAAGGATTTCACGTATCTTAGCTACCTTTTCTACAATAAGAACTGACTTGGAGAATCTCTTTGAGCTGTTCTAAACAAGTTCTCATCTGTTTACAGTCATTTTCTCTGAATTATCCATGTTTTCATGTAGTTTCCTATATTCTGCCTTCTGGTCCAAGTATAAGCTTTGCCCACTTTATCAAACAACTTCCTACACACTGTTATGAACTGAGGCAGCTCGGGAACATTGTCTCTCAACTGTGTTATAGAGTGTAGTACTACATTTCTGTGAAGTGTAAGGCTTTCCAAAGCTGCCGAACGTGTTTCTTTCTATATTTCAATGGTATTCTGCCTTGTATAACACACATTTACCACTCTAGTCTCCTTTAAGGAAAGAATATAGGATTCATACAGTGTTCCATGTGGTCTTAACTCGAATTAAGGATTTCCCAGATCTTAGCTACCTTTTCTACACTAACAACTGACTTGGAGAATCTCTTTCAGCTGTTCTAAACAAGCTCTCATCTGTTTACAGTAATTTTCACTGAATTATTCATGTTTTCATGTAGTTTCCTATATTCTGCCTTCTGGTCCAAGTATAAGCTTTGCCCACTTTATCAAACAACTTCCTACACACTGTTATGAACTGAGGCCGCTCGGGAACATTGTCTTTCAACTGTGTTATAGAGTGTAGTACTACATTTCTGTGAAGTGTAAGGCTTTCCAAAGCTGTCGAACGTGTTTCTTTCTATATTTCAATGGTATTCTGCCTTGTATAACACACATTTACCACTCTAGTCTCCTTTAAGGAAAGAATATAGGATTCATACAGTGTTTCATGTCATCTTAACTCGAATTAAAGATTTCCCATATCTTAGCTACCTTTTCTAAACTAAGAACTGACTTGGAGAATCTCTTTCAGCTGTTCTAAACAAGCTCTCATCTGTTTACAGTCATTTTCACTGAATTATTCATGTTTTCATGTAGTTTTTTATATTCTGCCTTCTGGTCCAAGTATAAGCTTTGCCCACTTTATCAAACAACTTCCTACACACTGTTATGAACTGAGGCAGCTCGGGAACATTGTCTCTCAACTGTGTTATAGAGTGTAGTACTACATTTCAGTGAAGTGTAAGGCTTTCCAAAGCTGCCGAACGTGTTTCTTTCTATATTTCAATGGTATTCTGCCTTGTATAACACACATTTACCACTCTAGTCTCCTTTAAGGAAAGAATATAGGATTCATACAGTGTTTCATGTCATCTTAACTCGAATTAAGGATTTCCCGGATCTTAGCTACCTTTTCTACACTAAGAACTGACTTGGAGAATGTCTTTGAGCTGTTCTAAACAAGCTCTCATCTGTTTACAGTCATTTTCACTGAATTATTCATGTTTTCACGTAGTTTCCTATATTCTGCCTTCTGGTCCAAGTATAAGCTTTGCCCACTTTATCAAACAACTTCCTACACACTGTTATGAACTGAGGCAGCTCGGGAACATTGTCTCTCAACTGTGTTATAGAGTGTAGTACTACATTTCAGTGAAGTGTAAGGCTTTCCAAAGCTGCCGAACGTGTTTCTTTCTATATTTCAATGGTATTCTGCCCTCTATAACACACATTTACCACTCTAGTCTCCTTTAAGGAAAGAATATAGGATTCATACAGTGTTTCATGTCATCTTAACTCTAATAAGGATTTCACGTATCTTAGCTACCTTTTCTACACTAAGAACTGACTTGGAGAATCTCTTTGAGCTGTTCTAAACAAGTTCTCATCTGTTTACAGTCATTTTCTCTGAATTATCCATGTTTTCATGTAGTTTCCTATATTCTGCCTTCTGGTCCAAGTATAACCTTTGCCCACTTTATCAAACAACTTCCTACACACTGTTATGAACTGAGGCAGCTCGGGAACATTGTCTCTCAACTGTGTTATAGAGTGTAGTACTACATTTCTGTGAAGTGTAAGGCTTTCCAAAGCTGCCGAACGTGTTTCTTTCTATATTTCAATGGTATTCTGCCCTCTATAACACACATTTACCACTCTAGCCTCCTTTAAGTAAAGAATATAGGATTCATACAGTGTTTCATGTCATCTTAACTCGAATTAAGGATTTCCCATATCTTAGCTACCTTTTCTACACTAAGAACTGACTTGGAGAATCTCTTTCAGCTGTTCTAAACAAGCTCTCATCTGTTTACAGTCATTTTCACTGAATTATTCATGTTTTCACGTAGTTTTTTATATTCTGCCTTCTGGTCCAAGTATAAGCTTTGCCCACTTTATCAAACAACTTCCTACACACTGTTATGAACTGAGGCAGCTCGGGAACATTGTCTCTCAACTGTGTTATAGAGTGTAGTACTACATTTCAGTGAAGTGTAAGGCTTTCCAAAGCTGCCGAACGTGTTTCTTTCTATATTTCAATGGTATTCTGCCTTGTATAACACACATTTACCACTCTAGTCTCCTTTAAGGAAAGAATATAGGATTCATACAGTGTTTCATGTCATCTTAACTCGAATTAAGGATTTCCCGGATCTTAGCTACCTTTTCTACACTAAGAACTGACTTGGAGAATGCCTTTGAGCTGTTCTAAACAAGTTCTCATCTGTTTACAGTCATTTTCTCTGAATTATCCATGTTTTCATGTAGTTTCCTATATTCTGCCTTCTGGTCCAAGTATAAGCTTTGCCCACTTTATCAAACAACTTCCTACACACTGTTATGAACTGAGGCAGCTCGGGAACATTGTCTCTCAAGTGTGTTATAGAGTGTAGTACTACATTTCAGTGAAGTGTAAGGCTTTCCAAAGCTGCCGAACGTGTTTCTTTCTCTATTTCAATGGTATTCTGCCCTCTATAACACACATTTACCACTCTAGTCTCCTTTAAGTAAAGAATATAGGATTCAAACAGTGTTTCATGTCATCTTAACTCGAATAAGGATTTCACGTATCTTAGCTACCTTTTCTACAATAAGAACTGACTTGGAGAATCTCTTTGAGCTGTTCTAAACAAGTTCTCATCTGTTTACAGTCATTTTCTCTGAATTATCCATGTTTTCATGTAGTTTCCTATATTCTGCCTTCTGGTCCAAGTATAAGCTTTGCCCACTTTATCAAACAACTTCCTACACACTGTTATGAACTGAGGCAGCTCGGGAACATTGTCTCTCAACTGTGTTATAGAGTGTAGTACTACATTTCTGTGAAGTGTAAGGCTTTCCAAAGCTGCCGAACGTGTTTCTTTCTATATTTCAATGGTATTCTGCCTTGTATAACACACATTTACCACTCTAGTCTCCTTTAAGGAAAGAATATAGGATTCATACAGTGTTCCATGTGGTCTTAACTCGAATTAAGGATTTCCCCGATCTTAGCTACCTTTTCTACACTAACAACTGACTTGGAGAATCTCTTTCAGCTGTTCTAAACAAGCTCTCATCTGTTTACAGTAATTTTCACTGAATTATTCATGTTTTCATGTAGTTTCCTATATTCTGCCTTCTGGTCCAAGTATAAGCTTTGCCCACTTTATCAAACAACTTCCTACACACTGTTATGAACTGAGGCAGCTCGGGAACATTGTCTTTCAACTGTGTTATAGAGTGTAGTACTACATTTCTGTGAAGTGTAAGGCTTTCCAAAGCTGTCGAACGTGTTTCTTTCTATATTTCAATGGTATTCTGCCTTGTATAACACACATTTACCACTCTAGTCTCCTTTAAGGAAAGAATATAGGATTCATACAGTGTTTCATGTCATCTTAACTCGAATAAGGATTTCACGTATCTTAGCTACCTTTTCTACAATAAGAACTGACTTGGAGAATCTCTTTGAGCTGTTCTAAACAAGTTCTCATCTGTTTACAGTCATTTTCTCTGAATTATCCATGTTTTCATGTAGTTTCCTATATTCTGCCTTCTGGTCCAAGTATAAGCTTTGCCCACTTTATCAAACAACTTCCTACACACTGTTATGAACTGAGGCAGCTCGGGAACATTGTCTCTCAACTGTGTTATAGAGTGTAGTACTACATTTCAGTGAAGTGTAAGGCTTTCCAAAGCTGCCGAACGTGTTTCTTTCTATATTTCAATGGTATTCTGCCTTGTATAACACACATTTACCACTCTAGTCTCCTTTAAGGAAAGAATATAGGATTCATACAGTGTTTCTTGTCATCTTAACTCGAATTAAGGATTTCCCGGATCTTAGCTACCTTTTCTACACTAAGAACTGACTTGGAGAATGTCTTTGAGCTGTTCTAAACAAGCTCTCATCTGTTTACAGTCATTTTCACTGAATTATTCATGTTTTCACGTAGTTTCCTATATTCTGCCTTCTGGTCCAAGTATAAGCTTTGCCCACTTTATCAAACAACTTCCTACACACTGTTATGAACTGAGGCAGCTCGGGAACATTGTCTCTCAACTGTGTTATAGAGTGTAGTACTACATTTCAGTGAAGTGTAAGGCTTTCCAAAGCTGCCGAACGTGTTTCTTTCTATATTTCAATGGTATTCTGCCCTCTATAACACACATTTACCACTCTAGTCTCCTTTAAGGAAAGAATATAGGATTCATACAGTGTTTCATGTCATCTTAACTCTAATAAGGATTTCACGTATCTTAGCTACCTTTTCTACACTAAGAACTGACTTGGAGAATCTCTTTGAGCTGTTCTAAACAAGTTCTCATCTGTTTACAGTCATTTTCTCTGAATTATCCATGTTTTCATGTAGTTTCCTATATTCTGCCTTCTGGTCCAAGTATAACCTTTGCCCACTTTATCAAACAACTTCCTACACACTGTTATGAACTGAGGCAGCTCGGGAACATTGTCTCTCAACTGTGTTATAGAGTGTAGTACTACATTTCTGTGAAGTGTAAGGCTTTCCAAAGCTGCCGAACGTGTTTCTTTCTATATTTCAATGGTATTCTGCCCTCTATAACACACATTTACCACTCTAGCCTCCTTTAAGTAAAGAATATAGGATTCATACAGTGTTTCATGTCATCTTAACTCGAATTAAGGATTTCCCATATCTTAGCTACCTTTTCTACACTAAGAACTGACTTGGAGAATCTCTTTCAGCTGTTCTAAACAAGCTCTCATCTGTTTACAGTCATTTTCACTGAATTATTCATGTTTTCACGTAGTTTTTTATATTCTGCCTTCTGGTAAAGTATAAGCTTTGCCCACTTTATCAAACAACTTCCTACACACTGTTATGAACTGAGGCAGCTCGGGAACATTGTCTCTCAACTGTGTTATAGAGTGTAGTACTACATTTCAGTGAAGTGTAAGGCTTTCCAAAGCTGCCGAACGTGTTTCTTTCTATATTTCAATGGTATTCTGCCTTGTATAACACACATTTACCACTCTAGTCTCCTTTAAGGAAAGAATATAGGATTCATACAGTGTTTCATGTCATCTTAACTCGAATTAAGGATTTCCCGGATCTTAGCTACCTTTTCTACACTAAGAACTGACTTGGAGAATGTCTTTGAGCTGTTCTAAACAAGTTCTCATCTGTTTACAGTCATTTTCTCTGAATTATCCATGTTTTCATGTAGTTTCCTATATTCTGCCTTCTGGTCCAAGTATAAGCTTTGCCCACTTTATCAAACAACTTCCTACACACTGTTATGAACTGAGGCAGCTCGGGAACATTGTCTCTCAAGTGTGTTATAGAGTGTAGTACTACATTTCAGTGAAGTGTAAGGCTTTCCAAAGCTGCCGAACGTGTTTCTTTCTCTATTTCAATGGTATTCTGCCCTCTATAACACACATTTACCACTCTAGTCTCCTTTAAGTAAAGAATATAGGATTCAAACAGTGTTTCATGTCATCTTAACTCGAATAAGGATTTCACGTATCTTAGCTACCTTTTCTACAATAAGAACTGACTTGGAGAATCTCTTTGAGCTGTTCTAAACAAGTTCTCATCTGTTTACAGTCATTTTCTCTGAATTATCCATGTTTTCATGTAGTTTCCTATATTCTGCCTTCTGGTCCAAGTATAAGCTTTGCCCACTTTATCAAACAACTTCCTACACACTGTTATGAACTGAGGCAGCTCGGGAACATTGTCTCTCAACTGTGTTATAGAGTGTAGTACTACATTTCTGTGAAGTGTAAGGCTTTCCAAAGCTGCCGAACGTGTTTCTTTCTATATTTCAATGGTATTCTGCCTTGTATAACACACATTTACCACTCTAGTCTCCTTTAAGGAAAGAATATAGGATTCATACAGTGTTCCATGTGGTCTTAACTCGAATTAAGGATTTCCCCGATCTTAGCTACCTTTTCTACACTAACAACTGACTTGGAGAATCTCTTTCAGCTGTTCTAAACAAGCTCTCATCTGTTTACAGTAATTTTCACTGAATTATTCATGTTTTCATGTAGTTTCCTATATTCTGCCTTCTGGTCCAAGTATAAGCTTTGCCCACTTTATCAAACAACTTCCTACACACTGTTATGAACTGAGGCAGCTCGGGAACATTGTCTTTCAACTGTGTTATAGAGTGTAGTACTACATTTCTGTGAAGTGTAAGGCTTTCCAAAGCTGTCGAACGTGTTTCTTTCTATATTTCAATGGTATTCTGCCTTGTATAACACACATTTACCACTCTAGTCTCCTTTAAGGAAAGAATATAGGATTCATACAGTGTTTCATGTCATCTTAACTCGAATTAAGGATTTCCCATATCTTAGCTACCTTTTCTAAACTAAGAACTGACTTGGAGAATCTCTTTCAGCTGTTCTAAACAAGCTCTCATCTGTTTACAGTCATTTTCACTGAATTATTCATGTTTTCACGTAGTTTTTTATATTCTGCCTTCTGGTCCAAGTATAAGCTTTGCCCACTTTATCAAACAACTTCCTACACACTGTTATGAACTGAGGCAGCTCGGGAACATTGTCTCTCAACTGTGTTATAGAGTGTAGTACTACATTTCAGTGAAGTGTAAGGCTTTCCAAAGCTGCGGAACGTGTTTCTTTCTCTATTTCAATGGTATTCTGCCCTCTATAACACACATTTACCACTCTAGTCTCCTTTAAGTAAAGAATATAGGATTCATACAGTGTTTCATGTCATCTTAACTCTAATAAGGATTTCACGTATCTTAGCTACCTTTTCTACAATAAGAACTGACTTGGAGAATCTCTTTGAGCTGTTCTAAACAAGTTCTCATCTGTTTACAGTCATTTTCTCTGAATTATCCATGTTTTCATGTAGTTTCCTATATTCTGCCTTCTGGTCCAAGTATAAGCTTTGCCCACTTTATCAAACAACTTCCTACACACTGTTATGAACTGAGGCAGCTCGGGAACATTGTCTCTCAACTGTGTTATAGAGTGTAGTACTACATTTCTGTGAAGTGTAAGGCTTTCCAAAGCTGCCGAACGTGTTTCTTTCTATATTTCAATGGTATTCTGCCTTGTATAACACACATTTACCACTCTAGTCTCCTTTAAGGAAAGAATATAGGATTCATACAGTGTTCCATGTGGTCTTAACTCGAATTAAGGATTTCCCAGATCTTAGCTACCTTTTCTACACTAACAACTGACTTGGAGAATCTCTTTCAGCTGTTCTAAACAAGCTCTCATCTGTTTACAGTAATTTTCACTGAATTATTCATGTTTTCATGTAGTTTCCTATATTCTGCCTTCTGGTCCAAGTATAAGCTTTGCCCACTTTATCAAACAACTTCCTACACACTGTTATGAACTGAGGCAGCTCGGGAACATTGTCTTTCAACTGTGTTATAGAGTGTAGTACTACATTTCTGTGAAGTGTAAGGCTTTCCAAAGCTGTCGAACGTGTTTCTTTCTATATTTCAATGGTATTCTGCCTTGTATAACACACATTTACCACTCTAGTCTCCTTTAAGGAAAGAATATAGGATTCATACAGTGTTTCATGTCATCTTAACTCGAATTAAGGATTTCCCATATCTTAGCTACCTTTTCTAAACTAAGAACTGACTTGGAGAATCTCTTTCAGCTGTTCTAAACAAGCTCTCATCTGTTTACAGTCATTTTCACTGAATTATTCATGTTTTCACGTAGTTTTTTATATTCTGCCTTCTGGTCCAAGTATAAGCTTTGCCCACTTTATCAAACAACTTCCTACACACTGTTATGAACTGAGGCAGCTCGGGAACATTGTCTCTCAACTGTGTTATAGAGTGTAGTACTACATTTCAGTGAAGTGTAAGGCTTTCCAAAGCTGCGGAACGTGTTTCTTTCTCTATTTCAATGGTATTCTGCCCTCTATAACACACATTTACCACTCTAGTCTCCTTTAAGTAAAGAATATAGGATTCATACAGTGTTTCATGTCATCTTAACTCTAATAAGGATTTCACGTATCTTAGCTACCTTTTCTACAATAAGAACTGACTTGGAGAATCTCTTTGAGCTGTTCTAAACAAGTTCTCATCTGTTTACAGTCATTTTCTCTGAATTATCCATGTTTTCATGTAGTTTCCTATATTCTGCCTTCTGGTCCAAGTATAAGCTTTGCCCACTTTATCAAACAACTTCCTACACACTGTTATGAACTGAGGCAGCTCGGGAACATTGTCTCTCAACTGTGTTATAGAGTGTAGTACTACATTTCTGTGAAGTGTAAGGCTTTCCAAAGCTGCCGAACGTGTTTCTTTCTATATTTCAATGGTATTCTGCCTTGTATAACACACATTTACCACTCTAGTCTCCTTTAAGGAAAGAATATAGGATTCATACAGTGTTCCATGTGGTCTTAACTCGAATTAAGGATTTCCCAGATCTTAGCTACCTTTTCTACACTAACAACTGACTTGGAGAATCTCTTTCAGCTGTTCTAAACAAGCTCTCATCTGTTTACAGTAATTTTCACTGAATTATTCATGTTTTCATGTAGTTTCCTATATTCTGCCTTCTGGTCCAAGTATAAGCTTTGCCCACTTTATCAAACAACTTCCTACACACTGTTATGAACTGAGGCAGCTCGGGAACATTGTCTTTCAACTGTGTTATAGAGTGTAGTACTACATTTCTGTGAAGTGTAAGGCTTTCCAAAGCTGTCGAACGTGTTTCTTTCTATATTTCAATGGTATTCTGCCTTGTATAACACACATTTACCACTCTAGTCTCCTTTAAGGAAAGAATATAGGATTCATACAGTGTTTCATGTCATCTTAACTCGAATTAAGGATTTCCCATATCTTAGCTACCTTTTCTAAACTAAGAACTGACTTGGAGAATCTCTTTCAGCTGTTCTAAACAAGCTCTCATCTGTTTACAGTCATTTTCACTGAATTATTCATGTTTTCACGTAGTTTTTTATATTCTGCCTTCTGGTCCAAGTATAAGCTTTGCCCACTTTATCAAACAACTTCCTACACACTGTTATGAACTGAGGCAGCTCGGGAACATTGTCTCTCAACTGTGTTATAGAGTGTAGTACTACATTTCAGTGAAGTGTAAGGCTTTCCAAAGCTGCCGAACGTGTTTCTTTCTATATTTCAATGGTATTCTGCCCTCTATAACACACATTTACCACTCTAGTCTCCTTTAAGTAAAGAATATAGGATTCATACAGTGTTTCATGTCATCTTAACTCTAATAAGGATTTCACGTATCTTAGCTACCTTTTCTACAATAAGAACTGACTTGGAGAATCTCTTTGAGCTGTTCTAAACAAGTTCTCATCTGTTTACAGTCATTTTCTCTGAATTATCCATGTTTTCATGTAGTTTCCTATATTCTGCCTTCTGGTCCAAGTATAAGCTTTGCCCACTTTATCAAACAACTTCCTACACACTGTTATGAACTGAGGCAGCTCGGGAACATTGTCTCTCAACTGTGTTATAGAGTGTAGTACTACATTTCTGTGAAGTGTAAGGCTTTCCAAAGCTGCCGAACATGTTTCTTTCTATATTTCAATGGTATTCTGCCTTGTATAACACACATTTACCACTCTAGTCTCCTTTAAGGAAAGAATATAGGATTCATACAGTGTTTCATGTCATCTTAACTCGAATTAAGGATTTCCCATATCTTAGCTACCTTTTCTACACTAAGAACTGACTTGGAGAATCTCTTTCAGCTGTTCTAAACAAGCTCTCATCTGTTTACAGTCATTTTCACTGAATTATTCATGTTTTCACGTAGTTTTTTATATTCTGCCTTCTGGTCCAAGTATAAGCTTTGCCCACTTTATCAAACAACTTCCTACACACTGTTATGAACTGAGGCAGCTCGGGAACATTGTCTCTCAACTGTGTTATAGAGTGTAGTACTACATTTCAGTGAAGTGTAAGGCTTTCCAAAGCTGCCGAACGTGTTTCTTTCTATATTTCAATGGTATTCTGCCTTGTATAACACACATTTACCACTCTAGTCTCCTTTAAGGAAAGAATATAGGATTCATACAGTGTTTCATGTCATCTTAACTCGAATTAAGGATTTCCCGGATCTTAGCTACCTTTTCTACACTAAGAACTGACTTGGAGAATGTCTTTGAGCTGTTCTAAACAAGTTCTCATCTGTTTACAGTCATTTTCTCTGAATTATCCATGTTTTCATGTAGTTTCCTATATTCTGCCTTCTGGTCCAAGTATAACCTTTGCCCACTTTATCAAACAACTTCCTACACACTGTTATGAACTGAGGCAGCTCGGGAACATTGTCTCTCAAGTGTGTTATAGAGTGTAGTACTACATTTCAGTGAAGTGTAAGGCTTTCCAAAGCTGCCGAACGTGTTTCTTTCTCTATTTCAATGGTATTCTGCCCTCTATAACACACATTTACCACTCTAGCCTCCTTTAAGTAAAGAATATAGGATTCATACAGTGTTTCATGTCATCTTAACTCGAATAAGGTTTTCACGTATCTTAGCTACCTTTTCTACAATAAGAACTGACTTGGAGAATCTCTTTGAGCTGTTCTAAACAAGTTCTCATCTGTTTACAGTCATTTTCTCTGAATTATCCATGTTTTCATGTAGTTTCCTATATTCTGCCTTCTGGTCCAAGTATAAGCTTTGCCCACTTTATCAAACAATTTCCTACACACTGTTATGAACTGAGGCAGCTCGGGAACATTGTCTCTCAACTGTGTTATAGAGTGTAGTACTACATTTCAGTGAAGTGTATGGCTTTCCAAAGCTGCCGAACGTGTTTCTTTCTCTATTTCAATGGTATTCTGCATTGTATAACAAACATTTACTACTCTAGTCTCCTTTAAGTAAAGAATATAGAATTCATACAGTGTTCCATGTGATCTTAACTCGAATTAAGGATTTCCCAGATCTTAGCTACCTTTTCTACACTAAGAACTGACTTGGAGAATCTCTTTCAGCTGTTCTAAACAAGCTCTCATCTGTTTACAGTCATTTTCACTGAATTATTCATGTTTTCACGTAGTTTCCTATATTCTGCCTTCTGGTCCAAGTATAAGCTTTGCCCACTTTATCAAACAACTTCCTACACACTGTTATGAACTGAGGCAGCTCGGGAACATTGTCTCTCAACTGTGTTATAGAGTGTAGTACTACATTTCAGTGAAGTGTAAGGCTTTCCAAAGCTGCCGAACGTGTTTCTTTCTCTATTTCAATGGTATTCTGCCCTCTATAACACACATTTACCACTCTAGCCTCCTTTAAGTAAAGAATATAGGATTCATACAGTGTTTCATGTCATCTTAACTCGAATAAGGTTTTCACGTATCTTAGCTACCTTTTCTACAATAAGAACTGACTTGGAGAATCTCTTTGAGCTGTTCTAAACAAGTTCTCATCTGTTTACAGTCATTTTCTCTGAATTATCCATGTTTTCATGTAGTTTCCTATATTCTGCCTTCTGGTCCAAGTATAAGCTTTGCCCACTTTATCAAACAATTTCCTACACACTGTTATGAACTGAGGCAGCTCGGGAACATTGTCTCTCAACTGTGTTATAGAGTGTAGTACTACATTTCAGTGAAGTGTATGGCTTTCCAAAGCTGCCGAACGTGTTTCTTTCTCTATTTCAATGGTATTCTGCATTGTATAACAAACATTTACTACTCTAGTCTCCTTTAAGTAAAGAATATAGAATTCATACAGTGTTCCATGTGATCTTAACTCGAATTAAGGATTTCCCAGATCTTAGCTACCTTTTCTACACTAAGAACTGACTTGGAGAATCTCTTTCAGCTGTTCTAAACAAGCTCTCATCTGTTTACAGTCATTTTCACTGAATTATTCATGTTTTCACGTAGTTTCCTATATTCTGCCTTCTGGTCCAAGTATAAGCTTTGCCCACTTTATCAAACAACTTCCTACACACTGTTATGAACTGAGGCAGCTCGGGAACATTGTCTCTCAACTGTGTTATAGAGTGTAGTACTACATTTCTGTGAAGTGTAAGGCTTTCCAAAGCTGCCGAACGTGTTTCTTTCTATATTTCAATGGTATTCTGCCTTGTATAACACACATTTACCACTCTAGTCTCCTTTAAGGAAAGAATATAAGATTCATACAGTGTTTCATGTCATCTTAACTCGAATTAAGGATTTCCCATATCTTAGCTACCTTTTCTACACTAAGAACTGACTTGGAGAATCTCTTTGAGCTGTTCTAAACAAGTTCTCATCTGTTTACAGTCATTTTCTCTGAATTATCCATGTTTTCATGTAGTTTCCTATATTCTGCCTTCTGGTCCAAGTATAAGCTTTGCCCACTTTATCAAACAATTTCCTACACAATGTTATGAACTGAGGCAGCTCGGGAACATTGTCTCTCAACTGTGTTATAGAGTGTAGTACTACATTTCAGTGAAGTGTAAGGCTTTCCAAAGCTGCCGAACGTGTTTCTTTCTATATTTCAATGGTATTCTGCCCTCTATAACACACATTTACCACTCTAGTCTCCTTTAAGTAAAGAATATAGGATTCATACAGTGTTTCATGTCATCTTAACTCTAATAAGGATTTCACGTATCTTAGCTACCTTTTCTACAATAAGAACTGACTTGGAGAATCTCTTTGAGCTGTTCTAAACAAGTTCTCATCTGTTTACAGTCATTTTCTCTGAATTATCCATGTTTTCATGTAGTTTCCTATATTCTGCCTTCTGGTCCAAGTATAAGCTTTGCCCACTTTATCAAACAACTTCCTACACACTGTTATGAACTGAGGCAGCTCGGGAACATTGTCTCTCAACTGTGTTATAGAGTGTAGTACTACATTTCTGTGAAGTGTAAGGCTTTCCAAAGCTGCCGAACGTGTTTCTTTCTATATTTCAATGGTATTCTGCCTTGTATAACACACATTTACCACTCTAGTCTCCTTTAAGGAAAGAATATAGGATTCATACAGTGTTTCATGTCATCTTAACTCGAATTAAGGATTTCCCATATCTTAGCTACCTTTTCTACACTAAGAACTGACTTGGAGAATGTCTTTGAGCTGTTCTAAACAAGCTCTCATCTGTTTACAGTCATTTTCACTGAATTATTCATGTTTTCACGTAGTTTTTTATATTCTGCCTTCTGGTCCAAGTATAAGCTTTGCCCACTTTATCAAACAACTTCCTACACACTGTTATGAACTGAGGCAGCTCGGGAACATTGTCTCTCAACTGTGTTATAGAGTGTAGTACTACATTTCAGTGAAGTGTAAGGCTTTCCAAAGCTGCCGAACGTGTTTCTTTCTATATTTCAATGGTATTCTGCCTTGTATAACACACATTTACCACTCTAGTCTCCTTTAAGGAAAGAATATAGGATTCATACAGTGTTTCATGTCATCTTAACTCGAATTAAGGATTTCCCGGATCTTAGCTACCTTTTCTACACTAAGAACTGACTTGGAGAATGTCTTTGAGCTGTTCTAAACAAGTTCTCATCTGTTTACAGTCATTTTCTCTGAATTATCCATGTTTTCATGTAGTTTCCTATATTCTGCCTTCTGGTCCAAGTATAACCTTTGCCCACTTTATCAAACAACTTCCTACACACTGTTATGAACTGAGGCAGCTCGGGAACATTGTCTCTCAAGTGTGTTATAGAGTGTAGTACTACATTTCAGTGAAGTGTAAGGCTTTCCAAAGCTGCCGAACGTGTTTCTTTCTCTATTTCAATGGTATTCTGCCCTATATAACACACATTTACCACTCTAGCCTCCTTTAAGTAAAGAATATAGGATTCATACAGTGTTTCATGTCATCTTAACTCGAATAAGGTTTTCACGTATCTTAGCTACCTTTTCTACAATAAGAACTGACTTGGAGAATCTCTTTGAGCTGTTCTAAACAAGTTCTCTTCTGTTTACAGTCATTTTCTCTGAATTATCCATGTTTTCATGTAGTTTCCTATATTCTGCCTTCTGGTCCAAGTATAAGCTTTGCCCACTTTATCAAACAATTTCCTACACAATGTTATGAACTGAGGCAGCTCGGGAACATTGTCTCTCAACTGTGTTATAGAGTGTAGTACTACATTTCAGTGAAGTGTAAGGCTTTCCAAAGCTGCCGAACGTGTTTCTTTCTATATTTCAATGGTATTCTGCCCTCTATAACACACATTTACCACTCTAGTCTCCTTTAAGTAAAGAATATAGGATTCATACAGTGTTTCATGTCATCTTAACTCTAATAAGGATTTCACGTATCTTAGCTACCTTTTCTACAATAAGAACTGACTTGGAGAATCTCTTTGAGCTGTTCTAAACAAGTTCTCATCTGTTTACAGTCATTTTCTCTGAATTATCCATGTTTTCATGTAGTTTCCTATATTCTGCCTTCTGGTCCAAGTATAAGCTTTGCCCACTTTATCAAACAACTTCCTACACACTGTTATGAACTGAGGCAGCTCGGGAACATTGTCTCTCAACTGTGTTATAGAGTGTAGTACTACATTTCTGTGAAGTGTAAGGCTTTCCAAAGCTGCCGAACGTGTTTCTTTCTATATTTCAATGGTATTCTGCCTTGTATAACACACATTTACCACTCTAGTCTCCTTTAAGGAAAGAATATAGGATTCATACAGTGTTTCATGTCATCTTAACTCGAATTAAGGATTTCCCATATCTTAGCTACCTTTTCTACACTAAGAACTGACTTGGAGAATGTCTTTGAGCTGTTCTAAACAAGCTCTCATCTGTTTACAGTCATTTTCACTGAATTATTCATGTTTTCACGTAGTTTTTTATATTCTGCCTTCTGGTCCAAGTATAAGCTTTGCCCACTTTATCAAACAACTTCCTACACACTGTTATGAACTGAGGCAGCTCGGGAACATTGTCTCTCAACTGTGTTATAGAGTGTAGTACTACATTTCAGTGAAGTGTAAGGCTTTCCAAAGCTGCCGAACGTGTTTCTTTCTATATTTCAATGGTATTCTGCCTTGTATAACACACATTTACCACTCTAGTCTCCTTTAAGGAAAGAATATAGGATTCATACAGTGTTTCATGTCATCTTAACTCGAATTAAGGATTTCCCGGATCTTAGCTACCTTTTCTACACTAAGAACTGACTTGGAGAATGTCTTTGAGCTGTTCTAAACAAGTTCTCATCTGTTTACAGTCATTTTCTCTGAATTATCCATGTTTTCATGTAGTTTCCTATATTCTGCCTTCTGGTCCAAGTATAACCTTTGCCCACTTTATCAAACAACTTCCTACACACTGTTATGAACTGAGGCAGCTCGGGAACATTGTCTCTCAAGTGTGTTATAGAGTGTAGTACTACATTTCAGTGAAGTGTAAGGCTTTCCAAAGCTGCCGAACGTGTTTCTTTCTCTATTTCAATGGTATTCTGCCCTATATAACACACATTTACCACTCTAGCCTCCTTTAAGTAAAGAATATAGGATTCATACAGTGTTTCATGTCATCTTAACTCGAATAAGGTTTTCACGTATCTTAGCTACCTTTTCTACAATAAGAACTGACTTGGAGAATCTCTTTGAGCTGTTCTAAACAAGTTCTCTTCTGTTTACAGTCATTTTCTCTGAATTATCCATGTTTTCATGTAGTTTCCTATATTCTGCCTTCTGGTCCAAGTATAAGCTTTGCCCACTTTATCAAACAATTTCCTACACACTGTTATGAACTGAGGCAGCTCGGGAACATTGTCTCTCAACTGTGTTATAGAGTGTAGTACTACATTTCAGTGAAGTGTATGGCTTTCCAAAGCTGCCGAACGTGTTTCTTTCTCTATTTCAATGGTATTCTGCATTGTATAACAAACATTTACTACTCTAGTCTCCTTTAAGTAAAGAATATAGGATTCATACAGTGTTCCATGTGATCTTAACTCGAATTAAGGATTTCCCAGATCTTAGCTACCTTTTCTACACTAAGAACTGACTTGGAGAATCTCTTTCAGCTGTTCTAAACAAGCTCTCATCTGTTTACAGTCATTTTCACTGAATTATTCATGTTTTCACGTAGTTTCCTATATTCTGCCTTCTGGTCCAAGTATAAGCTTTGCCCACTTTATCAAACAACTTCCTACACACTGTTATGAACTGAGGCAGCTCGGGAACATTGTCTCTCAACTGTGTTATAGAGTGTAGTACTACATTTCTGTGAAGTGTAAGGCTTTCCAAAGCTGCCGAACGTGTTTCTTTCTATATTTCAATGGTATTCTGCCTTGTATAACACACATTTACCACTCTAGTCTCCTTTAAGGAAAGAATATAAGATTCATACAGTGTTTCATGTCATCTTAACTCGAATTAAGGATTTCCCATATCTTAGCTACCTTTTCTACACTAAGAACTGACTTGGAGAATCTCTTTGAGCTGTTCTAAACAAGTTCTCATCTGTTTACAGTCATTTTCTCTGAATTATCCATGTTTTCATGTAGTTTCCTATATTCTGCCTTCTGGTCCAAGTATAAGCTTTGCCCACTTTATCAAACAATTTCCTACACACTGTTATGAACTGAGGCAGCTCGGGAACATTGTCTCTCAACTGTGTTATAGAGTGTAGTACTACATTTCAGTGAAGTGTATGGCTTTCCAAAGCTGCCGAACGTGTTTCTTTCTCTATTTCAATGGTATTCTGCCCTCTATAACACACATTTACCACTCTAGTCTCCTTTAAGTAAAGAATATAGGATTCATACAGTGTTTCATGTCATCTTAACTCGAATAAGGATTTCACGTATCTTAGCTACCTTTTCTACAATAAGAACTGACTTGGAGAATCTCTTTGAGCTGTTCTAAACAAGTTCTCATCTGTTTACAGTCATTTTCTCTGAATTATCCATGTTTTCATGTAGTTTCCTATATTCTGCCTTCTGGTCCAAGTATAAGCTTTGCCCACTTTATCAAACAACTTCCTACACACTGTTATGAACTGAGGCAGCTCGGGAACATTGTCTCTCAACTGTGTTATAGAGTGTAGTACTACATTTCTGTGAAGTGTAAGGCTTTCCAAAGCTGCCGAACGTGTTTCTTTCTATATTTCAATGGTATTCTGCCTTGTATAACACACATTTACCACTCTAGTCTCCTTTAAGGAAAGAATATAGGATTCATACAGTGTTTCATGTCATCTTAACTCGAATTAAGGATTTTCCGGATCTTAGCTACCTTTTCTACACTAAGAACTGACTTGGAGAATGTCTTTGAGCTGTTCTAAACAAGTTCTCATCTGTTTACAGTCATTTTCTCTGAATTATCCATGTTTTCATGTAGTTTCCTATATTCTGCCTTCTGGTCCAAGTATAACCTTTGCCCACTTTATCAAACAACTTCCTACACACTGTTATGAACTGAGGCAGCTCGGGAACATTGTCTCTCAAGTGTGTTATAGAGTGTAGTACTACATTTCAGTGAAGTGTAAGGCTTTCCAAAGCTGCCGAACGTGTTTCTTTCTCTATTTCAATGGTATTCTGCCCTCTATAACACACATTTACCACTCTAGCCTCCTTTAAGTAAAGAATATAGGATTCATACAGTGTTTCATGTCATCTTAACTCGAATAAGGTTTTCACGTATCTTAGCTACCTTTTCTACACTAAGAACTTACTTGGAGAATGTCTTTGAGCTGTTCTAAACAAGTTCTCATCTGTTTACAGTCATTTTCTCTGAATTATCCATGTTTTCATGTAGTTTCCTATATTCTGCCTTCTGGTCCAAGTATAAGCTTTGCCCACTTTATCAAACAACTTCCTACACACTGTTATGAACTGAGGCAGCTCGGGAACATTGTCTTTCAACTGTGTTATAGAGTGTAGTACTACATTTCTGTGAAGTGTAAGGCTTTCCAAAGCTGTCGAACGTGTTTCTTTCTATATTTCAATGGTATTCTGCCTTGTATAACACACATTTACCACTCTAGTCTCCTTTAAGGAAAGAATATAGGATTCATACAGTGTTTCATGTCATCTTAACTCGAATTAAGGATTTCCCATATCTTAGCTACCTTTTCTAAACTAAGAACTGACTTGGAGAATCTCTTTCAGCTGTTCTAAACAAGCTCTCATCTGTTTACAGTCATTTTCACTGAATTATTCATGTTTTCACGTAGTTTTTTATATTCTGCCTTCTGGTCCAAGTATAAGCTTTGCCCACTTTATCAAACAACTTCCTACACACTGTTATGAACTGAGGCAGCTCGGGAACATTGTCTCTCAACTGTGTTATAGAGTGTAGTACTACATTTCAGTGAAGTGTAAGGCTTTCCAAAGCTGCCGAACGTGTTTCTTTCTATATTTCAATGGTATTCTGCCCTCTATAACACACATTTACCACTCTAGTCTCCTTTAAGTAAAGAATATAGGATTCATACAGTGTTTCATGTCATCTTAACTCTAATAAGGATTTCACGTATCTTAGCTACCTTTTCTACAATAAGAACTGACTTGGAGAATCTCTTTGAGCTGTTCTAAACAAGTTCTCATCTGTTTACAGTCATTTTCTCTGAATTATCCATGTTTTCATGTAGTTTCCTATATTCTGCCTTCTGGTCCAAGTATAAGCTTTGCCCACTTTATCAAACAACTTCCTACACACTGTTATGAACTGAGGCAGCTCGGGAACATTGTCTCTCAACTGTGTTATAGAGTGTAGTACTACATTTCTGTGAAGTGTAAGGCTTTCCAAAGCTGCCGAACGTGTTTCTTTCTATATTTCAATGGTATTCTGCCTTGTATAACACACATTTACCACTCTAGTCTCCTTTAAGGAAAGAATATAGGATTCATACAGTGTTTCATGTCATCTTAACTCGAATTAAGGATTTCCCAGATCTTAGCTACCTTTTCTACACTAAGAACTGACTTGGAGAATGTCTTTGAGCTGTTCTAAACAAGCTCTCATCTGTTTACAGTCATTTTCACTGAATTATTCATGTTTTCACGTAGTTTTTTATATTCTGCCTTCTGGTCCAAGTATAAGCTTTGCCCACTTTATCAAACAACTTCCTACACACTGTTATGAACTGAGGCAGCTCGGGAACATTGTCTCTCAACTGTGTTATAGAGTGTAGTACTACATTTCAGTGAAGTGTAAGGCTTTCCAAAGCTGCCGAACGTGTTTCTTTCTATATTTCAATGGTATTCTGCCTTGTATAACACACATTTACCACTCTAGTCTCCTTTAAGGAAAGAATATAGGATTCATACAGTGTTTCATGTCATCTTAACTCGAATTAAGGATTTCCCGGATCTTAGCTACCTTTTCTACACTAAGAACTGACTTGGAGAATGTCTTTGAGCTGTTCTAAACAAGTTCTCATCTGTTTACAGTCATTTTCTCTGAATTATCCATGTTTTCATGTAGTTTCCTATATTCTGCCTTCTGGTCCAAGTATAACCTTTGCCCACTTTATCAAACAACTTCCTACACACTGTTATGAACTGAGGCAGCTCGGGAACATTGTCTCTCAAGTGTGTTATAGAGTGTAGTACTACATTTCAGTGAAGTGTAAGGCTTTCCAAAGCTGCCGAACGTGTTTCTTTCTCTATTTCAATGGTATTCTGCCCTATATAACACACATTTACCACTCTAGCCTCCTTTAAGTAAAGAATATAGGATTCATACAGTGTTTCATGTCATCTTAACTCGAATAAGGTTTTCACGTATCTTAGCTACCTTTTCTACAATAAGAACTGACTTGGAGAATCTCTTTGAGCTGTTCTAAACAAGTTCTCTTCTGTTTACAGTCATTTTCTCTGAATTATCCATGTTTTCATGTAGTTTCCTATATTCTGCCTTCTGGTCCAAGTATAAGCTTTGCCCACTTTATCAAACAATTTCCTACACACTGTTATGAACTGAGGCAGCTCGGGAACATTGTCTCTCAACTGTGTTATAGAGTGTAGTACTACATTTCAGTGAAGTGTATGGCTTTCCAAAGCTGCCGAACGTGTTTCTTTCTCTATTTCAATGGTATTCTGCATTGTATAACAAACATTTACTACTCTAGTCTCCTTTAAGTAAAGAATATAGGATTCATACAGTGTTCCATGTGATCTTAACTCGAATTAAGGATTTCCCAGATCTTAGCTACCTTTTCTACACTAAGAACTGACTTGGAGAATCTCTTTCAGCTGTTCTAAACAAGCTCTCATCTGTTTACAGTCATTTTCACTGAATTATTCATGTTTTCACGTAGTTTCCTATATTCTGCCTTCTGGTCCAAGTATAAGCTTTGCCCACTTTATCAAACAACTTCCTACACACTGTTATGAACTGAGGCAGCTCGGGAACATTGTCTCTCAACTGTGTTATAGAGTGTAGTACTACATTTCTGTGAAGTGTAAGGCTTTCCAAAGCTGCCGAACGTGTTTCTTTCTATATTTCAATGGTATTCTGCCTTGTATAACACACATTTACCACTCTAGTCTCCTTTAAGGAAAGAATATAAGATTCATACAGTGTTTCATGTCATCTTAACTCGAATTAAGGATTTCCCATATCTTAGCTACCTTTTCTACACTAAGAACTGACTTGGAGAATCTCTTTGAGCTGTTCTAAACAAGTTCTCATCTGTTTACAGTCATTTTCTCTGAATTATCCATGTTTTCATGTAGTTTCCTATATTCTGCCTTCTGGTCCAAGTATAAGCTTTGCCCACTTTATCAAACAATTTCCTACACACTGTTATGAACTGAGGCAGCTCGGGAACATTGTCTCTCAACTGTGTTATAGAGTGTAGTACTACATTTCAGTGAAGTGTATGGCTTTCCAAAGCTGCCGAACGTGTTTCTTTCTCTATTTCAATGGTATTCTGCCCTCTATAACACACATTTACCACTCTAGTCTCCTTTAAGTAAAGAATATAGGATTCATACAGTGTTTCATGTCATCTTAACTCGAATAAGGATTTCACGTATCTTAGCTACCTTTTCTACAATAAGAACTGACTTGGAGAATCTCTTTGAGCTGTTCTAAACAAGTTCTCATCTGTTTACAGTCATTTTCTCTGAATTATCCATGTTTTCATGTAGTTTCCTATATTCTGCCTTCTGGTCCAAGTATAAGCTTTGCCCACTTTATCAAACAACTTCCTACACACTGTTATGAACTGAGGCAGCTCGGGAACATTGTCTCTCAACTGTGTTATAGAGTGTAGTACTACATTTCTGTGAAGTGTAAGGCTTTCCAAAGCTGCCGAACGTGTTTCTTTCTATATTTCAATGGTATTCTGCCTTGTATAACACACATTTACCACTCTAGTCTCCTTTAAGGAAAGAATATAGGATTCATACAGTGTTTCATGTCATCTTAACTCGAATTAAGGATTTTCCGGATCTTAGCTACCTTTTCTACACTAAGAACTGACTTGGAGAATGTCTTTGAGCTGTTCTAAACAAGTTCTCATCTGTTTACAGTCATTTTCTCTGAATTATCCATGTTTTCATGTAGTTTCCTATATTCTGCCTTCTGGTCCAAGTATAACCTTTGCCCACTTTATCAAACAACTTCCTACACACTGTTATGAACTGAGGCAGCTCGGGAACATTGTCTCTCAAGTGTGTTATAGAGTGTAGTACTACATTTCAGTGAAGTGTAAGGCTTTCCAAAGCTGCCGAACGTGTTTCTTTCTCTATTTCAATGGTATTCTGCCCTCTATAACACACATTTACCACTCTAGCCTCCTTTAAGTAAAGAATATAGGATTCATACAGTGTTTCATGTCATCTTAACTCGAATAAGGTTTTCACGTATCTTAGCTACCTTTTCTACACTAAGAACTTACTTGGAGAATGTCTTTGAGCTGTTCTAAACAAGTTCTCATCTGTTTACAGTCATTTTCTCTGAATTATCCATGTTTTCATGTAGTTTCCTATATTCTGCCTTCTGGTCCAAGTATAAGCTTTGCCCACTTTATCAAACAACTTCCTACACACTGTTATGAACTGAGGCAGCTCGGGAACATTGTCTTTCAACTGTGTTATAGAGTGTAGTACTACATTTCTGTGAAGTGTAAGGCTTTCCAAAGCTGTCGAACGTGTTTCTTTCTATATTTCAATGGTATTCTGCCTTGTATAACACACATTTACCACTCTAGTCTCCTTTAAGGAAAGAATATAGGATTCATACAGTGTTTCATGTCATCTTAACTCGAATTAAGGATTTCCCATATCTTAGCTACCTTTTCTAAACTAAGAACTGACTTGGAGAATCTCTTTCAGCTGTTCTAAACAAGCTCTCATCTGTTTACAGTCATTTTCACTGAATTATTCATGTTTTCACGTAGTTTTTTATATTCTGCCTTCTGGTCCAAGTATAAGCTTTGCCCACTTTATCAAACAACTTCCTACACACTGTTATGAACTGAGGCAGCTCGGGAACATTGTCTCTCAACTGTGTTATAGAGTGTAGTACTACATTTCAGTGAAGTGTAAGGCTTTCCAAAGCTGCCGAACGTGTTTCTTTCTATATTTCAATGGTATTCTGCCCTCTATAACACACATTTACCACTCTAGTCTCCTTTAAGTAAAGAATATAGGATTCATACAGTGTTTCATGTCATCTTAACTCTAATAAGGATTTCACGTATCTTAGCTACCTTTTCTACAATAAGAACTGACTTGGAGAATCTCTTTGAGCTGTTCTAAACAAGTTCTCATCTGTTTACAGTCATTTTCTCTGAATTATCCATGTTTTCATGTAGTTTCCTATATTCTGCCTTCTGGTCCAAGTATAAGCTTTGCCCACTTTATCAAACAACTTCCTACACACTGTTATGAACTGAGGCAGCTCGGGAACATTGTCTCTCAACTGTGTTATAGAGTGTAGTACTACATTTCTGTGAAGTGTAAGGCTTTCCAAAGCTGCCGAACGTGTTTCTTTCTATATTTCAATGGTATTCTGCCTTGTATAACACACATTTACCACTCTAGTCTCCTTTAAGGAAAGAATATAGGATTCATACAGTGTTCCATGTGGTCTTAACTCGAATTAAGGATTTCCCAGATCTTAGCTACCTTTTCTACACTAACAACTGACTTGGAGAATCTCTTTCAGCTGTTCTAAACAAGCTCTCATCTGTTTACAGTAATTTTCACTGAATTATTCATGTTTTCATGTAGTTTCCTATATTCTGCCTTCTGGTCCAAGTATAAGCTTTGCCCACTTTATCAAACAACTTCCTACACACTGTTATGAACTGAGGCAGCTCGGGAACATTGTCTTTCAACTGTGTTATAGAGTGTAGTACTACATTTCTGTGAAGTGTAAGGCTTTCCAAAGCTGTCGAACGTGTTTCTTTCTATATTTCAATGGTATTCTGCCTTGTATAACACACATTTACCACTCTAGTCTCCTTTAAGGAAAGAATATAGGATTCATACAGTGTTTCATGTCATCTTAACTCGAATTAAGGATTTCCCATATCTTAGCTACCTTTTCTAAACTAAGAACTGACTTGGAGAATCTCTTTCAGCTGTTCTAAACAAGCTCTCATCTGTTTACAGTCATTTTCACTGAATTATTCATGTTTTCACGTAGTTTTTTATATTCTGCCTTCTGGTCCAAGTATAAGCTTTGCCCACTTTATCAAACAACTTCCTACACACTGTTATGAACTGAGGCAGCTCGGGAACATTGTCTCTCAACTGTGTTATAGAGTGTAGTACTACATTTCAGTGAAGTGTAAGGCTTTCCAAAGCTGCCGAACGTGTTTCTTTCTATATTTCAATGGTATTCTGCCCTCTATAACACACATTTACCACTCTAGTCTCCTTTAAGTAAAGAATATAGGATTCATACAGTGTTTCATGTCATCTTAACTCTAATAAGGATTTCACGTATCTTAGCTACCTTTTCTACAATAAGAACTGACTTGGAGAATCTCTTTGAGCTGTTCTAAACAAGTTCTCATCTGTTTACAGTCATTTTCTCTGAATTATCCATGTTTTCATGTAGTTTCCTATATTCTGCCTTCTGGTCCAAGTATAAGCTTTGCCCACTTTATCAAACAACTTCCTACACACTGTTATGAACTGAGGCAGCTCGGGAACATTGTCTCTCAACTGTGTTATAGAGTGTAGTACTACATTTCTGTGAAGTGTAAGGCTTTCCAAAGCTGCCGAACATGTTTCTTTCTATATTTCAATGGTATTCTGCCTTGTATAACACACATTTACCACTCTAGTCTCCTTTAAGGAAAGAATATAGGATTCATACAGTGTTTCATGTCATCTTAACTCGAATTAAGGATTTCCCATATCTTAGCTACCTTTTCTACACTAAGAACTGACTTGGAGAATCTCTTTCAGCTGTTCTAAACAAGCTCTCATCTGTTTACAGTCATTTTCACTGAATTATTCATGTTTTCACGTAGTTTTTTATATTCTGCCTTCTGGTCCAAGTATAAGCTTTGCCCACTTTATCAAACAACTTCCTACACACTGTTATGAACTGAGGCAGCTCGGGAACATTGTCTCTCAACTGTGTTATAGAGTGTAGTACTACATTTCAGTGAAGTGTAAGGCTTTCCAAAGCTGCCGAACGTGTTTCTTTCTATATTTCAATGGTATTCTGCCTTGTATAACACACATTTACCACTCTAGTCTCCTTTAAGGAAAGAATATAGGATTCATACAGTGTTTCATGTCATCTTAACTCGAATTAAGGATTTCCCGGATCTTAGCTACCTTTTCTACACTAAGAACTGACTTGGAGAATGTCTTTGAGCTGTTCTAAACAAGTTCTCATCTGTTTACAGTCATTTTCTCTGAATTATCCATGTTTTCATGTAGTTTCCTATATTCTGCCTTCTGGTCCAAGTATAACCTTTGCCCACTTTATCAAACAACTTCCTACACACTGTTATGAACTGAGGCAGCTCGGGAACATTGTCTCTCAAGTGTGTTATAGAGTGTAGTACTACATTTCAGTGAAGTGTAAGGCTTTCCAAAGCTGCCGAACGTGTTTCTTTCTCTATTTCAATGGTATTCTGCCCTCTATAACACACATTTACCACTCTAGCCTCCTTTAAGTAAAGAATATAGGATTCATACAGTGTTTCATGTCATCTTAACTCGAATAAGGTTTTCACGTATCTTAGCTACCTTTTCTACAATAAGAACTGACTTGGAGAATCTCTTTGAGCTGTTCTAAACAAGTTCTCATCTGTTTACAGTCATTTTCTCTGAATTATCCATGTTTTCATGTAGTTTCCTATATTCTGCCTTCTGGTCCAAGTATAAGCTTTGCCCACTTTATCAAACAATTTCCTACACACTGTTATGAACTGAGGCAGCTCGGGAACATTGTCTCTCAACTGTGTTATAGAGTGTAGTACTACATTTCAGTGAAGTGTATGGCTTTCCAAAGCTGCCGAACGTGTTTCTTTCTCTATTTCAATGGTATTCTGCATTGTATAACAAACATTTACTACTCTAGTCTCCTTTAAGTAAAGAATATAGGATTCATACAGTGTTCCATGTGATCTTAACTCGAATTAAGGATTTCCCAGATCTTAGCTACCTTTTCTACACTAAGAACTGACTTGGAGAATCTCTTTCAGCTGTTCTAAACAAGCTCTCATCTGTTTACAGTCATTTTCACTGAATTATTCATGTTTTCACGTAGTTTCCTATATTCTGCCTTCTGGTCCAAGTATAAGCTTTGCCCACTTTATCAAACAACTTCCTACACACTGTTATGAACTGAGGCAGCTCGGGAACATTGTCTCTCAACTGTGTTATAGAGTGTAGTACTACATTTCTGTGAAGTGTAAGGCTTTCCAAAGCTGCCGAACGTGTTTCTTTCTATATTTCAATGGTATTCTGCCTTGTATAACACACATTTACCACTCTAGTCTCCTTTAAGGAAAGAATATAAGATTCATACAGTGTTTCATGTCATCTTAACTCGAATTAAGGATTTCCCATATCTTAGCTACCTTTTCTACACTAAGAACTGACTTGGAGAATCTCTTTGAGCTGTTCTATACAAGTTCTCATCTGTTTACAGTCATTTTCTCTGAATTATCCATGTTTTCATGTAGTTTCCTATATTCTGCCTTCTGGTCCAAGTATAAGCTTTGCCCACTTTATCAAACAATTTCCTACACACTGTTATGAACTGAGGCAGCTCGGGAACATTGTCTCTCAACTGTGTTATAGAGTGTAGTACTACATTTCAGTGAAGTGTAAGGCTTTCCAAAGCTGCCGAACGTGTTTCTTTCTATATTTCAATGGTATTCTGCCCTCTATAACACACATTTACCACTCTAGTCTCCTTTAAGTAAAGAATATAGGATTCATACAGTGTTTCATGTCATCTTAACTCTAATAAGGATTTCACGTATCTTAGCTACCTTTTCTACAATAAGAACTGACTTGGAGAATCTCTTTGAGCTGTTCTAAACAAGTTCTCATCTGTTTACAGTCATTTTCTCTGAATTATCCATGTTTTCATGTAGTTTCCTATATTCTGCCTTCTGGTCCAAGTATAAGCTTTGCCCACTTTATCAAACAACTTCCTACACACTGTTATGAACTGAGGCAGCTCGGGAACATTGTCTCTCAACTGTGTTATAGAGTGTAGTACTACATTTCTGTGAAGTGTAAGGCTTTCCAAAGCTGCCGAACGTGTTTCTTTCTATATTTCAATGGTATTCTGCCTTGTATAACACACATTTACCACTCTAGTCTCCTTTAAGGAAAGAATATAGGATTCATACAGTGTTTCATGTCATCTTAACTCGAATTAAGGATTTCCCATATCTTAGCTACCTTTTCTACACTAAGAACTGACTTGGAGAATGTCTTTGAGCTGTTCTAAACAAGCTCTCATCTGTTTACAGTCATTTTCACTGAATTATTCATGTTTTCACGTAGTTTTTTATATTCTGCCTTCTGGTCCAAGTATAAGCTTTGCCCACTTTATCAAACAACTTCCTACACACTGTTATGAACTGAGGCAGCTCGGGAACATTGTCTCTCAACTGTGTTATAGAGTGTAGTACTACATTTCAGTGAAGTGTAAGGCTTTCCAAAGCTGCCGAACGTGTTTCTTTCTATATTTCAATGGTATTCTGCCTTGTATAACACACATTTACCACTCTAGTCTCCTTTAAGGAAAGAATATAGGATTCATACAGTGTTTCATGTCATCTTAACTCGAATTAAGGATTTCCCGGATCTTAGCTACCTTTTCTACACTAAGAACTGACTTGGAGAATGTCTTTGAGCTGTTCTAAACAAGTTCTCATCTGTTTACAGTCATTTTCTCTGAATTATCCATGTTTATATGTAGTTTCCTATATTCTGCCTTCTGGTCCAAGTATAACCTTTGCCCACTTTATCAAACAACTTCCTACACACTGTTATGAACTGAGGCAGCTCGGGAACATTGTCTCTCAAGTGTGTTATAGAGTGTAGTACTACATTTCAGTGAAGTGTAAGGCTTTCCAAAGCTGCCGAACGTGTTTCTTTCTCTATTTCAATGGTATTCTGCCCTATATAACACACATTTACCACTCTAGCCTCCTTTAAGTAAAGAATATAGGATTCATACAGTGTTTCATGTCATCTTAACTCGAATAAGGTTTTCACGTATCTTAGCTACCTTTTCTACAATAAGAACTGACTTGGAGAATCTCTTTGAGCTGTTCTAAACAAGTTCTCATCTGTTTACAGTCATTTTCTCTGAATTATCCATGTTTTCATGTAGTTTCCTATATTCTGCCTTCTGGTCCAAGTATAAGCTTTGCCCACTTTATCAAACAATTTCCTACACACTGTTATGAACTGAGGCAGCTCGGGAACATTGTCTCTCAACTGTGTTATAGAGTGTAGTACTACATTTCAGTGAAGTGTATGGCTTTCCAAAGCTGCCGAACGTGTTTCTTTCTCTATTTCAATGGTATTCTGCATTGTATAACAAACATTTACTACTCTAGTCTCCTTTAAGTAAAGAATATAGGATTCATACAGTGTTCCATGTGATCTTAACTCGAATTAAGGATTTCCCAGATCTTAGCTACCTTTTCTACACTAAGAACTGACTTGGAGAATCTCTTTCAGCTGTTCTAAACAAGCTCTCATCTGTTTACAGTCATTTTCACTGAATTATTCATGTTTTCACGTAGTTTCCTATATTCTGCCTTCTGGTCCAAGTATAAGCTTTGCCCACTTTATCAAACAACTTCCTACACACTGTTATGAACTGAGGCAGCTCGGGAACATTGTCTCTCAACTGTGTTATAGAGTGTAGTACTACATTTCTGTGAAGTGTAAGGCTTTCCAAAGCTGCCGAACGTGTTTCTTTCTATATTTCAATGGTATTCTGCCTTGTATAACACACATTTACCACTCTAGTCTCCTTTAAGGAAAGAATATAAGATTCATACAGTGTTTCATGTCATCTTAACTCGAATTAAGGATTTCCCATATCTTAGCTACCTTTTCTACACTAAGAACTGACTTGGAGAATCTCTTTGAGCTGTTCTAAACAAGTTCTCATCTGTTTACAGTCATTTTCTCTGAATTATCCATGTTTTCATGTAGTTTCCTATATTCTGCCTTCTGGTCCAAGTATAAGCTTTGCCCACTTTATCAAACAATTTCCTACACACTGTTATGAACTGAGGCAGCTCGGGAACATTGTCTCTCAACTGTGTTATAGAGTGTAGTACTACATTTCAGTGAAGTGTATGGCTTTCCAAAGCTGCCGAACGTGTTTCTTTCTCTATTTCAATGGTATTCTGCCCTCTATAACACACATTTACCACTCTAGTCTCCTTTAAGTAAAGAATATAGGATTCATACAGTGTTTCATGTCATCTTAACTCGAATAAGGATTTCACGTATCTTAGCTACCTTTTCTACAATAAGAACTGACTTGGAGAATCTCTTTGAGCTGTTCTAAACAAGTTCTCATCTGTTTACAGTCATTTTCTCTGAATTATCCATGTTTTCATGTAGTTTCCTATATTCTGCCTTCTGGTCCAAGTATAAGCTTTGCCCACTTTATCAAACAACTTCCTACACACTGTTATGAACTGAGGCAGCTCGGGAACATTGTCTCTCAACTGTGTTATAGAGTGTAGTACTACATTTCTGTGAAGTGTAAGGCTTTCCAAAGCTGCCGAACGTGTTTCTTTCTATATTTCAATGGTATTCTGCCTTGTATAACACACATTTACCACTCTAGTCTCCTTTAAGGAAAGAATATAGGATTCATACAGTGTTCCATGTGGTCTTAACTCGAATTAAGGATTTCCCAGATCTTAGCTACCTTTTCTACACTAACAACTGACTTGGAGAATCTCTTTCAGCTGTTCTAAACAAGCTCTCATCTGTTTACAGTAATTTTCACTGAATTATTCATGTTTTCATGTAGTTTCCTATATTCTGCCTTCTGGTCCAAGTATAAGCTTTGCCCACTTTATCAAACAACTTCCTACACACTGTTATGAACTGAGGCAGCTCGGGAACATTGTCTTTCAACTGTGTTATAGAGTGTAGTACTACATTTCTGTGAAGTGTAAGGCTTTCCAAAGCTGTCGAACGTGTTTCTTTCTATATTTCAATGGTATTCTGCCTTGTATAACACACATTTACCACTCTAGTCTCCTTTAAGGAAAGAATATAGGATTCATACAGTGTTTCATGTCATCTTAACTCGAATTAAGGATTTCCCATATCTTAGCTACCTTTTCTAAACTAAGAACTGACTTGGAGAATCTCTTTCAGCTGTTCTAAACAAGCTCTCATCTGTTTACAGTCATTTTCACTGAATTATTCATGTTTTCACGTAGTTTTTTATATTCTGCCTTCTGGTCCAAGTATAAGCTTTGCCCACTTTATCAAACAACTTCCTACACACTGTTATGAACTGAGGCAGCTCGGGAACATTGTCTCTCAACTGTGTTATAGAGTGTAGTACTACATTTCAGTGAAGTGTAAGGCTTTCCAAAGCTGCGGAACGTGTTTCTTTCTCTATTTCAATGGTATTCTGCCCTCTATAACACACATTTACCACTCTAGTCTCCTTTAAGTAAAGAATATAGGATTCATACAGTGTTTCATGTCATCTTAACTCTAATAAGGATTTCACGTATCTTAGCTACCTTTTCTACAATAAGAACTGACTTGGAGAATCTCTTTGAGCTGTTCTAAACAAGTTCTCATCTGTTTACAGTCATTTTCTCTGAATTATCCATGTTTTCATGTAGTTTCCTATATTCTGCCTTCTGGTCCAAGTATAAGCTTTGCCCACTTTATCAAACAACTTCCTACACACTGTTATGAACTGAGGCAGCTCGGGAACATTGTCTCTCAACTGTGTTATAGAGTGTAGTACTACATTTCTGTGAAGTGTAAGGCTTTCCAAAGCTGCCGAACGTGTTTCTTTCTATATTTCAATGGTATTCTGCCTTGTATAACACACATTTACCACTCTAGTCTCCTTTAAGGAAAGAATATAGGATTCATACAGTGTTCCATGTGGTCTTAACTCGAATTAAGGATTTCCCAGATCTTAGCTACCTTTTCTACACTAACAACTGACTTGGAGAATCTCTTTCAGCTGTTCTAAACAAGCTCTCATCTGTTTACAGTAATTTTCACTGAATTATTCATGTTTTCATGTAGTTTCCTATATTCTGCCTTCTGGTCCAAGTATAAGCTTTGCCCACTTTATCAAACAACTTCCTACACACTGTTATGAACTGAGGCAGCTCGGGAACATTGTCTTTCAACTGTGTTATAGAGTGTAGTACTACATTTCTGTGAAGTGTAAGGCTTTCCAAAGCTGTCGAACGTGTTTCTTTCTATATTTCAATGGTATTCTGCCTTGTATAACACACATTTACCACTCTAGTCTCCTTTAAGGAAAGAATATAGGATTCATACAGTGTTTCATGTCATCTTAACTCGAATTAAGGATTTCCCATATCTTAGCTACCTTTTCTAAACTAAGAACTGACTTGGAGAATCTCTTTCAGCTGTTCTAAACAAGCTCTCATCTGTTTACAGTCATTTTCACTGAATTATTCATGTTTTCACGTAGTTTTTTATATTCTGCCTTCTGGTCCAAGTATAAGCTTTGCCCACTTTATCAAACAACTTCCTACACACTGTTATGAACTGAGGCAGCTCGGGAACATTGTCTCTCAACTGTGTTATAGAGTGTAGTACTACATTTCAGTGAAGTGTAAGGCTTTCCAAAGCTGCCGAACGTGTTTCTTTCTATATTTCAATGGTATTCTGCCCTCTATAACACACATTTACCACTCTAGTCTCCTTTAAGTAAAGAATATAGGATTCATACAGTGTTTCATGTCATCTTAACTCTAATAAGGATTTCACGTATCTTAGCTACCTTTTCTACAATAAGAACTGACTTGGAGAATCTCTTTGAGCTGTTCTAAACAAGTTCTCATCTGTTTACAGTCATTTTCTCTGAATTATCCATGTTTTCATGTAGTTTCCTATATTCTGCCTTCTGGTCCAAGTATAAGCTTTGCCCACTTTATCAAACAACTTCCTACACACTGTTATGAACTGAGGCAGCTCGGGAACATTGTCTCTCAACTGTGTTATAGAGTGTAGTACTACATTTCTGTGAAGTGTAAGGCTTTCCAAAGCTGCCGAACATGTTTCTTTCTATATTTCAATGGTATTCTGCCTTGTATAACACACATTTACCACTCTAGTCTCCTTTAAGGAAAGAATATAGGATTCATACAGTGTTTCATGTCATCTTAACTCGAATTAAGGATTTCCCATATCTTAGCTACCTTTTCTACACTAAGAACTGACTTGGAGAATCTCTTTCAGCTGTTCTAAACAAGCTCTCATCTGTTTACAGTCATTTTCACTGAATTATTCATGTTTTCACGTAGTTTTTTATATTCTGCCTTCTGGTCCAAGTATAAGCTTTGCCCACTTTATCAAACAACTTCCTACACACTGTTATGAACTGAGGCAGCTCGGGAACATTGTCTCTCAACTGTGTTATAGAGTGTAGTACTACATTTCAGTGAAGTGTAAGGCTTTCCAAAGCTGCCGAACGTGTTTCTTTCTATATTTCAATGGTATTCTGCCTTGTATAACACACATTTACCACTCTAGTCTCCTTTAAGGAAAGAATATAGGATTCATACAGTGTTTCATGTCATCTTAACTCGAATTAAGGATTTCCCGGATCTTAGCTACCTTTTCTACACTAAGAACTGACTTGGAGAATGTCTTTGAGCTGTTCTAAACAAGTTCTCATCTGTTTACAGTCATTTTCTCTGAATTATCCATGTTTTCATGTAGTTTCCTATATTCTGCCTTCTGGTCCAAGTATAACCTTTGCCCACTTTATCAAACAACTTCCTACACACTGTTATGAACTGAGGCAGCTCGGGAACATTGTCTCTCAAGTGTGTTATAGAGTGTAGTACTACATTTCAGTGAAGTGTAAGGCTTTCCAAAGCTGCCGAACGTGTTTCTTTCTCTATTTCAATGGTATTCTGCCCTCTATAACACACATTTACCACTCTAGCCTCCTTTAAGTAAAGAATATAGGATTCATACAGTGTTTCATGTCATCTTAACTCGAATAAGGTTTTCACGTATCTTAGCTACCTTTTCTACAATAAGAACTGACTTGGAGAATCTCTTTGAGCTGTTCTAAACAAGTTCTCATCTGTTTACAGTCATTTTCTCTGAATTATCCATGTTTTCATGTAGTTTCCTATATTCTGCCTTCTGGTCCAAGTATAAGCTTTGCCCACTTTATCAAACAATTTCCTACACACTGTTATGAACTGAGGCAGCTCGGGAACATTGTCTCTCAACTGTGTTATAGAGTGTAGTACTACATTTCAGTGAAGTGTATGGCTTTCCAAAGCTGCCGAACGTGTTTCTTTCTCTATTTCAATGGTATTCTGCATTGTATAACAAACATTTACTACTCTAGTCTCCTTTAAGTAAAGAATATAGAATTCATACAGTGTTCCATGTGATCTTAACTCGAATTAAGGATTTCCCAGATCTTAGCTACCTTTTCTACACTAAGAACTGACTTGGAGAATCTCTTTCAGCTGTTCTAAACAAGCTCTCATCTGTTTACAGTCATTTTCACTGAATTATTCATGTTTTCACGTAGTTTCCTATATTCTGCCTTCTGGTCCAAGTATAAGCTTTGCCCACTTTATCAAACAACTTCCTACACACTGTTATGAACTGAGGCAGCTCGGGAACATTGTCTCTCAACTGTGTTATAGAGTGTAGTACTACATTTCTGTGAAGTGTAAGGCTTTCCAAAGCTGCCGAACGTGTTTCTTTCTATATTTCAATGGTATTCTGCCTTGTATAACACACATTTACCACTCTAGTCTCCTTTAAGGAAAGAATATAAGATTCATACAGTGTTTCATGTCATCTTAACTCGAATTAAGGATTTCCCATATCTTAGCTACCTTTTCTACACTAAGAACTGACTTGGAGAATCTCTTTGAGCTGTTCTAAACAAGTTCTCATCTGTTTACAGTCATTTTCTCTGAATTATCCATGTTTTCATGTAGTTTCCTATATTCTGCCTTCTGGTCCAAGTATAAGCTTTGCCCACTTTATCAAACAATTTCCTACACACTGTTATGAACTGAGGCAGCTCGGGAACATTGTCTCTCAACTGTGTTATAGAGTGTAGTACTACATTTCAGTGAAGTGTAAGGCTTTCCAAAGCTGCCGAACGTGTTTCTTTCTATATTTCAATGGTATTCTGCCCTCTATAACACACATTTACCACTCTAGTCTCCTTTAAGTAAAGAATATAGGATTCATACAGTGTTTCATGTCATCTTAACTCTAATAAGGATTTCACGTATCTTAGCTACCTTTTCTACAATAAGAACTGACTTGGAGAATCTCTTTGAGCTGTTCTAAACAAGTTCTCATCTGTTTACAGTCATTTTCTCTGAATTATCCATGTTTTCATGTAGTTTCCTATATTCTGCCTTCTGGTCCAAGTATAAGCTTTGCCCACTTTATCAAACAACTTCCTACACACTGTTATGAACTGAGGCAGCTCGGGAACATTGTCTCTCAACTGTGTTATAGAGTGTAGTACTACATTTCTGTGAAGTGTAAGGCTTTCCAAAGCTGCCGAACGTGTTTCTTTCTATATTTCAATGGTATTCTGCCTTGTATAACACACATTTACCACTCTAGTCTCCTTTAAGGAAAGAATATAGGATTCATACAGTGTTTCATGTCATCTTAACTCGAATTAAGGATTTCCCATATCTTAGCTACCTTTTCTACACTAAGAACTGACTTGGAGAATGTCTTTGAGCTGTTCTAAACAAGCTCTCATCTGTTTACAGTCATTTTCACTGAATTATTCATGTTTTCACGTAGTTTTTTATATTCTGCCTTCTGGTCCAAGTATAAGCTTTGCCCACTTTATCAAACAACTTCCTACACACTGTTATGAACTGAGGCAGCTCGGGAACATTGTCTCTCAACTGTGTTATAGAGTGTAGTACTACATTTCAGTGAAGTGTAAGGCTTTCCAAAGCTGCCGAACGTGTTTCTTTCTATATTTCAATGGTATTCTGCCTTGTATAACACACATTTACCACTCTAGTCTCCTTTAAGGAAAGAATATAGGATTCATACAGTGTTTCATGTCATCTTAACTCGAATTAAGGATTTCCCGGATCTTAGCTACCTTTTCTACACTAAGAACTGACTTGGAGAATGTCTTTGAGCTGTTCTAAACAAGTTCTCATCTGTTTACAGTCATTTTCTCTGAATTATCCATGTTTTCATGTAGTTTCCTATATTCTGCCTTCTGGTCCAAGTATAACCTTTGCCCACTTTATCAAACAACTTCCTACACACTGTTATGAACTGAGGCAGCTCGGGAACATTGTCTCTCAAGTGTGTTATAGAGTGTAGTACTACATTTCAGTGAAGTGTAAGGCTTTCCAAAGCTGCCGAACGTGTTTCTTTCTCTATTTCAATGGTATTCTGCCCTATATAACACACATTTACCACTCTAGCCTCCTTTAAGTAAAGAATATAGGATTCATACAGTGTTTCATGTCATCTTAACTCGAATAAGGTTTTCACGTATCTTAGCTACCTTTTCTACAATAAGAACTGACTTGGAGAATCTCTTTGAGCTGTTCTAAACAAGTTCTCTTCTGTTTACAGTCATTTTCTCTGAATTATCCATGTTTTCATGTAGTTTCCTATATTCTGCCTTCTGGTCCAAGTATAAGCTTTGCCCACTTTATCAAACAATTTCCTACACACTGTTATGAACTGAGGCAGCTCGGGAACATTGTCTCTCAACTGTGTTATAGAGTGTAGTACTACATTTCAGTGAAGTGTATGGCTTTCCAAAGCTGCCGAACGTGTTTCTTTCTCTATTTCAATGGTATTCTGCATTGTATAACAAACATTTACTACTCTAGTCTCCTTTAAGTAAAGAATATAGGATTCATACAGTGTTCCATGTGATCTTAACTCGAATTAAGGATTTCCCAGATCTTAGCTACCTTTTCTACACTAAGAACTGACTTGGAGAATCTCTTTCAGCTGTTCTAAACAAGCTCTCATCTGTTTACAGTCATTTTCACTGAATTATTCATGTTTTCACGTAGTTTCCTATATTCTGCCTTCTGGTCCAAGTATAAGCTTTGCCCACTTTATCAAACAACTTCCTACACACTGTTATGAACTGAGGCAGCTCGGGAACATTGTCTCTCAACTGTGTTATAGAGTGTAGTACTACATTTCTGTGAAGTGTAAGGCTTTCCAAAGCTGCCGAACGTGTTTCTTTCTATATTTCAATGGTATTCTGCCTTGTATAACACACATTTACCACTCTAGTCTCCTTTAAGGAAAGAATATAAGATTCATACAGTGTTTCATGTCATCTTAACTCGAATTAAGGATTTCCCATATCTTAGCTACCTTTTCTACACTAAGAACTGACTTGGAGAATCTCTTTGAGCTGTTCTAAACAAGTTCTCATCTGTTTACAGTCATTTTCTCTGAATTATCCATGTTTTCATGTAGTTTCCTATATTCTGCCTTCTGGTCCAAGTATAAGCTTTGCCCACTTTATCAAACAATTTCCTACACACTGTTATGAACTGAGGCAGCTCGGGAACATTGTCTCTCAACTGTGTTATAGAGTGTAGTACTACATTTCAGTGAAGTGTATGGCTTTCCAAAGCTGCCGAACGTGTTTCTTTCTCTATTTCAATGGTATTCTGCCCTCTATAACACACATTTACCACTCTAGTCTCCTTTAAGTAAAGAATATAGGATTCATACAGTGTTTCATGTCATCTTAACTCGAATAAGGATTTCACGTATCTTAGCTACCTTTTCTACAATAAGAACTGACTTGGAGAATCTCTTTGAGCTGTTCTAAACAAGTTCTCATCTGTTTACAGTCATTTTCTCTGAATTATCCATGTTTTCATGTAGTTTCCTATATTCTGCCTTCTGGTCCAAGTATAAGCTTTGCCCACTTTATCAAACAACTTCCTACACACTGTTATGAACTGAGGCAGCTCGGGAACATTGTCTCTCAACTGTGTTATAGAGTGTAGTACTACATTTCTGTGAAGTGTAAGGCTTTCCAAAGCTGCCGAACGTGTTTCTTTCTATATTTCAATGGTATTCTGCCTTGTATAACACACATTTACCACTCTAGTCTCCTTTAAGGAAAGAATATAGGATTCATACAGTGTTTCATGTCATCTTAACTCGAATTAAGGATTTTCCGGATCTTAGCTACCTTTTCTACACTAAGAACTGACTTGGAGAATGTCTTTGAGCTGTTCTAAACAAGTTCTCATCTGTTTACAGTCATTTTCTCTGAATTATCCATGTTTTCATGTAGTTTCCTATATTCTGCCTTCTGGTCCAAGTATAACCTTTGCCCACTTTATCAAACAACTTCCTACACACTGTTATGAACTGAGGCAGCTCGGGAACATTGTCTCTCAAGTGTGTTATAGAGTGTAGTACTACATTTCAGTGAAGTGTAAGGCTTTCCAAAGCTGCCGAACGTGTTTCTTTCTCTATTTCAATGGTATTCTGCCCTCTATAACACACATTTACCACTCTAGCCTCCTTTAAGTAAAGAATATAGGATTCATACAGTGTTTCATGTCATCTTAACTCGAATAAGGTTTTCACGTATCTTAGCTACCTTTTCTACACTAAGAACTTACTTGGAGAATGTCTTTGAGCTGTTCTAAACAAGTTCTCATCTGTTTACAGTCATTTTCTCTGAATTATCCATGTTTTCATGTAGTTTCCTATATTCTGCCTTCTGGTCCAAGTATAAGCTTTGCCCACTTTATCAAACAACTTCCTACACACTGTTATGAACTGAGGCAGCTCGGGAACATTGTCTTTCAACTGTGTTATAGAGTGTAGTACTACATTTCTGTGAAGTGTAAGGCTTTCCAAAGCTGTCGAACGTGTTTCTTTCTATATTTCAATGGTATTCTGCCTTGTATAACACACATTTACCACTCTAGTCTCCTTTAAGGAAAGAATATAGGATTCATACAGTGTTTCATGTCATCTTAACTCGAATTAAGGATTTCCCATATCTTAGCTACCTTTTCTAAACTAAGAACTGACTTGGAGAATCTCTTTCAGCTGTTCTAAACAAGCTCTCATCTGTTTACAGTCATTTTCACTGAATTATTCATGTTTTCACGTAGTTTTTTATATTCTGCCTTCTGGTCCAAGTATAAGCTTTGCCCACTTTATCAAACAACTTCCTACACACTGTTATGAACTGAGGCAGCTCGGGAACATTGTCTCTCAACTGTGTTATAGAGTGTAGTACTACATTTCAGTGAAGTGTAAGGCTTTCCAAAGCTGCCGAACGTGTTTCTTTCTATATTTCAATGGTATTCTGCCCTCTATAACACACATTTACCACTCTAGTCTCCTTTAAGTAAAGAATATAGGATTCATACAGTGTTTCATGTCATCTTAACTCTAATAAGGATTTCACGTATCTTAGCTACCTTTTCTACAATAAGAACTGACTTGGAGAATCTCTTTGAGCTGTTCTAAACAAGTTCTCATCTGTTTACAGTCATTTTCTCTGAATTATCCATGTTTTCATGTAGTTTCCTATATTCTGCCTTCTGGTCCAAGTATAAGCTTTGCCCACTTTATCAAACAACTTCCTACACACTGTTATGAACTGAGGCAGCTCGGGAACATTGTCTCTCAACTGTGTTATAGAGTGTAGTACTACATTTCTGTGAAGTGTAAGGCTTTCCAAAGCTGCCGAACGTGTTTCTTTCTATATTTCAATGGTATTCTGCCTTGTATAACACACATTTACCACTCTAGTCTCCTTTAAGGAAAGAATATAGGATTCATACAGTGTTCCATGTGGTCTTAACTCGAATTAAGGATTTCCCAGATCTTAGCTACCTTTTCTACACTAACAACTGACTTGGAGAATCTCTTTCAGCTGTTCTAAACAAGCTCTCATCTGTTTACAGTAATTTTCACTGAATTATTCATGTTTTCATGTAGTTTCCTATATTCTGCCTTCTGGTCCAAGTATAAGCTTTGCCCACTTTATCAAACAACTTCCTACACACTGTTATGAACTGAGGCAGCTCGGGAACATTGTCTTTCAACTGTGTTATAGAGTGTAGTACTACATTTCTGTGAAGTGTAAGGCTTTCCAAAGCTGTCGAACGTGTTTCTTTCTATATTTCAATGGTATTCTGCCTTGTATAACACACATTTACCACTCTAGTCTCCTTTAAGGAAAGAATATAGGATTCATACAGTGTTTCATGTCATCTTAACTCGAATTAAGGATTTCCCATATCTTAGCTACCTTTTCTAAACTAAGAACTGACTTGGAGAATCTCTTTCAGCTGTTCTAAACAAGCTCTCATCTGTTTACAGTCATTTTCACTGAATTATTCATGTTTTCACGTAGTTTTTTATATTCTGCCTTCTGGTCCAAGTATAAGCTTTGCCCACTTTATCAAACAACTTCCTACACACTGTTATGAACTGAGGCAGCTCGGGAACATTGTCTCTCAACTGTGTTATAGAGTGTAGTACTACATTTCAGTGAAGTGTAAGGCTTTCCAAAGCTGCCGAACGTGTTTCTTTCTATATTTCAATGGTATTCTGCCCTCTATAACACACATTTACCACTCTAGTCTCCTTTAAGTAAAGAATATAGGATTCATACAGTGTTTCATGTCATCTTAACTCTAATAAGGATTTCACGTATCTTAGCTACCTTTTCTACAATAAGAACTGACTTGGAGAATCTCTTTGAGCTGTTCTAAACAAGTTCTCATCTGTTTACAGTCATTTTCTCTGAATTATCCATGTTTTCATGTAGTTTCCTATATTCTGCCTTCTGGTCCAAGTATAAGCTTTGCCCACTTTATCAAACAACTTCCTACACACTGTTATGAACTGAGGCAGCTCGGGAACATTGTCTCTCAACTGTGTTATAGAGTGTAGTACTACATTTCTGTGAAGTGTAAGGCTTTCCAAAGCTGCCGAACATGTTTCTTTCTATATTTCAATGGTATTCTGCCTTGTATAACACACATTTACCACTCTAGTCTCCTTTAAGGAAAGAATATAGGATTCATACAGTGTTTCATGTCATCTTAACTCGAATTAAGGATTTCCCATATCTTAGCTACCTTTTCTACACTAAGAACTGACTTGGAGAATCTCTTTCAGCTGTTCTAAACAAGCTCTCATCTGTTTACAGTCATTTTCACTGAATTATTCATGTTTTCACGTAGTTTTTTATATTCTGCCTTCTGGTCCAAGTATAAGCTTTGCCCACTTTATCAAACAACTTCCTACACACTGTTATGAACTGAGGCAGCTCGGGAACATTGTCTCTCAACTGTGTTATAGAGTGTAGTACTACATTTCAGTGAAGTGTAAGGCTTTCCAAAGCTGCCGAACGTGTTTCTTTCTATATTTCAATGGTATTCTGCCTTGTATAACACACATTTACCACTCTAGTCTCCTTTAAGGAAAGAATATAGGATTCATACAGTGTTTCATGTCATCTTAACTCGAATTAAGGATTTCCCGGATCTTAGCTACCTTTTCTACACTAAGAACTGACTTGGAGAATGTCTTTGAGCTGTTCTAAACAAGTTCTCATCTGTTTACAGTCATTTTCTCTGAATTATCCATGTTTTCATGTAGTTTCCTATATTCTGCCTTCTGGTCCAAGTATAACCTTTGCCCACTTTATCAAACAACTTCCTACACACTGTTATGAACTGAGGCAGCTCGGGAACATTGTCTCTCAAGTGTGTTATAGAGTGTAGTACTACATTTCAGTGAAGTGTAAGGCTTTCCAAAGCTGCCGAACGTGTTTCTTTCTCTATTTCAATGGTATTCTGCCCTCTATAACACACATTTACCACTCTAGCCTCCTTTAAGTAAAGAATATAGGATTCATACAGTGTTTCATGTCATCTTAACTCGAATAAGGTTTTCACGTATCTTAGCTACCTTTTCTACAATAAGAACTGACTTGGAGAATCTCTTTGAGCTGTTCTAAACAAGTTCTCATCTGTTTACAGTCATTTTCTCTGAATTATCCATGTTTTCATGTAGTTTCCTATATTCTGCCTTCTGGTCCAAGTATAAGCTTTGCCCACTTTATCAAACAATTTCCTACACACTGTTATGAACTGAGGCAGCTCGGGAACATTGTCTCTCAACTGTGTTATAGAGTGTAGTACTACATTTCAGTGAAGTGTATGGCTTTCCAAAGCTGCCGAACGTGTTTCTTTCTCTATTTCAATGGTATTCTGCATTGTATAACAAACATTTACTACTCTAGTCTCCTTTAAGTAAAGAATATAGGATTCATACAGTGTTCCATGTGATCTTAACTCGAATTAAGGATTTCCCAGATCTTAGCTACCTTTTCTACACTAAGAACTGACTTGGAGAATCTCTTTCAGCTGTTCTAAACAAGCTCTCATCTGTTTACAGTCATTTTCACTGAATTATTCATGTTTTCACGTAGTTTCCTATATTCTGCCTTCTGGTCCAAGTATAAGCTTTGCCCACTTTATCAAACAACTTCCTACACACTGTTATGAACTGAGGCAGCTCGGGAACATTGTCTCTCAACTGTGTTATAGAGTGTAGTACTACATTTCTGTGAAGTGTAAGGCTTTCCAAAGCTGCCGAACGTGTTTCTTTCTATATTTCAATGGTATTCTGCCTTGTATAACACACATTTACCACTCTAGTCTCCTTTAAGGAAAGAATATAAGATTCATACAGTGTTTCATGTCATCTTAACTCGAATTAAGGATTTCCCATATCTTAGCTACCTTTTCTACACTAAGAACTGACTTGGAGAATCTCTTTGAGCTGTTCTAAACAAGTTCTCATCTGTTTACAGTCATTTTCTCTGAATTATCCATGTTTTCATGTAGTTTCCTATATTCTGCCTTCTGGTCCAAGTATAAGCTTTGCCCACTTTATCAAACAATTTCCTACACACTGTTATGAACTGAGGCAGCTCGGGAACATTGTCTCTCAACTGTGTTATAGAGTGTAGTACTACATTTCAGTGAAGTGTAAGGCTTTCCAAAGCTGCCGAACGTGTTTCTTTCTATATTTCAATGGTATTCTGCCCTCTATAACACACATTTACCACTCTAGTCTCCTTTAAGTAAAGAATATAGGATTCATACAGTGTTTCATGTCATCTTAACTCTAATAAGGATTTCACGTATCTTAGCTACCTTTTCTACAATAAGAACTGACTTGGAGAATCTCTTTGAGCTGTTCTAAACAAGTTCTCATCTGTTTACAGTCATTTTCTCTGAATTATCCATGTTTTCATGTAGTTTCCTATATTCTGCCTTCTGGTCCAAGTATAAGCTTTGCCCACTTTATCAAACAACTTCCTACACACTGTTATGAACTGAGGCAGCTCGGGAACATTGTCTCTCAACTGTGTTATAGAGTGTAGTACTACATTTCTGTGAAGTGTAAGGCTTTCAAAAGCTGCCGAACGTGTTTCTTTCTATATTTCAATGGTATTCTGCCTTGTATAACACACATTTACCACTCTAGTCTCCTTTAAGGAAAGAATATAGGATTCATACAGTGTTTCATGTCATCTTAACTCGAATTAAGGATTTCCCATATCTTAGCTACCTTTTCTACACTAAGAACTGACTTGGAGAATGTCTTTGAGCTGTTCTAAACAAGCTCTCATCTGTTTACAGTCATTTTCACTGAATTATTCATGTTTTCACGTAGTTTTTTATATTCTGCCTTCTGGTCCAAGTATAAGCTTTGCCCACTTTATCAAACAACTTCCTACACACTGTTATGAACTGAGGCAGCTCGGGAACATTGTCTCTCAACTGTGTTATAGAGTGTAGTACTACATTTCAGTGAAGTGTAAGGCTTTCCAAAGCTGCCGAACGTGTTTCTTTCTATATTTCAATGGTATTCTGCCTTGTATAACACACATTTACCACTCTAGTCTCCTTTAAGGAAAGAATATAGGATTCATACAGTGTTTCATGTCATCTTAACTCGAATTAAGGATTTCCCGGATCTTAGCTACCTTTTCTACACTAAGAACTGACTTGGAGAATGTCTTTGAGCTGTTCTAAACAAGTTCTCATCTGTTTACAGTCATTTTCTCTGAATTATCCATGTTTATATGTAGTTTCCTATATTCTGCCTTCTGGTCCAAGTATAACCTTTGCCCACTTTATCAAACAACTTCCTACACACTGTTATGAACTGAGGCAGCTCGGGAACATTGTCTCTCAAGTGTGTTATAGAGTGTAGTACTACATTTCAGTGAAGTGTAAGGCTTTCCAAAGCTGCCGAACGTGTTTCTTTCTCTATTTCAATGGTATTCTGCCCTATATAACACACATTTACCACTCTAGCCTCCTTTAAGTAAAGAATATAGGATTCATACAGTGTTTCATGTCATCTTAACTCGAATAAGGTTTTCACGTATCTTAGCTACCTTTTCTACAATAAGAACTGACTTGGAGAATCTCTTTGAGCTGTTCTAAACAAGTTCTCATCTGTTTACAGTCATTTTCTCTGAATTATCCATGTTTTCATGTAGTTTCCTATATTCTGCCTTCTGGTCCAAGTATAAGCTTTGCCCACTTTATCAAACAATTTCCTACACACTGTTATGAACTGAGGCAGCTCGGGAACATTGTCTCTCAACTGTGTTATAGAGTGTAGTACTACATTTCAGTGAAGTGTATGGCTTTCCAAAGCTGCCGAACGTGTTTCTTTCTCTATTTCAATGGTATTCTGCATTGTATAACAAACATTTACTACTCTAGTCTCCTTTAAGTAAAGAATATAGGATTCATACAGTGTTCCATGTGATCTTAACTCGAATTAAGGATTTCCCAGATCTTAGCTACCTTTTCTACACTAAGAACTGACTTGGAGAATCTCTTTCAGCTGTTCTAAACAAGCTCTCATCTGTTTACAGTCATTTTCACTGAATTATTCATGTTTTCACGTAGTTTCCTATATTCTGCCTTCTGGTCCAAGTATAAGCTTTGCCCACTTTATCAAACAACTTCCTACACACTGTTATGAACTGAGGCAGCTCGGGAACATTGTCTCTCAACTGTGTTATAGAGTGTAGTACTACATTTCTGTGAAGTGTAAGGCTTTCCAAAGCTGCCGAACGTGTTTCTTTCTATATTTCAATGGTAATCTGCCTTGTATAACACACATTTACCACTCTAGTCTCCTTTAAGGAAAGAATATAAGATTCATACAGTGTTTCATGTCATCTTAACTCGAATTAAGGATTTCCCATATCTTAGCTACCTTTTCTACACTAAGAACTGACTTGGAGAATCTCTTTGAGCTGTTCTAAACAAGTTCTCATCTGTTTACAGTCATTTTCTCTGAATTATCCATGTTTTCATGTAGTTTCCTATATTCTGCCTTCTGGTCCAAGTATAAGCTTTGCCCACTTTATCAAACAATTTCCTACACACTGTTATGAACTGAGGCAGCTCGGGAACATTGTCTCTCAACTGTGTTATAGAGTGTAGTACTACATTTCAGTGAAGTGTATGGCTTTCCAAAGCTGCCGAACGTGTTTCTTTCTCTATTTCAATGGTATTCTGCCCTCTATAACACACATTTACCACTCTAGTCTCCTTTAAGTAAAGAATATAGGATTCATACAGTGTTTCATGTCATCTTAACTCGAATAAGGATTTCACGTATCTTAGCTACCTTTTCTACAATAAGAACTGACTTGGAGAATCTCTTTGAGCTGTTCTAAACAAGTTCTCATCTGTTTACAGTCATTTTCTCTGAATTATCCATGTTTTCATGTAGTTTCCTATATTCTGCCTTCTGGTCCAAGTATAAGCTTTGCCCACTTTATCAAACAACTTCCTACACACTGTTATGAACTGAGGCAGCTCGGGAACATTGTCTCTCAACTGTGTTATAGAGTGTAGTACTACATTTCTGTGAAGTGTAAGGCTTTCCAAAGCTGCCGAACGTGTTTCTTTCTATATTTCAATGGTATTCTGCCTTGTATAACACACATTTACCACTCTAGTCTCCTTTAAGGAAAGAATATAGGATTCATACAGTGTTTCATGTCATCTTAACTCGAATTAAGGATTTTCCGGATCTTAGCTACCTTTTCTACACTAAGAACTGACTTGGAGAATGTCTTTGAGCTGTTCTAAACAAGTTCTCATCTGTTTACAGTCATTTTCTCTGAATTATCCATGTTTTCATGTAGTTTCCTATATTCTGCCTTCTGGTCCAAGTATAACCTTTGCCCACTTTATCAAACAACTTCCTACACACTGTTATGAACTGAGGCAGCTCGGGAACATTGTCTCTCAAGTGTGTTATAGAGTGTAGTACTACATTTCAGTGAAGTGTAAGGCTTTCCAAAGCTGCCGAACGTGTTTCTTTCTCTATTTCAATGGTATTCTGCCCTCTATAACACACATTTACCACTCTAGCCTCCTTTAAGTAAAGAATATAGGATTCATACAGTGTTTCATGTCATCTTAACTCGAATAAGGTTTTCACGTATCTTAGCTACCTTTTCTACAATAAGAACTGACTTGGAGAATCTCTTTGAGCTGTTCTAAACAAGTTCTCATCTGTTTACAGTCATTTTCTCTGAATTATCCATGTTTTCATGTAGTTTCCTATATTCTGCCTTCTGGTCCAAGTATAAGCTTTGCCCACTTTATCAAACAATTTCCTATACACTGTTATGAACTGAGGCAGCTCGGGAACATTGTCTCTCAACTGTGTTATAGAGTGTAGTACTACATTTCAGTGAAGTGTATGGCTTTCCAAAGCTGCCGAACGTGTTTCTTTCTCTATTTCAATGGTATTCTGCATTGTATAACAAACATTTACTACTCTAGTCTCCTTTAAGTAAAGAATATAGGATTCATACAGTGTTCCATGTGATCTTAACTCGAATTAAGGATTTCCCAGATCTTAGCTACCTTTTCTACACTAAGAACTGACTTGGAGAATCTCTTTCAGCTGTTCTAAACAAGCTCTCATCTGTTTACAGTCATTTTCACTGAATTATTCATGTTTTCACGTAGTTTCCTATATTCTGCCTTCTGGTCCAAGTATAAGCTTTGCCCACTTTATCAAACAACTTCCTACACACTGTTATGAACTGAGGCAGCTCGGGAACATTGTCTCTCAACTGTGTTATAGAGTGTAGTACTACATTTCTGTGAAGTGTAAGGCTTTCCAAAGCTGCCGAACGTGTTTCTTTCTATATTTCAATGGTATTCTGCCTTGTATAACACACATTTACCACTCTAGTCTCCTTTAAGGAAAGAATATAAGATTCATACAGTGTTTCATGTCATCTTAACTCGAATTAAGGATTTCCCATATCTTAGCTACCTTTTCTACACTAAGAACTGACTTGGAGAATCTCCTTGAGCTGTTCTAAACAAGTTCTCATCTGTTTACAGTCATTTTCTCTGAATTATCCATGTTTTCATGTAGTTTCCTATATTCTGCCTTCTGGTCCAAGTATAAGCTTTGCCCACTTTATCAAACAACTTCCTACACACTGTTATGAACTGAGGCAGCTCGGGAACATTGTCTCTCAACTGTGTTATAGAGTGTAGTACTACATTTCTGTGAAGTGTAAGGCTTTCCAAAGCTGCCGAACGTGTTTCTTTCTATATTTCAATGGTATTCTGCCTTGTATAACACACATTTACCACTCTAGTCTCCTTTAAGGAAAGAATATAGGATTCATACAGTGTTTCATGTCATCTTAACTCGAATTAAGGATTTCCCATATCTTAGCTACCTTTTCTACACTAAGAACTGACTTGGAGAATCTCTTTCAGCTGTTCTAAACAAGCTCTCATCTGTTTACAGTCATTTTCACTGAATTATTCATGTTTTCACGTAGTTTTTTATATTCTGCCTTCTGGTCCAAGTATAAGCTTTGCCCACTTTATCAAACAACTTCCTACACACTGAGGCAGCTCGGGAACATTGTCTCTCAACTGTGTTATAGAGTGTAGTACTACATTTCAGTGAAGTGTAAGGCTTTCCAAAGCTGCCGAACGTGTTTCTTTCTATATTTCAATGGTATTCTGCCTTGTATAACACACATTTACCACTCTAGTCTCCTTTAAGGAAAGAATATAGGATTCATACAGTGTTTCATGTCATCTTAACTCGAATTAAGGATGTCCCGGATCTTAGCTACCTTTTCTACACTAAGAACTTACTTGGAGAATGTCTTTGAGCTGTTCTAAACAAGTTCTCATCTGTTTACAGTCATTTTCTCTGAATTATCCATGTTTTCATGTAGTTTCCTATATTCTGCCTTCTGGTCCAAGTATAACCTTTGCCCACTTTATCAAACAACTTCCTACACACTGTTATGAACTGAGGCAGCTCGGGAACATTGTCTCTCAAGTGTGTTATAGAGTGTAGTACTACATTTCAGTGAAGTGTAAGGCTTTCCAAAGCTGCCGAACGTGTTTCTTTCTCTATTTCAATGGTATTCTGCCCTCTATAACACACATTTACCACTCTAGCCTCCTTTAAGTAAAGAATATAGGATTCATACAGTGTTTCATGTCATCTTAACTCGAATAAGGTTTTCACGTATCTTACCTACCTTTTCTACAATAAGAACTGACTTGGAGAATCTCTTTGAGCTGTTCTAAACAAGTTCTCATCTGTTTACAGTCATTTTCTCTGAATTATCCATGTTTTCATGTAGTTTCCTATATTCTGCCTTCTGGTCCAAGTATAAGCTTTGCCCACTTTATCAAACAATTTCCTACACACTGTTATGAACTGAGGCAGCTCGGGAACATTGTCTCTCAACTGTGTTATAGAGTGTAGTACTACATTTCAGTGAAGTGTATGGCTTTCCAAAGCTGCCGAACGTGTTTCTTTCTCTATTTCAATGGTATTCTGCCTTGTATAACAAACATTTACTACTCTAGTCTCCTTTAAGTAAAGAATATAGGATTCATACAGTGTTCCATGTGATCTTAACTCGAATTAAGGATTTACCAGATCTTAGCTACCTTTTCTACACTAAGAACTGACTTGGAGAATCTCTTTCAGCTGTTCTAAACAAGTTCTCATCTGTTTACAGTCATTTTCACTGAATTATTCATGTTTTCACGTAGTTTCCTATATTCTGCCTTCTGGTCCAAGTATAAGCTTTGCCCACTTTATCAAACAACTTCCTACACACTGTTATGAACTGAGGCAGCTCGGGAACATTGTCTCTCAACTGTGTTATAGAGTGTAGTACTACATTTCTGTGAAGTGTAAGGCTTTCCAAAGCTGCCGAACGTGTTTCTTTCTATATTTCAATGGTATTCTGCCTTGTATAACACACATTTACCACTCTAGTCTCCTTTAAGGAAAGAATATAGGATTCATACAGTGTTTCATGTCATCTTAACTCGAATTAAGGATTTCCCATATCTTAGCTACCTTTTCCACACTAAGAACTGACTTGGAGAATCTCTTTGAGCTGTTCTAAACAAGTTCTCATCTGTTTACAGTCATTTTCTCTGAATTATCCATGTTTTCATGTAGTTTCCTATATTCTGCCTTCTGGTCCAAGTATAAGCTTTGCCCACTTTATCAAACAACTTCCTACACACTGTTATGAACTGAGGCAGCTCGGGAACATTGTCTCTCAACTGTGTTATAGAGTGTAGTACTACATTTCAGTGAAGTGTAAGGCTTTCCAAAGCTGCCGAACGTGTTTCTTTCTATATTTCAATGGTATTCTGCCTTGTATAACACACATTTACCACTCTAGTCTCCTTTAAGGAAAGAATATAGGATTCATACAGTGTTTCATGTCATCTTAACTCGAATTAAGGATTTCCCATATCTTAGCTACCTTTTCTACACTAAGAACTGACTTGGAGAATCTCTTTCAGCTGTTCTAAACAAGCTCTCATCTGTTTACAGTCATTTTCACTGAATTATTCATGTTTGCACGTAGTTTTTTATATTCTGCCTTCTGGTCCAAGTATAAGCTTTGCCCCCTTTATCAAACAACTTCCTACACACTGTTATGAACTGAGGCAGCTCGGGAACATTGTCTCTCAACTGTGTTATAGAGTGTAGTACTACATTTCAGTGAAGTGTATGGCTTTCCAAAGCTGCCGAACGTGTTTCTTTCACTATTTCAATGGTATTCTGCCCTCTATAACACACATTTACCACTCTAGTCTCCTTTAAGTAAAGAATATAGGATTCATACAGTGTTTCATGTCATCTTAACTCGAATAAGGATTTCACGTATCTTAGCTACCTTTTCTACAATAAGAACTGACTTGGAGAATCTCTTTGAGCTGTTCTAAACAAGTTCTCATCTGTTTACAGTCATTTTCTCTGAATTATCCATGTTTTCATGTAGTTTCCTATATTCTGCCTTCTGGTCCAAGTATAAGCTTTGCCCACTTTATCAAACAACTTCCTACACACTGTTATGAACTGAGGCAGCTCGGGAACATTGTCTCTCAACTGTGTTATAGAGTGTAGTACTACATTTCTGTGAAGTGTAAGGCTTTCCAAAGCTGCCGAACGTGTTTCTTTCTATATTTCAATGGTATTCTGCCTTGTATAACACACATTTACCACTCTAGTCTCCTTTAAGGAAAGAATATAGGATTCATACAGTGTTTCATGTCATCTTAACTCGAATTAAGGATTTTCCGGATCTTAGCTACCTTTTCTACACTAAGAACTGACTTGGAGAATGTCTTTGAGCTGTTCTAAACAAGTTCTCATCTGTTTACAGTCATTTTCTCTGAATTATCCATGTTTTCATGTAGTTTCCTATATTCTGCCTTCTGGTCCAAGTATAACCTTTGCCCACTTTATCAAACAACTTCCTACACACTGTTATGAACTGAGGCAGCTCGGGAACATTGTCTCTCAAGTGTGTTATAGAGTGTAGTACTACATTTCAGTGAAGTGTAAGGCTTTCCAAAGCTGCCGAACGTGTTTCTTTCTATATTTCAATGGTATTCTGCCTTGTATAACACACATTTACCACTCTAGTCTCCTTTAAGGAAAGAATATAGGATTCATACAGTGTTTCATGTCATCTTAACTCAAATTAAGGATTTCCCATATCTTAGCTACCTTTTCTACACTAAGAACTGACTTGGAGAATCTCTTTCAGCTGTTCTAAACAAGCTCTCATCTGTTTACAGTCATTTTCACTGAATTATTCATGTTTGCACGTAGTTTTTTATATTCTGCCTTCTGGTCCAAGTATAAGCTTTGCCCCCTTTATCAAACAACTTCCTACACACTGTTATGAACTGAGGCAGCTCGGGAACATTGTCTCTCAACTGTGTTATAGAGTGTAGTACTACATTTCAGTGAAGTGTATGGCTTTCCAAAGCTGCCGAACGTGTTTCTTTCACTATTTCAATGGTATTCTGCCCTCTATAACACACATTTACCACTCTAGTCTCCTTTAAGTAAAGAATATAGGATTCATACAGTGTTTCATGTCATCTTAACTCGAATAAGGATTTCACGTATCTTAGCTACCTTTTCTACAATAAGAACTGACTTGGAGAATCTCTTTGAGCTGTTCTAAACAAGTTCTCATCTGTTTACAGTCATTTTCTCTGAATTATCCATGTTTTCATGTAGTTTCCTATATTCTGCCTTCTGGTCCAAGTATAAGCTTTGCCCACTTTATCAAACAACTTCCTACACACTGTTATGAACTGAGGCAGCTCGGGAACATTGTCTCTCAACTGTGTTATAGAGTGTAGTACTACATTTCTGTGAAGTGTAAGGCTTTCCAAAGCTGCCGAACGTGTTTCTTTCTATATTTCAATGGTATTCTGCCTTGTATAACACACATTTACCACTCTAGTCTCCTTTAAGGAAAGAATATAGGATTCATACAGTGTTTCATGTCATCTTAACTCGAATTAAGGATTTTCCGGATCTTAGCTACCTTTTCTACACTAAGAACTGACTTGGAGAATGTCTTTGAGCTGTTCTAAACAAGTTCTCATCTGTTTACAGTCATTTTCTCTGAATTATCCATGTTTTTATGTAGTTTCCTATATTCTGCCTTCTGGTCCAAGTATAACCTTTGCCCACTTTATCAAACAACTTCCTACACACTGTTATGAACTGAGGCAGCTCGGGAACATTGTCTCTCAAGTGTGTTATAGAGTGTAGTACTACATTTCAGTGAAGTGTAAGGCTTTCCAAAGCTGCCGAACGTGTTTCTTTCTCTATTTCAATGGTATTCTGCCCTCTATAACACACATTTACCACTCTAGCCTCCTTTAAGTAAAGAATATAGGATTCATACAGTGTTTCATGTCATCTTAACTCGAATAAGGTTTTCACGTATCTTAGCTACCTTTTCTACAATAAGAACTGACTTGGAGAATCTCTTTGAGCTGTTCTAAACAAGTTCTCATCTGTTTACAGTCATTTTCTCTGAATTATCCATGTTTTCATGTAGTTTCCTATATTCTGCCTTCTGGTCCAAGTATAAGCTTTGCCCACTTTATCAAACAATTTCCTATACACTGTTATGAACTGAGGCAGCTCGGGAACATTGTCTCTCAACTGTGTTATAGAGTGTAGTACTACATTTCAGTGAAGTGTATGGCTTTCCAAAGCTGCCGAACGTGTTTCTTTCTCTATTTCAATGGTATTCTGCATTGTATAACAAACATTTACTACTCTAGTCTCCTTTAAGTAAAGAATATAGGATTCATACAGTGTTCCATGTGATCTTAACTCGAATTAAGGATTTCCCAGATCTTAGCTACCTTTTCTACACTAAGAACTGACTTGGAGAATCTCTTTCAGCTGTTCTAAACAAGCTCTCATCTGTTTACAGTCATTTTCACTGAATTATTCATGTTTTCACGTAGTTTCCTATATTCTGCCTTCTGGTCCAAGTATAAGCTTTGCCCACTTTATCAAACAACTTCCTACACACTGTTATGAACTGAGGCAGCTCGGGAACATTGTCTCTCAACTGTGTTATAGAGTGTAGTACTACATTTCTGTGAAGTGTAAGGCTTTCCAAAGCTGCCGAACGTGTTTCTTTCTATATTTCAATGGTATTCTGCCTTGTATAACACACATTTACCACTCTAGTCTCCTTTAAGGAAAGAATATAAGATTCATACAGTGTTTCATGTCATCTTAACTCGAATTAAGGATTTCCCATATCTTAGCTACCTTTTCTACACTAAGAACTGACTTGGAGAATCTCCTTGAGCTGTTCTAAACAAGTTCTCATCTGTTTACAGTCATTTTCTCTGAATTATCCATGTTTTCATGTAGTTTCCTATATTCTGCCTTCTGGTCCAAGTATAAGCTTTGCCCACTTTATCAAACAACTTCCTACACACTGTTATGAACTGAGGCAGCTCGGCAACATTGTCTCTCAACTGTGTTATAGAGTGTAGTACTACATTTCTGTGAAGTGTAAGGCTTTCCAAAGCTGCCGAACGTGTTTCTTTCTATATTTCAATGGTATTCTGCCTTGTATAACACACATTTACCACTCTAGTCTCCTTTAAGGAAAGAATATAGGATTCATACAGTGTTTCATGTCATCTTAACTCGAATTAAGGATTTCCCATATCTTAGCTACCTTTTCTACACTAAGAACTGACTTGGAGAATCTCTTTCAGCTGTTCTAAACAAGCTCTCATCTGTTTACAGTCATTTTCACTGAATTATTCATGTTTTCACGTAGTTTTTTATATTCTGCCTTCTGGTCCAAGTATAAGCTTTGCCCACTTTATCAAACAACTTCCTACACACTGAGGCAGCTCGGGAACATTGTCTCTCAACTGTGTTATAGAGTGTAGTACTACATTTCAGTGAAGTGTAAGGCTTTCCAAAGCTGCCGAACGTGTTTCTTTCTATATTTCAATGGTATTCTGCCTTGTATAACACACATTTACCACTCTAGTCTCCTTTAAGGAAAGAATATAGGATTCATACAGTGTTTCATGTCATCTTAACTCGAATTAAGGATGTCCCGGATCTTAGCTACCTTTTCTACACTAAGAACTTACTTGGAGAATGTCTTTGAGCTGTTCTAAACAAGTTCTCATCTGTTTACAGTCATTTTCTCTGAATTATCCATGTTTTCATGTAGTTTCCTATATTCTGCCTTCTGGTCCAAGTATAACCTTTGCCCACTTTATCAAACAACTTCCTACACACTGTTATGAACTGAGGCAGCTCGGGAACATTGTCTCTCAAGTGTGTTATAGAGTGTAGTACTACATTTCAGTGAAGTGTAAGGCTTTCCAAAGCTGCCGAACGTGTTTCTTTCTCTATTTCAATGGTATTCTGCCCTCTATAACACACATTTACCACTCTAGCCTCCTTTAAGTAAAGAATATAGGATTCATACAGTGTTTCATGTCATCTTAACTCGAATAAGGTTTTCACGTATCTTACCTACCTTTTCTACAATAAGAACTGACTTGGAGAATCTCTTTGAGCTGTTCTAAACAAGTTCTCATCTGTTTACAGTCATTTTCTCTGAATTATCCATGTTTTCATGTAGTTTCCTATATTCTGCCTTCTGGTCCAAGTATAAGCTTTGCCCACTTTATCAAACAATTTCCTACACACTGTTATGAACTGAGGCAGCTCGGGAACATTGTCTCTCAACTGTGTTATAGAGTGTAGTACTACATTTCAGTGAAGTGTATGGCTTTCCAAAGCTGCCGAACGTGTTTCTTTCTCTATTTCAATGGTATTCTGCCTTGTATAACAAACATTTACTACTCTAGTCTCCTTTAAGTAAAGAATATAGGATTCATACAGTGTTCCATGTGATCTTAACTCGAATTAAGGATTTACCAGATCTTAGCTACCTTTTCTACACTAAGAACTGACTTGGAGAATCTCTTTCAGCTGTTCTAAACAAGTTCTCATCTGTTTACAGTCATTTTCACTGAATTATTCATGTTTTCACGTAGTTTCCTATATTCTGCCTTCTGGTCCAAGTATAAGCTTTGCCCACTTTATCAAACAACTTCCTACACACTGTTATGAACTGAGGCAGCTCGGGAACATTGTCTCTCAACTGTGTTATAGAGTGTAGTACTACATTTCTGTGAAGTGTAAGGCTTTCCAAAGCTGCCGAACGTGTTTCTTTCTATATTTCAATGGTATTCTGCCTTGTATAACACACATTTACCACTCTAGTCTCCTTTAAGGAAAGAATATAGGATTCATACAGTGTTTCATGTCATCTTAACTCGAATTAAGGATTTCCCATATCTTAGCTACCTTTTCCACACTAAGAACTGACTTGGAGAATCTCTTTGAGCTGTTCTAAACAAGTTCTCATCTGTTTACAGTCATTTTCTCTGAATTATCCATGTTTTCATGTAGTTTCCTATATTCTGCCTTCTGGTCCAAGTATAAGCTTTGCCCACTTTATCAAACAACTTCCTACACACTGTTATGAACTGAGGCAGCTCGGGAACATTGTCTCTCAACTGTGTTATAGAGTGTAGTACTACATTTCAGTGAAGTGTAAGGCTTTCCAAAGCTGCCGAACGTGTTTCTTTCTATATTTCAATGGTATTCTGCCTTGTATAACACACATTTACCACTCTAGTCTCCTTTAAGGAAAGAATATAGGATTCATACAGTGTTTCATGTCATCTTAACTCGAATTAAGGATTTCCCATATCTTAGCTACCTTTTCTACACTAAGAACTGACTTGGAGAATCTCTTTCAGCTGTTCTAAACAAGCTCTCATCTGTTTACAGTCATTTTCACTGAATTATTCATGTTTGCACGTAGTTTTTTATATTCTGCCTTCTGGTCCAAGTATAAGCTTTGCCCCCTTTATCAAACAACTTCCTACACACTGTTATGAACTGAGGCAGCTCGGGAACATTGTCTCTCAACTGTGTTATAGAGTGTAGTACTACATTTCAGTGAAGTGTAAGGCTTTCCAAAGCTGCCGAACGTGTTTCTTTCTATATTTCAATGGTATTCTGCCTTGTATAACACACATTTACCACTCTAGTCTCCTTTAAGGAAAGAATATAGGATTCATACAGTGTTTCATGTCATCTTAACTCGAATTAAGGATGTCCCGGATCTTAGCTACCTTTTCTACACTAAGAACTTACTTGGAGAATGTCTTTGAGCTGTTCTAAACAAGTTCTCATCTGTTTACAGTCATTTTCACTGAATTATCCATGTTTTCATGTAGTTTCCTATATTCTGCCTTCTGGTCCAAGTATAACCTTTGCCCACTTTATCAAACAACTTCCTACACCCTGTTATGAACTGAGGCAGCTCGGGAACATTGTCTCTCAAGTGTGTTATAGAGTGTAGTACTACATTTCAGTGAAGTGTAAGGCTTTCCAAAGCTGCCGAACGTGTTTCTTTCTCTATTTCAATGGTATTCTGCCCTCTATAACACACATTTACCACTCTAGCCTCCTTTAAGTAAAGAATATAGGATTCATACAGTGTTCCATGTGATCTTAACTCGAATTAAGGATTTCCCAGATCTTAGCTACCTTTTCTACACTAAGAACTGACTTGGAGAATCTCTTTCAGCTGTTCTAAACAAGCTCTCATCTGTTTACAGTCATTTTCACTGAATTATTCATGTTTTCACGTAGTTTCCTATATTCTGTCTTCTGGTCCAAGTATAAGCTTTGCCCACTTTATCAAACAACTTCCTACACACTGTTATGAACTGAGGCAGCTCGGGAACATTGTCTCTCAACTGTGTTATAGAGTGTAGTACTACATTTCTGTGAAGTGTAAGGCTTTCCAAAGCTGCCGAACGTGTTTCTTTCTATATTTCAATGGTATTCTGCCTTGTATAACACACATTTACCACTCTAGTCTCCTTTAAGGAAAGAATATAGGATTCATACAGTGTTTCATGTCATCTTAACTCGAATTAAGGATTTCCCATATCTTAGCTACCTTTTCCACACTAAGAACTGACTTGGAGAATCTCTTTGAGCTGTTCTAAACAAGTTCTCATCTGTTTACAGTCATTTTCTCTGAATTATCCATGTTTTCATGTAGTTTCCTATATTCTGCCTTCTGGTCCAAGTATAAGCTTTGCCCACTTTATCAAACAACTTCCTACACACTGTTATGAACTGAGGCAGCTCGGGAACATTGTCTCTCAACTGTGTTATAGAGTGTAGTACTACATTTCAGTGAAGTGTAAGGCTTTCCAAAGCTGCCGAACGTGTTTCTTTCTATATTTCAATGGTATCCTGCCTTGTATAACACACATTTACCACTCTAGTCTCCTTTAAGGAAAGAATATAGGATTCATACAGTGTTTCATGTCATCTTAACTCGAATTAAGGATTTCCCATATCTTAGCTACCTTTTCTACACTAAGAACTGACTTGGAGAATCTCTTTCAGCTGTTCTAAACAAGCTCTCATCTGTTTACAGTCATTTTCAGTGAATTATTCATGTTTTCACGTAGTTTTTTATATTCTGCCTTCTGGTCCAAGTATAAGCTTTGCCCACTTTATCAAACAACTTCCTACACACTGTTATGAACTGAGGCAACTCGGGAACATTGTCTCTCAACTGTGTTATAGAGTGTAGTACTACATTTCAGTGAAGTGTAAGGCTTTCCAAAGCTGCCGAACGTGTTTCTTTCTATATTTCAATGGTATTCTGCCTTGTATAACACACATTTACCACTCTAGTCTCCTTTAAGGAAAGAATATAGGATTCATACAGTGTTTCATGTCATCTTAACTCGAATTAAGGATGTCCCGGATCTTAGCTACCTTTTCTACACTAAGAACTTACTTGGAGAATCTCTTTGAGCTGTTCTAAACAAGTTCTCATCTGTTTACAGTCATTTTCTCTGAATTATCCATGTTTTCATGTAGTTTCCTATATTCTGCCTTCTGGTCCAAGTATAAGCTTTGCCCACTTTATCAAACAACTTCCTACACACTGTTATGAACTGAGGCAGCTCGGGAACATTGTCTCTCAACTGTGTTATAGAGTGTAGTACTACATTTCAGTGAAGTGTAAGGCTTTCCAAAGCTGCCGAACGTGTTTCTTTCTATATTTCAATGGTATTCTGCCTTGTATAACACACATTTACCACTCTAGTCTCCTTTAAGGAAAGAATATAGGATTCATACAGTGTTTCATGTCATCTTAACTCGAATTAAGGATTTCCCATATCTTAGCTACCTTTTCTACACTAAGAACTGACTTGGAGAATCTCTTTCAGCTGTTCTAAACAAGCTCTCATCTGTTTACAGTCATTTTCACTGAATTATTCATGTTTTCACGTAGTTTTTTATATTCTGCCTTCTGGTCCAAGTATAAGCTTTGCCCACTTTATCAAACAACTTCCTACACACTGTTATGAACTGAGGCAGCTCGGGAACATTGTCTCTCAACTGTGTTATAGAGTGTAGTACTACATTTCAGTGAAGTGTAAGGCTTTCCAAAGCTGCCGAACGTGTTTCTTTCTATATTTCAATGGTATTCTGCCTTGTATAACACACATTTACTACTCTAGTCTCCTTTAAGGAAAGAATATAGGATTCATACAGTGTTTCATGTCATCTTAACTCGAATTAAGGATGTCCCGGATCTTAGCTACCTTTTCTACACTAAGAACTTACTTGGAGAATGTCTTTGAGCTGTTCTAAACAAGTTCTCATCTGTTTACAGTCATTTTCTCTGAATTATCCATGTTTTCATGTAGTTTCCTATATTCTGCCTTCTGGTCCAAGTATAACCTTTGCCCACTTTATCAAACAACTTCCTACACACTGTTATGAACTGAGGCAGCTCGGGAACATTGTCTCTCAAGTGTGTTATAGAGTGTAGTACTACATTTCAGTGAAGTGTAAGGCTTTCCAAAGCTGCCGAACGTGTTTCTTTCTCTATTTCAATGGTATTCTGCCCTCTATAACACACATTTACCACTCTAGCCTCCTTTAAGTAAAGAATATAGGATTCATACAGTGTTTCATGTCATCTTAACTCGAATAAGGTTTTCACGTATCTTAGCTACCTTTTCTACAATAAGAACTGACTTGGAGAATCTCTTTGAGCTGTTCTAAACAAGTTCTCATCTGTTTACAGTCATTTTCTCTGAATTATCCATGTTTTCATGTAGTTTCCTATATTCTGCCTTCTGGTCCAAGTATAAGCTTTGCCCACTTTATCAAACAATTTCCTACACACTGTTATGAACTGAGGCAGCTCGGGAACATTGTCTCTCAACTGTGTTATAGAGTGTAGTACTACATTTCAGTGAAGTGTATGGCTTTCCAAAGCTGCCGAACGTGTTTCTTTCTCTATTTCAATGGTATTCTGCATTGTATAACAAACATTTACTACTCTAGTCTCCTTTAAGTAAAGAATATAGGATTCATACAGTGTTCCATGTGATCTTAACTCGAATTAAGGATTTCCCAGATCTTAGCTACCTTTTCTACACTAAGAACTGACTTGGAGAATCTCTTTCAGCTGTTCTAAACAAGCTCTCATCTGTTTACAGTCATTTTCACTGAATTATTCATGTTTTCACGTAGTTTCCTATATTCTGCCTTCTGGTCCAAGTATAAGCTTTGCCCACTTTATCAAACAACTTCCTACACACTGTTATGAACTGAGGCAGCTCGGGAACATTGTCTCTCAACTGTGTTATAGAGTGTAGTACTACATTTCTGTGAAGTGTAAGGCTTTCCAAAGCTGCCGAACGTGTTTCTTTCTATATTTCAATGGTATTCTGCCTTGTATAACACACATTTACCACTCTAGTCTCCTTTAAGGAAAGAATATAGGATTCATACAGTGTTTCATGTCATCTTAACTCGAATTAAGGATTTCCCATATCTTAGCTACCTTTTCCACACTAAGAACTGACTTGGAGAATCTCTTTGAGCTGTTCTAAACAAGTTCTCATCTGTTTACAGTCATTTTCTCTGAATTATCCATGTTTTCATGTAGTTTCCTATATTCTGCCTTCTGGTCCAAGTATAAGCTTTGCCCACTTTATCAAACAACTTCCTACACACTGTTATGAACTGAGGCAGCTCGGGAACATTGTCTCTCAACTGTGTTATAGAGTGTAGTACTACATTTCAGTGAAGTGTAAGGCTTTCCAAAGCTGCCGAACGTGTTTCTTTCTATATTTCAATGGTATTCTGCCTTGTATAACACACATTTACCACTCTAGTCTCCTTTAAGGAAAGAATATAGGATTCATACAGTGTTTCATGTCATCTTAACTCGAATTAAGGATTTCCCATATCTTAGCTACCTTTTCTACACTAAGAACTGACTTGGAGAATCTCTTTCAGCTGTTCTAAACAAGCTCTCATCTGTTTACAGTCATTTTCACTGAATTATTCATGTTTTCACGTAGTTTTTTATATTCTGCCTTCTGGTCCAAGTATAAGCTTTGCCCACTTTATCAAACAACTTCCTACACACTGTTATGAACTGAGGCAGCTCGGGAACATTGTCTCTCAACTGTGTTATAGAGTGTAGTACTACATTTCAGTGAAGTGTAAGGCTTTCCAAAGCTGCCGAACGTGTTTCTTTCTATATTTCAATGGTATTCTGCCTTGTATAACACACATTTACCACTCTAGTCTCCTTTAAGGAAAGAATATAGGATTCATACAGTGTTTCATGTCATCTTAACTCGAATTAAGGATGTCCCGGATCTTAGCTACCTTTTCTACACTAAGAACTTACTTGGAGAATGTCTTTGAGCTGTTCTAAACAAGTTCTCATCTGTTTACAGTCATTTTCTCTGAATTATCCATGTTTTCATGTAGTTTCCTATATTCTGCCTTCTGGTCCAAGTATAACCTTTGCCCACTTTATCAAACAACTTCCTACACACTGTTATGAACTGAGGCAGCTCGGGAACATTGTCTCTCAAGTGTGTTATAGAGTGTAGTACTACATTTCAGTGAAGTGTAAGGCTTTCCAAAGCTGCCGAACGTGTTTCTTTCTCTATTTCAATGGTATTCTGCCCTCTATAACACACATTTACCACTCTAGCCTCCTTTAAGTAAAGAATATAAGATTCATACAGTGTTTCATGTCATCTTAACTCGAATAAGGTTTTCACGTATCTTAGCTACCTTTTCTACAATAAGAACTGACTTGGAGAATCTCTTTGAGCTGTTCTAAACAAGTTCTCATCTGTTTACAGTCATTTTCTCTGAATTATCCATGTTTTCATGTAGTTTCCTATATTCTGCCTTCTGGTCCAAGTATAAGCTTTGCCCACTTTATCAAACAATTTCCTACACACTGTTATGAACTGAGGCAGCTCGGGAACATTGTCTCTCAACTGTGTTATAGAGTGTAGTTCTACATTTCAGTGAAGTGTATGGCTTTCCAAAGCTGCCGAACGTGTTTCTTTCTCTATTTCAATGGTATTCTGCATTGTATAACAAACATTTACTACTCTAGTCTCCTTTAAGTAAAGAATATAGGATTCATACAGTGTTCCATGTGATCTTAACTCGAATTAAGGATTTCCCAGATCTTAGCTACCTTTTCTACACTAAGAACTGACTTGGAGAATCTCTTTCAGCTGTTCTAAACAAGCTCTCATCTGTTTACAGTCATTTTCACTGAATTATTCATGTTTTCATGTAGTTTCCTATATTCTGCCTTCTGGTCCAAGTATAAGCTTTGCCCACTTTATCAAACAACTTCCTACACACTGTTATGAACTGAGGCAGCTCGGGAACATTGTCTCTCAACTGTGTTATAGAGTGTAGTACTACATTTCAGTGAAGTGTATGGCTTTCCAAAGCTGCCGAACGTGTTTCTTTCACTATTTCAATGGTATTCTGCCCTCTATAACACACATTTACCACTCTAGTCTCCTTTAAGTAAAGAATATAGGATTCATACAGTGTTTCATGTCATCTTAACTCGAATAAGGATTTCACGTATCTTAGCTACCTTTTCTACAATAAGAACTGACTTGGAGAATCTCTTTGAGCTGTTCTAAACAAGTTCTCATCTGTTTACAGTCATTTTCTCTGAATTATCCATGTTTTCATGTAGTTTCCTATATTCTGCCTTCTGGTCCAAGTATAAGCTTTGCCCACTTTATCAAACAACTTCCTACACACTGTTATGAACTGAGGCAGCTCGGGAACATTGTCTCTCAACTGTGTTATAGAGTGTAGTACTACATTTCTGTGAAGTGTAAGGCTTTCCAAAGCTGCCGAACGTGTTTCTTTCTATATTTCAATGGTATTCTGCCTTGTATAACACACATTTACCACTCTAGTCTCCTTTAAGGAAAGAATATAGGATTCATACAGTGTTTCATGTCATCTTAACTCGAATTAAGGATTTTCCGGATCTTAGCTACCTTTTCTACACTAAGAACTGACTTGGAGAATGTCTTTGAGCTGTTCTAAACAAGTTCTCATCTGTTTACAGTCATTTTCTCTGAATTATCCATGTTTTCATGTAGTTTCCTATATTCTGCCTTCTGGTCCAAGTATAACCTTTGCCCACTTTATCAAACAACTTCCTACACACTGTTATGAACTGAGGCAGCTCGGGAACATTGTCTCTCAAGTGTGTTATAGAGTGTAGTACTACATTTCAGTTAAGTGTAAGGCTTTCCAAAGCTGCCGAACGTGTTTCTTTCTCTATTTCAATGGTATTCTGCCCTCTATAACACACATTTACCACTCTAGCCTCCTTTAAGTAAAGAATATAGGATTCATACAGTGTTTCATGTCATCTTAACTCGAATAAGGTTTTCACGTATCTTAGCTACCTTTTCTACAATAAGAAATGACTTGGAGAATCTCTTTGAGCTGTTCTAAACAAGTTCTCATCTGTTTACAGTCATTTTCTCTGAATTATCCATGTTTTCATGTAGTTTCCTATATTCTGCCTTCTGGTCCAAGTATAAGCTTTGCCCACTTTATCAAACAATTTCCTATACACTGTTATGAACTGAGGCAGCTCGGGAACATTGTCTCTCAACTGTGTTATAGAGTGTAGTACTACATTTCAGTGAAGTGTATGGCTTTCCAAAGCTGCCGAACGTGTTTCTTTCTCTATTTCAATGGTATTCTGCATTGTATAACAAACATTTACTACTCTAGTCTCCTTTAAGTAAAGAATATAGGATTCATACAGTGTTCCATGTGATCTTAACTCGAATTAAGGATTTCCCAGATCTTAGCTACCTTTTCTACACTAAGAACTGACTTGGAGAATCTCTTTCAGCTGTTCTAAACAAGCTCTCATCTGTTTACAGTCATTTTCACTGAATTATTCATGTTTTCACGTAGTTTCCTATATTCTGCCTTCTGGTCCAAGTATAAGCTTTGCCCACTTTATCAAACAACTTCCTACACACTGTTATGAACTGAGGCAGCTCGGGAACATTGTCTCTCAACTGTGTTATAGAGTGTAGTACTACATTTCTGTGAAGTGTAAGGCTTTCCAAAGCTGCCGAACGTGTTTCTTTCTATATTTCAATGGTATTCTGCCTTGTATAACACACATTTACCACTCTAGTCTCCTTTAAGGAAAGAATATAGGATTCATACAGTGTTTCATGTCATCTTAACTCGAATTAAGGATTTCCCATATCTTAGCTACCTTTTCCACACTAAGAACTGACTTGGAGAATCTCTTTGAGCTGTTCTAAACAAGTTCTCATCTGTTTACAGTCATTTTCTCTGAATTATCCATGTTTTCATGTAGTTTCCTATATTCTGCCTTCTGGTCCAAGTATAAGCTTTGCCCACTTTATCAAACAACTTCCTACACACTCTTATGAACTGAGGCAGCTCGGGAACATTGTCTCTCAACTGTGTTATAGAGTGTAGTACTACATTTCAGTGAAGTGTAAGGCTTTCCAAAGCTGCCGAACGTGTTTCTTTCTATATTTCAATGGTATTCTGCCTTGTATAACACACATTTACCACTCTAGTCTCCTTTAAGGAAAGAATATAGGATTCATACAGTGTTTCATGTCATCTTAACTCGAATTAAGGATTTCCCATATCTTAGCTACCTTTTCTACACTAAGAACTGACTTGGAGAATCTCTTTCAGCTGTTCTAAACAAGCTCTCATCTGTTTACAGTCATTTTCACTGAATTATTCATGTTTTCACGTAGTTTTTTATATTCTGCCTTCTGGTCCGAGTATAAGCTTTGCCCACTTTATCAAACAACTTCCTACACACTGTTATGAACTGAGGCAGCTCGGGAACATTGTCTCTCAACTGTGTTATAGAGTGTAGTACTACATTTCAGTGAAGTGTAAGGCTTTCCAAAGCTGCCGAACGTGTTTCTTTCTATATTTCAATGGTATTCTGCCTTGTATAACACACATTTACCACTCTAGTCTCCTTTAAGGAAAGAATATAGGATTCATACAGTGTTTCATGTCATCTTAACTCGAATTAAGGATGTCCCGGATCTTAGCTACCTTTTCTACACTAAGAACTTACTTGGAGAATGTCTTTGAGCTGTTCTAAACAAGTTCTCATCTGTTTACAGTCATTTTCTCTGAATTATCCATGTTTTCATGTAGTTTCCTATATTCTGCCTTCTGGTCCAAGTATAACCTTTGCCCACTTTATCAAACAACTTCCTACACACTGTTATGAACTGAGGCAGCTCGGGAACATTGTCTCTCAAGTGTGTTATAGAGTGTAGTACTACATTTCAGTGAAGTGTAAGGCTTTCCAAAGCTGCCGAACGTGTTTCTTTCTCTATTTCAATGGTATTCTGCCCTCTATAACACACATTTACCACTCTAGCCTCCTTTAAGTAAAGAATATAAGATTCATACAGTGTTTCATGTCATCTTAACTCGAATAAGGTTTTCACGTATCTTAGCTACCTTTTCTACAATAAGAACTGACTTGGAGAATCTCTTTGAGCTGTTCTAAACAAGTTCTCATCTGTTTACAGTCATTTTCTCTGAATTATCCATGTTTTCATGTAGTTTCCTATATTCTGCCTTCTGGTCCAAGTATAAGCTTTGCCCACTTTATCAAACAACTTCCTACACACTGTTATGAACTGAGGCAGCTCGGGAACATTGTCTCTCAACTGTATTATAGAGTGTAGTACTACATTTCTGTGAAGTGTAAGGCTTTCCAAAGCTGCCGAACGTGTTTCTTTCTATATTTCAATGGTATTCTGCCTTGTATAACACACATTTACCACTCTAGTCTCCTTTAAGGAAAGAATATAGGATTCATACAGTGTTTCATGTCATCTTAACTCGAATTAAGGATTTTCCGGATCTTAGCTACCTTTTCTACACTAAGAACTGACTTGGAGAATGTCTTTGAGCTGTTCTAAACAAGTTCTCATCTGTTTACAGTCATTTTCTCTGAATTATCGATGTTTTCATGTAGTTTCCTATATTCTGCCTTCTGGTCCAAGTATAACCTTTGCCCACTTTATCAAACAACTTCCTACACACTGTTATGAACTGAGGCAGCTCGGGAACATTGTCTCTCAAGTGTGTTATAGAGTGTAGTACTACATTTCAGTGAAGTGTAAGGCTTTCCAAAGCTGCCGAACGTGTTTCTTTCTCTATTTCAATGGTATTCTGCCCTCTATAACACACATTTACCACTCTAGCCTCCTTTAAGTAAAGAATATAGGATTCATACAGTGTTTCATGTCATCTTAACTCGAATAAGGTTTTCACGTATCTTAGCTACCTTTTCTACAATAAGAACTGACTTGGAGAATCTCTTTGAGCTGTTCTAAACAAGTTCTCATCTGTTTACAGTCATTTTCTCTGAATTATCCATGTTTTCATGTAGTTTCCTATATTCTGCCTTCTGGTCCAAGTATAAGCTTTGCCCACTTTATCAAACAATTTCCTATACACTGTTATGAACTGAGGCAGCTCGGGAACATTGTCTCTCAACTGTGTTATAGAGTGTAGTACTACATTTCAGTGAAGTGTATGGCTTTCCAAAGCTGCCGAACGTGTTTCTTTCTCTATTTCAATGGTATTCTGCATTGTATAACAAACATTTACTACTCTAGTCTCCTTTAAGTAAAGAATATAGGATTCATACAGTGTTCCATGTGATCTTAACTCGAATTAAGGATTTCCCAGATCTTAGCTACCTTTTCTACACTAAGAACTGACTTGGAGAATCTCTTTCAGCTGTTCTAAACAAGCTCTCATCTGTTTACAGTCATTTTCACTGAATTATTCATGTTTTCACGTAGTTTCCTATATTCTGCCTTCTGGTCCAAGTATAAGCTTTGCCCACTTTATCAAACAACTTCCTACACACTGTTATGAACTGAGGCAGCTCGGGAACATTGTCTCTCAACTGTGTTATAGAGTGTAGTACTACATTTCTGTGAAGTGTAAGGCTTTCCAAAGCTGCCGAACGTGTTTCTTTCTATATTTCAATGGTATTCTGCCTTGTATAACACACATTTACCACTCTAGTCTCCTTTAAGGAAAGAATATAGGATTCATACAGTGTTTCATGTCATCTTAACTCGAATTAAGGATTTCCCATATCTTAGCTACCTTTTCCACACTAAGAACTGACTTGGAGAATCTCTTTGAGCTGTTCTAAACAAGTTCTCATCTGTTTACAGTCATTTTCTCTGAATTATCCATGTTTTCATGTAGTTTCCTATATTCTGCCTTCTGGTCCAAGTATAAGCTTTGCCCACTTTATCAAACAACTTCCTACACACTGTTATGAACTGAGGCAGCTCGGGAACATTGTCTCTCAACTGTGTTATAGAGTGTAGTACTACATTTCAGTGAAGTGTAAGGCTTTCCAAAGCTGCCGAACGTGTTTCTTTCTATATTTCAATGGTATTCTGCCTTGTATAACACACATTTACCACTCTAGTCTCCTTTAAGGAAAGAATATAGGATTCATACAGTGTTTCATGTCATCTTAACTCGAATTAAGGATTTCCCATATCTTAGCTACCTTTTCTACACTAAGAACTGACTTGGAGAATCTCTTTCAGCTGTTCTAAACAAGCTCTCATCTGTTTACAGTCATTTTCACTGAATTATTCATGTTTTCACGTAGTTTTTTATATTCTGCCTTCTGGTCCAAGTATAAGCTTTGCCCACTTTATCAAACAACTTCCTACACACTGTTATGAACTGAGGCAGCTCGGGAACATTGTCTCTCAACTGTGTTATAGAGTGTAGTACTACATTTCAGTGAAGTGTAAGGCTTTCCAAAGCTGCCGAACGTGTTTCTTTCTATATTTCAATGGTATTCTGCCTTGTATAACACACATTTACCACTCTAGTCTCCTTTAAGGAAAGAATATAGGATTCATACAGTGTTTCATGTCATCTTAACTCGAATTAAGGATTTCCCATATCTTAGCTACCTTTTCTACACTAAGAACTGACTTGGAGAATCTCTTTCAGCTGTTCTAAACAAGCTCTCATCTGTTTACAGTCATTTTCACTGAATTATTCATGTTTTCACGTAGTTTTTTATATTCTGCCTTCTGGTCCAAGTATAAGCTTTGCCCACTTTATCAAACAACTTCCTACACACTGTTATGAACTGAGGCAGCTCGGGAACATTGTCTCTCAACTGTGTTATAGAGTGTAGTACTACATTTCAGTGAAGTGTAAGGCTTTCCAAAGCTGCCGAACGTGTTTCTTTCTATATTTCAATGGTATTCTGCCTTGTATAACACACATTTACTACTCTAGTCTCCTTTAAGGAAAGAATATAGGATTCATACAGTGTTTCATGTCATCTTAACTCGAATTAAGGATGTCCCGGATCTTAGCTACCTTTTCTACACTAAGAACTTACTTGGAGAATGTCTTTGAGCTGTTCTAAACAAGTTCTCATCTGTTTACAGTCATTTTCTCTGAATTATCCATGTTTTCATGTAGTTTCCTATATTCTGCCTTCTGGTCCAAGTATAACCTTTGCCCACTTTATCAAACAACTTCCTACACACTGTTATGAACTGAGGCAGCTCGGGAACATTGTCTCTCAAGTGTGTTATAGAGTGTAGTACTACATTTCAGTGAAGTGTAAGGCTTTCCAAAGCTGCCGAACGTGTTTCTTTCTCTATTTCAATGGTATTCTGCCCTCTATAACACACATTTACCACTCTAGCCTCCTTTAAGTAAAGAATATAGGATTCATACAGTGTTTCATGTCATCTTAACTCGAATAAGGTTTTCACGTATCTTAGCTACCTTTTCTACAATAAGAACTGACTTGGAGAATCTCTTTGAGCTGTTCTAAACAAGTTCTCATCTGTTTACAGTCATTTTCTCTGAATTATCCATGTTTTCATGTAGTTTCCTATATTCTGCCTTCTGGTCCAAGTATAAGCTTTGCCCACTTTATCAAACAATTTCCTACACACTGTTATGAACTGAGGCAGCTCGGGAACATTGTCTCTCAACTGTGTTATAGAGTGTAGTACTACATTTCAGTGAAGTGTATGGCTTTCCAAAGCTGCCGAACGTGTTTCTTTCTCTATTTCAATGGTATTCTGCATTGTATAACAAACATTTACTACTCTAGTCTCCTTTAAGTAAAGAATATAGGATTCATACAGTGTTCCATGTGATCTTAACTCGAATTAAGGATTTCCCAGATCTTAGCTACCTTTTCTACACTAAGAACTGACTTGGAGAATCTCTTTCAGCTGTTCTAAACAAGCTCTCATCTGTTTACAGTCATTTTCACTGAATTATTCATGTTTTCACGTAGTTTCCTATATTCTGCCTTCTGGTCCAAGTATAAGCTTTGCCCACTTTATCAAACAACTTCCTACACACTGTTATGAACTGAGGCAGCTCGGGAACATTGTCTCTCAACTGTGTTATAGAGTGTAGTACTACATTTCTGTGAAGTGTAAGGCTTTCCAAAGCTGCCGAACGTGTTTCTTTCTATATTTCAATGGTATTCTGCCTTGTATAACACACATTTACCACTCTAGTCTCCTTTAAGGAAAGAATATAGGATTCATACAGTGTTTCATGTCATCTTAACTCGAATTAAGGATTTCCCATATCTTAGCTACCTTTTCCACACTAAGAACTGACTTGGAGAATCTCTTTGAGCTGTTCTAAACAAGTTCTCATCTGTTTACAGTCATTTTCTCTGAATTATCCATGTTTTCATGTAGTTTCCTATATTCTGCCTTCTGGTCCAAGTATAAGCTTTGCCCACTTTATCAAACAACTTCCTACACACTGTTATGAACTGAGGCAGCTCGGGAACATTGTCTCTCAACTGTGTTATAGAGTGTAGTACTACATTTCAGTGAAGTGTAAGGCTTTCCAAAGCTGCCGAACGTGTTTCTTTCTATATTTCAATGGTATTCTGCCTTGTATAACACACATTTACCACTCTAGTCTCCTTTAAGGAAAGAATATAGGATTCATACAGTGTTTCATGTCATCTTAACTCGAATTAAGGATTTCCCATATCTTAGCTACCTTTTCTACACTAAGAACTGACTTGGAGAATCTCTTTCAGCTGTTCTAAACAAGCTCTCATCTGTTTACAGTCATTTTCACTGAATTATTCATGTTTTCACGTAGTTTTTTATATTCTGCCTTCTGGTCCAAGTATAAGCTTTGCCCACTTTATCAAACAACTTCCTACACACTGTTATGAACTGAGGCAGCTCGGGAACATTGTCTCTCAACTGTGTTATAGAGTGTAGTACTACATTTCAGTGAAGTGTAAGGCTTTCCAAAGCTGCCGAACGTGTTTCTTTCTATATTTCAATGGTATTCTGCCTTGTATAACACACATTTACCACTCTAGTCTCCTTTAAGGAAAGAATATAGGATTCATACAGTGTTTCATGTCATCTTAACTCGAATTAAGGATGTCCCGGATCTTAGCTACCTTTTCTACACTAAGAACTTACTTGGAGAATGTCTTTGAGCTGTTCTAAACAAGTTCTCATCTGTTTACAGTCATTTTCTCTGAATTATCCATGTTTTCATGTAGTTTCCTATATTCTGCCTTCTGGTCCAAGTATAACCTTTGCCCACTTTATCAAACAACTTCCTACACACTGTTATGAACTGAGGCAGCTCGGGAACATTGTCTCTCAAGTGTGTTATAGAGTGTAGTACTACATTTCAGTGAAGTGTAAGGCTTTCCAAAGCTGCCGAACGTGTTTCTTTCTCTATTTCAATGGTATTCTGCCCTCTATAACACACATTTACCACTCTAGCCTCCTTTAAGTAAAGAATATAAGATTCATACAGTGTTTCATGTCATCTTAACTCAAATAAGGTTTTCACGTATCTTAGCTACCTTTTCTACAATAAGAACTGACTTGGAGAATCTCTTTGAGCTGTTCTAAACAAGTTCTCATCTGTTTACAGTCATTTTCTCTGAATTATCCATGTTTTCATGTAGTTTCCTATATTCTGCCTTCTGGTCCAAGTATAAGCTTTGCCCACTTTATCAAACAATTTCCTACACACTGTTATGAACTGAGGCAGCTCGGGAACATTGTCTCTCAACTGTGTTATAGAGTGTAGTTCTACATTTCAGTGAAGTGTATGGCTTTCCAAAGCTGCCGAACGTGTTTCTTTCTCTATTTCAATGGTATTCTGCATTGTATAACAAACATTTACTACTCTAGTCTCCTTTAAGTAAAGAATATAGGATTCATACAGTGTTCCATGTGATCTTAACTCGAATTAAGGATTTCCCAGATCTTAGCTACCTTTTCTACACTAAGAACTGACTTGGAGAATCTCTTTCAGCTGTTCTAAACAAGCTCTCATCTGTTTACAGTCATTTTCACTGAATTATTCATGTTTTCATGTAGTTTCCTATATTCTGCCTTCTGGTCCAAGTATAAGCTTTGCCCACTTTATCAAACAACTTCCTACACACTGTTATGAACTGAGGCAGCTCGGGAACATTGTCTCTCAACTGTGTTATAGAGTGTAGTACTACATTTCAGTGAAGTGTATGGCTTTCCAAAGCTGCCGAACGTGTTTCTTTCACTATTTCAATGGTATTCTGCCCTCTATAACACACATTTACCACTCTAGTCTCCTTTAAGTAAAGAATATAGGATTCATACAGTGTTTCATGTCATCTTAACTCGAATAAGGATTTCACGTATCTTAGCTACCTTTTCTACAATAAGAACTGACTTGGAGAATCTCTTTGAGCTGTTCTAAACAAGTTCTCATCTGTTTACAGTCATTTTCTCTGAATTATCCATGTTTTCATGTAGTTTCCTATATTCTGCCTTCTGGTCCAAGTATAAGCTTTGCCCACTTTATCAAACAACTTCCTACACACTGTTATGAACTGAGGCAGCTCGGGAACATTGTCTCTCAACTGTGTTATAGAGTGTAGTACTACATTTCTGTGAAGTGTAAGGCTTTCCAAAGCTGCCGAACGTGTTTCTTTCTATATTTCAATGGTATTCTGCCTTGTATAACACACATTTACCACTCTAGTCTCCTTTAAGGAAAGAATATAGGATTCATACAGTGTTTCATGTCATCTTAACTCGAATTAAGGATTTTCCGGATCTTAGCTACCTTTTCTACACTAAGAACTGACTTGGAGAATGTCTTTGAGCTGTTCTAAACAAGTTCTCATCTGTTTACAGTCATTTTCTCTGAATTATCCATGTTTTCATGTAGTTTCCTATATTCTGCCTTCTGGTCCAAGTATAACCTTTGCCCACTTTATCAAACAACTTCCTACACACTGTTATGAACTGAGGCAGCTCGGGAACATTGTCTCTCAAGTGTGTTATAGAGTGTAGTACTACATTTCAGTTAAGTGTAAGGCTTTCCAAAGCTGCCGAACGTGTTTCTTTCTCTATTTCAATGGTATTCTGCCCTCTATAACACACATTTACCACTCTAGCCTCCTTTAAGTAAAGAATATAGGATTCATACAGTGTTTCATGTCATCTTAACTCGAATAAGGTTTTCACGTATCTTAGCTACCTTTTCTACAATAAGAAATGACTTGGAGAATCTCTTTGAGCTGTTCTAAACAAGTTCTCATCTGTTTACAGTCATTTTCTCTGAATTATCCATGTTTTCATGTAGTTTCCTATATTCTGCCTTCTGGTCCAAGTATAAGCTTTGCCCACTTTATCAAACAATTTCCTATACACTGTTATGAACTGAGGCAGCTCGGGAACATTGTCTCTCAACTGTGTTATAGAGTGTAGTACTACATTTCAGTGAAGTGTATGGCTTTCCAAAGCTGCCGAACGTGTTTCTTTCTCTATTTCAATGGTATTCTGCATTGTATAACAAACATTTACTACTCTAGTCTCCTTTAAGTAAAGAATATAGGATTCATACAGTGTTCCATGTGATCTTAACTCGAATTAAGGATTTCCCAGATCTTAGCTACCTTTTCTACACTAAGAACTGACTTGGAGAATCTCTTTCAGCTGTTCTAAACAAGCTCTCATCTGTTTACAGTCATTTTCACTGAATTATTCATGTTTTCACGTAGTTTCCTATATTCTGCCTTCTGGTCCAAGTATAAGCTTTGCCCACTTTATCAAACAACTTCCTACACACTGTTATGAACTGAGGCAGCTCGGGAACATTGTCTCTCAACTGTGTTATAGAGTGTAGTACTACATTTCTGTGAAGTGTAAGGCTTTCCAAAGCTGCCGAACGTGTTTCTTTCTATATTTCAATGGTATTCTGCCTTGTATAACACACATTTACCACTCTAGTCTCCTTTAAGGAAAGAATATAGGATTCATACAGTGTTTCATGTCATCTTAACTCGAATTAAGGATTTCCCATATCTTAGCTACCTTTTCCACACTAAGAACTGACTTGGAGAATCTCTTTGAGCTGTTCTAAACAAGTTCTCATCTGTTTACAGTCATTTTCTCTGAATTATCCATGTTTTCATGTAGTTTCCTATATTCTGCCTTCTGGTCCAAGTATAAGCTTTGCCCACTTTATCAAACAACTTCCTACACACTCTTATGAACTGAGGCAGCTCGGGAACATTGTCTCTCAACTGTGTTATAGAGTGTAGTACTACATTTCAGTGAAGTGTAAGGCTTTCCAAAGCTGCCGAACGTGTTTCTTTCTATATTTCAATGGTATTCTGCCTTGTATAACACACATTTACCACTCTAGTCTCCTTTAAGGAAAGAATATAGGATTCATACAGTGTTTCATGTCATCTTAACTCGAATTAAGGATTTCCCATATCTTAGCTACCTTTTCTACACTAAGAACTGACTTGGAGAATCTCTTTCAGCTGTTCTAAACAAGCTCTCATCTGTTTACAGTCATTTTCACTGAATTATTCATGTTTTCACGTAGTTTTTTATATTCTGCCTTCTGGTCCGAGTATAAGCTTTGCCCACTTTATCAAACAACTTCCTACACACTGTTATGAACTGAGGCAGCTCGGGAACATTGTCTCTCAACTGTGTTATAGAGTGTAGTACTACATTTCAGTGAAGTGTAAGGCTTTCCAAAGCTGCCGAACGTGTTTCTTTCTATATTTCAATGGTATTCTGCCTTGTATAACACACATTTACCACTCTAGTCTCCTTTAAGGAAAGAATATAGGATTCATACAGTGTTTCATGTCATCTTAACTCGAATTAAGGATGTCCCGGATCTTAGCTACCTTTTCTACACTAAGAACTTACTTGGAGAATGTCTTTGAGCTGTTCTAAACAAGTTCTCATCTGTTTACAGTCATTTTCTCTGAATTATCCATGTTTTCATGTAGTTTCCTATATTCTGCCTTCTGGTCCAAGTATAACCTTTGCCCACTTTATCAAACAACTTCCTACACACTGTTATGAACTGAGGCAGCTCGGGAACATTGTCTCTCAAGTGTGTTATAGAGTGTAGTACTACATTTCAGTGAAGTGTAAGGCTTTCCAAAGCTGCCGAACGTGTTTCTTTCTCTATTTCAATGGTATTCTGCCCTCTATAACACACATTTACCACTCTAGCCTCCTTTAAGTAAAGAATATAAGATTCATACAGTGTTTCATGTCATCTTAACTCGAATAAGGTTTTCACGTATCTTAGCTACCTTTTCTACAATAAGAACTGACTTGGAGAATCTCTTTGAGCTGTTCTAAACAAGTTCTCATCTGTTTACAGTCATTTTCTCTGAATTATCCATGTTTTCATGTAGTTTCCTATATTCTGCCTTCTGGTCCAAGTATAAGCTTTGCCCACTTTATCAAACAACTTCCTACACACTGTTATGAACTGAGGCAGCTCGGGAACATTGTCTCTCAACTGTATTATAGAGTGTAGTACTACATTTCTGTGAAGTGTAAGGCTTTCCAAAGCTGCCGAACGTGTTTCTTTCTATATTTCAATGGTATTCTGCCTTGTATAACACACATTTACCACTCTAGTCTCCTTTAAGGAAAGAATATAGGATTCATACAGTGTTTCATGTCATCTTAACTCGAATTAAGGATTTTCCGGATCTTAGCTACCTTTTCTACACTAAGAACTGACTTGGAGAATGTCTTTGAGCTGTTCTAAACAAGTTCTCATCTGTTTACAGTCATTTTCTCTGAATTATCCATGTTTTCATGTAGTTTCCTATATTCTGCCTTCTGGTCCAAGTATAACCTTTGCCCACTTTATCAAACAACTTCCTACACACTGTTATGAACTGAGGCAGCTCGGGAACATTGTCTCTCAAGTGTGTTATAGAGTGTAGTACTACATTTCAGTGAAGTGTAAGGCTTTCCAAAGCTGCCGAACGTGTTTCTTTCTCTATTTCAATGGTATTCTGCCCTCTATAACACACATTTACCACTCTAGCCTCCTTTAAGTAAAGAATATAGGATTCATACAGTGTTTCATGTCATCTTAACTCGAATAAGGTTTTCACGTATCTTAGCTACCTTTTCTACAATAAGAACTGACTTGGAGAATCTCTTTGAGCTGTTCTAAACAAGTTCTCATCTGTTTACAGTCATTTTCTCTGAATTATCCATGTTTTCATGTAGTTTCCTATATTCTGCCTTCTGGTCCAAGTATAAGCTTTGCCCACTTTATCAAACAATTTCCTATACACTGTTATGAACTGAGGCAGCTCGGGAACATTGTCTCTCAACTGTGTTATAGAGTGTAGTACTACATTTCAGTGAAGTGTATGGCTTTCCAAAGCTGCCGAACGTGTTTCTTTCTCTATTTCAATGGTATTCTGCATTGTATAACAAACATTTACTACTCTAGTCTCCTTTAAGTAAAGAATATAGGATTCATACAGTGTTCCATGTGATCTTAACTCGAATTAAGGATTTCCCAGATCTTAGCTACCTTTTCTACACTAAGAACTGACTTGGAGAATCTCTTTCAGCTGTTCTAAACAAGCTCTCATCTGTTTACAGTCATTTTCACTGAATTATTCATGTTTTCACGTAGTTTCCTATATTCTGCCTTCTGGTCCAAGTATAAGCTTTGCCCACTTTATCAAACAACTTCCTACACACTGTTATGAACTGAGGCAGCTCGGGAACATTGTCTCTCAACTGTGTTATAGAGTGTAGTACTACATTTCTGTGAAGTGTAAGGCTTTCCAAAGCTGCCGAACGTGTTTCTTTCTATATTTCAATGGTATTCTGCCTTGTATAACACACATTTACCACTCTAGTCTCCTTTAAGGAAAGAATATAGGATTCATACAGTGTTTCATGTCATCTTAACTCGAATTAAGGATTTCCCATATCTTAGCTACCTTTTCCACACTAAGAACTGACTTGGAGAATCTCTTTGAGCTGTTCTAAACAAGTTCTCATCTGTTTACAGTCATTTTCTCTGAATTATCCATGTTTTCATGTAGTTTCCTATATTCTGCCTTCTGGTCCAAGTATAAGCTTTGCCCACTTTATCAAACAACTTCCTACACACTGTTATGAACTGAGGCAGCTCGGGAACATTGTCTCTCAACTGTGTTATAGAGTGTAGTACTACATTTCAGTGAAGTGTAAGGCTTTCCAAAGCTGCCGAACGTGTTTCTTTCTATATTTCAATGGTATTCTGCCTTGTATAACACACATTTACCACACTAGTCTCCTTTAAGGAAAGAATATAGGATTCATACAGTGTTTCATGTCATCTTAACTCGAATTAAGGATTTCCCATATCTTAGCTACCTTTTCTACACTAAGAACTGACTTGGAGAATCTCTTTCAGCTGTTCTAAACAAGCTCTCATCTGTTTACAGTCATTTTCACTGAATTATTCATGTTTTCACGTAGTTTTTTATATTCTGCCTTCTGGTCCAAGTATAAGCTTTGCCCACTTTATCAAACAACTTCCTACACACTGTTATGAACTGAGGCAGCTCGGGAACATTGTCTCTCAACTGTGTTATAGAGTGTAGTACTACATTTCAGTGAAGTGTAAGGCTTTCCAAAGCTGCCGAACGTGTTTCTTTCTATATTTCAATGGTATTCTGCCTTGTATAACACACATTTACCACTCTAGTCTCCTTTAAGGAAAGAATATAGGATTCATACAGTGTTTCATGTCATCTTAACTCGAATTAAGGATGTCCCGGATCTTAGCTACCTTTTCTACACTAAGAACTTACTTGGAGAATGTCTTTGAGCTGTTCTAAACAAGTTCTCATCTGTTTACAGTCATTTTCTCTGAATTATCCATGTTTTCATGTAGTTTCCTATATTCTGCCTTCTGGTCCAAGTATAACCTTTGCCCACTTTATCAAACAACTTCCTACACACTGTTATGAACTGAGGCAGCTCGGGAACATTGTCTCTCAAGTGTGTTATAGAGTGTAGTACTACATTTCAGTGAAGTGTAAGGCTTTCCAAAGCTGCCGAACGTGTTTCTTTCTCTATTTCAATGGTATTCTGCCCTCTATAACACACATTTACCACTCTAGCCTCCTTTAAGTAAAGAATATAAGATTCATACAGTGTTTCATGTCATCTTAACTCGAATAAGGTTTTCACGTATCTTAGCTACCTTTTCTACAATAAGAACTGACTTGGAGAATCTCTTTGAGCTGTTCTAAACAAGTTCTCATCTGTTTACAGTCATTTTCTCTGAATTATCCATGTTTTCATGTAGTTTCCTATATTCTGCCTTCTGGTCCAAGTATAAGCTTTGCCCACTTTATCAAACAATTTCCTACACACTGTTATGAACTGAGGCAGCTCGGGAACATTGTCTCTCAACTGTGTTATAGAGTGTAGTTCTACATTTCAGTGAAGTGTATGGCTTTCCAAAGCTGCCAAACGTGTTTCTTTCTCTATTTCAATGGTATTCTGCATTGTATAACAAACATTTACTACTCTAGTCTCCTTTAAGTAAAGAATATAGGATTCATACAGTGTTCCATGTGATCTTAACTCGAATTAAGGATTTCCCAGATCTTAGCTACCTTTTCTACACTAAGAACTGACTTGGAGAATCTCTTTCAGCTGTTCTAAACAAGCTCTCATCTGTTTACAGTCATTTTCACTGAATTATTCATGTTTTCATGTAGTTTCCTATATTCTGCCTTCTGGTCCAAGTATAAGCTTTGCCCACTTTATCAAACAACTTCCTACACACTGTTATGAACTGAGGCAGCTCGGGAACATTGTCTCTCAACTGTGTTATAGAGTGTAGTACTACATTTCAGTGAAGTGTATGGCTTTCCAAAGCTGCCGAACGTGTTTCTTTCACTATTTCAATGGTATTCTGCCCTCTATAACACACATTTACCACTCTAGTCTCCTTTAAGTAAAGAATATAGGATTCATACAGTGTTTCATGTCATCTTAACTCGAATAAGGATTTCACGTATCTTAGCTACCTTTTCTACAATAAGAACTGACTTGGAGAATCTCTTTGAGCTGTTCTAAACAAGTTCTCATCTGTTTACAGTCATTTTCTCTGAATTATCCATGTTTTCATGTAGTTTCCTATATTCTGCCTTCTGGTCCAAGTATAAGCTTTGCCCACTTTATCAAACAACTTCCTACACACTGTTATGAACTGAGGCAGCTCGGGAACATTGTCTCTCAACTGTGTTATAGAGTGTAGTACTACATTTCTGTGAAGTGTAAGGCTTTCCAAAGCTGCCGAACGTGTTTCTTTCTATATTTCAATGGTATTCTGCCTTGTATAACACACATTTACCACTCTAGTCTCCTTTAAGGAAAGAATATAGGATTCATACAGTGTTTCATGTCATCTTAACTCGAATTAAGGATTTTCCGGATCTTAGCTACCTTTTCTACACTAAGAACTGACTTGGAGAATGTCTTTGAGCTGTTCTAAACAAGTTCTCATCTGTTTACAGTCATTTTCTCTGAATTATCCATGTTTTCATGTAGTTTCCTATATTCTGCCTTCTGGTCCAAGTATAACCTTTGCCCACTTTATCAAACAACTTCCTACACACTGTTATGAACTGAGGCAGCTCGGGAACATTGTCTCTCAAGTGTGTTATAGAGTGTAGTACTACATTTCAGTGAAGTGTATGGCTTTCCAAAGCTGCCGAACGTGTTTCTTTCTCTATTTCAATGGTATTCTGCATTGTATAACAAACATTTACTACTCTAGTCTCCTTTAAGTAAAGAATATAGGATTCATACAGTGTTCCATGTGATCTTAACTCGAATTAAGGATTTCCCAGATCTTAGCTACCTTTTCTACACTAAGAACTGACTTGGAGAATCTCTTTCAGCTGTTCTAAACAAGCTCTCATCTGTTTACAGTCATTTTCACTGAATTATTCATGTTTTCACGTAGTTTCCTATATTCTGCCTTCTGGTCCAAGTATAAGCTTTGCCCACTTTATCAAACAACTTCCTACACACTGTTATGAACTGAGGCAGCTCGGGAACATTGTCTCTCAACTGTGTTATAGAGTGTAGTACTACATTTCTGTGAAGTGTAAGGCTTTCCAAAGCTGCCGAACGTGTTTCTTTCTATATTTCAATGGTATTCTGCCTTGTATAACACACATTTACCACTCTAGTCTCCTTTAAGGAAAGAATATAAGATTCATACAGTGTTTCATGTCATCTTAACTCGAATTAAGGATTTCCCATATCTTAGCTACCTTTTCTACACTAAGTACTGACTTGGAGAATCTCCTTGAGCTGTTCTAAACAAGTTCTCATCTGTTTACAGTCATTTTCTCTGAATTATCCATGTTTTCATGTAGTTTCCTATATTCTGCCTTCTGGTCCAAGTATAAGCTTTGCCCACTTTATCAAACAACTTCCTACACACTGTTATGAACTGAGGCAGCTCGGGAACATTGTCTCTCAACTGTGTTATAGAGTGTAGTACTACATTTCTGTGAAGTGTAAGGCTTTCCAAAGCTGCCGAACGTGTTTCTTTCTATATTTCAATGGTATTCTGCCTTGTATAACACACATTTACCACTCTAGTCTCCTTTAAGGAAAGAATATAGGATTCATACAGTGTTTCATGTCATCTTAACTCGAATTAAGGATTTCCCATATCTTAGCTACCTTTTCTACACTAAGAACTGACTTGGAGAATCTCTTTCAGCTGTTCTAAACAAGCTCTCATCTGTTTACAGTCATTTTCACTGAATTATTCATGTTTTCACGTAGTTTTTTATATTCTGCCTTCTGGTCCAAGTATAAGCTTTGCCCACTTTATCAAACAACTTCCTACACACTGAGGCAGCTCGGGAACATTGTCTCTCAACTGTGTTATAGAGTGTAGTACTACATTTCAGTGAAGTGTAAGGCTTTCCAAAGCTGCCGAACGTGTTTCTTTCTATATTTCAATGGTATTCTGCCTTGTATAACACACATTTACCACTCTAGTCTCCTTTAAGGAAAGAATATAGGATTCATACAGTGTTTCATGTCATCTTAACTCGAATTAAGGATGTCCCGGATCTTAGCTACCTTTTCTACACTAAGAACTTACTTGGAGAATGTCTTTGAGCTGTTCTAAACAAGTTCTCATCTGTTTACAGTCATTTTCTCTGAATTATCCATGTTTTCATGTAGTTTCCTATATTCTGCCTTCTGGTCCAAGTATAACCTTTGCCCACTTTATCAAACAACTTCCTACACACTGTTATGAACTGAGGCAGCTCGGGAACATTGTCTCTCAAGTGTGTTATAGAGTGTAGTACTACATTTCAGTGAAGTGTAAGGCTTTCCAAAGCTGCCGAACGTGTTTCTTTCTCTATTTCAATGGTATTCTGCCCTCTATAACACACATTTACCACTCTAGCCTCCTTTAAGTAAAGAATATAGGATTCATACAGTGTTTCATGTCATCTTAACTCGAATAAGGTTTTCACGTATCTTACCTACCTTTTCTACAATAAGAACTGACTTGGAGAATCTCTTTGAGCTGTTCTAAACAAGTTCTCATCTGTTTACAGTCATTTTCTCTGAATTATCCATGTTTTCATGTAGTTTCCTATATTCTGCCTTCTGGTCCAAGTATAAGCTTTGCCCACTTTATCAAACAATTTCCTACACACTGTTATGAACTGAGGCAGCTCGGGAACATTGTCTCTCAACTGTGTTATAGAGTGTAGTACTACATTTCAGTGAAGTGTATGGCTTTCCAAAGCTGCCGAACGTGTTTCTTTCTCTATTTCAATGGTATTCTGCCTTGTATAACAAACATTTACTACTCTAGTCTCCTTTAAGTAAAGAATATAGGATTCATACAGTGTTCCATGTGATCTTAACTCGAATTAAGGATTTACCAGATCTTAGCTACCTTTTCTACACTAAGAACTGACTTGGAGAATCTCTTTCAGTTGTTCTAAACAAGTTCTCATCTGTTTACAGTCATTTTCACTGAATTATTCATGTTTTCACGTAGTTTCCTATATTCTGCCTTCTGGTCCAAGTATAAGCTTTGCCCACTTTATCAAACAACTTCCTACACACTGTTATGAACTGAGGCAGCTCGGGAACATTGTCTCTCAACTGTGTTATAGAGTGTAGTACTACATTTCTGTGAAGTGTAAGGCTTTCCAAAGCTCCCGAACGTGTTTCTTTCTATATTTCAATGGTATTCTGCCTTGTATAACACACATTTACCACTCTAGTCTCCTTTAAGGAAAGAATATAGGATTCATACAGTGTTTCATGTCATCTTAACTCGAATTAAGGATTTCCCATATCTTAGCTACCTTTTCCACACTAAGAACTGACTTGGAGAATCTCTTTGAGCTGTTCTAAACAAGTTCTCATCTGTTTACAGTCATTTTCTCTGAATTATCCATGTTTTCATGTAGTTTCCTATATTCTGCCTTCTGGTCCAAGTATAAGCTTTGCCCACTTTATCAAACAACTTCCTACACACTGTTATGAACTGAGGCAGCTCGGGAACATTGTCTCTCAACTGTGTTATAGAGTGTAGTACTACATTTCAGTGAAGTGTAAGGCTTTCCAAAGCTGCCGAACGTGTTTCTTTCTATATTTCAATGGTATTCTGCCTTGTATAACACACATTTACCACTCTAGTCTCCTTTAAGGAAAGAATATAGGATTCATACAGTGTTTCATGTCATCTTAACTCGAATTAAGGATTTCCCATATCTTAGCTACCTTTTCTACACTAAGAACTGACTTGGAGAATCTCTTTCAGCTGTTCTAAACAAGCTCTCATCTGTTTACAGTCATTTTCACTGAATTATTCATGTTTTCACGTAGTTTTTTATATTCTGCCTTCTGGTCCAAGTATAAGCTTTGCCCACTTTATCAAACAACTTCCTACACACTGTTATGAACTGAGGCAGCTCGGGAACATTGTCTCTCAACTGTGTTATAGAGTGTAGTACTACATTTCAGTGAAGTGTATGGCTTTCCAAAGCTGCCGAACGTGTTTCTTTCTCTATTTCAATGGTATTCTGCATTGTATAACAAACATTTACTACTCTAGTCTCCTTTAAGTAAAGAATATAGGATTCATACAGTGTTCCATGTGATCTTAACTCGAATTAAGGATTTCCCAGATCTTAGCTACCTTTTCTACACTAAGAACTGACTTGGAGAATCTCTTTCAGCTGTTCTAAACAAGCTCTCATCTGTTTACAGTCATTTTCACTGAATTATTCATGTTTTCACGTAGTTTCCTATATTCTGCCTTCTGGTCCAAGTATAAGCTTTGCCCACTTTATCAAACAACTTCCTACACACTGTTATGAACTGAGGCAGCTCGGGAACATTGTCTCTCAACTGTGTTATAGAGTGTAGTACTACATTTCTGTGAAGTGTAAGGCTTTCCAAAGCTGCCGAACGTGTTTCTTTCTTTATTTCAATGGTATTCTGCCTTGTATAACACACATTTACCACTCTAGTCTCCTTTAAGGAAAGAATATAGGATTCATACAGTGTTTCATGTCATCTTAACTCGAATTAAGGATTTCCCATATCTTAGCTACCTTTTCCACACTAAGAACTGACTTGGAGAATCTCTTTGAGCTGTTCTAAACAAGTTCTCATCTGTTTACAGTCATTTTCTCTGAATTATCCATGTTTTCATGTAGTTTCCTATATTCTGCCTTCTGGTCCAAGTATAAGCTTTGCCCACTTTATCAAACAACTTCCTACACACTGTTATGAACTGAGGCAGCTCGGGAACATTGTCTCTCAACTGTGTTATAGAGTGTAGTACTACATTTCAGTGAAGTGTAAGGCTTTCCAAAGCTGCCGAACGTGTTTCTTTCTATATTTCAATGGTATTCTGCCTTGTATAACACACATTTACCACTCTAGTCTCCTTTAAGGAAAGAATATAGGATTCATACAGTGTTTCATGTCATCTTAACTCGAATTAAGGATTTCCCATATCTTAGCTACCTTTTCTACACTAAGAACTGACTTGGAGAATCTCTTTCAGCTGTTCTAAACAAGCTCTCATCTGTTTACAGTCATTTTCACTGAATTATTCATGTTTTCACGTAGTTTTTTATATTCTGCCTTCTGGTCCAAGTATAAGCTTTGCCCACTTTATCAAACAACTTCCTACACACTGTTATGAACTGAGGCAGCTCGGGAACATTGTCTCTCAACTGTGTTATAGAGTGTAGTACTACATTTCAGTGAAGTGTAAGGCTTTCCAAAGCTGCCGAACGTGTTTCTTTCTATATTTCAATGGTATTCTGCCTTGTATAACACACATTTACCACTCTAGTCTCCTTTAAGGAAAGAATATAGGATTCATACAGTGTTTCATGTCATCTTAACTCGAATTAAGGATGTCCCGGATCTTAGCTACCTTTTCTACACTAAGAACTTACTTGGAGAATGTCTTTGAGCTGTTCTAAACAAGTTCTCATCTGTTTACAGTCATTTTCTCTGAATTATCCATGTTTTCATGTAGTTTCCTATATTCTGCCTTCTGGTCCAAGTATAACCTTTGCCCACTTTATCAAACAACTTCCTACACACTGTTATGAACTGAGACAGCTCGGGAACATTGTCTCTCAAGTGTGTTATAGAGTGTAGTACTACATTTCAGTGAAGTGTAAGGCTTTCCAAAGCTGCCGAACGTGTTTCTTTCTCTATTTCAATGGTATTCTGCCCTCTATAACACACATTTACCACTCTAGCCTCCTTTAAGTAAAGAATATAAGATTCATACAGTGTTTCATGTCATCTTAACTCGAATAAGGTTTTCACGTATCTTAGCTACCTTTTCTACAATAAGAACTGACTTGGAGAATCTCTTTGAGCTGTTCTAAACAAGTTCTCATCTGTTTACAGTCATTTTCTCTGAATTATCCATGTTTTCATGTAGTTTCCTATATTCTGCCTTCTGGTCCAAGTATAAGCTTTGCCCACTTTATCAAACAATTTCCTACACACTGTTATGAACTGAGGCAGCTCGGGAACATTGTCTCTCAACTGTGTTATAGAGTGTAGTTCTACATTTCAGTGAAGTGTATGGCTTTCCAAAGCTGCCAAACGTGTTTCTTTCTCTATTTCAATGGTATTCTGCATTGTATAACAAACATTTACTACTCTAGTCTCCTTTAAGTAAAGAATATAGGATTCATACAGTGTTCCATGTGATCTTAACTCGAATTAAGGATTTCCCAGATCTTAGCTACCTTTTCTACACTAAGAACTGACTTGGAGAATCTCTTTCAGCTGTTCTAAACAAGCTCTCATCTGTTTACAGTCATTTTCACTGAATTATTCATGTTTTCATGTAGTTTCCTATATTCTGCCTTCTGGTCCAAGTATAAGCTTTGCCCACTTTATCAAACAACTTCCTACACACTGTTATGAACTGAGGCAGCTCGGGAACATTGTCTCTCAACTGTGTTATAGAGTGTAGTACTACATTTCTGTGAAGTGTAAGGCTTTCCAAAGCTGCCGAACGTGTTTCTTTCTATATTTCAATGGTATTCTGCCTTGTATAACACACATTTACCACTCTAGTCTCCTTTAAGGAAAGAATATAGGATTCATACAGTGTTTCATGTCATCTTAACTCGAATTAAGGATTTCCCATATCTTAGCTACCTTTTCCACACTAAGAACTGACTTGGAGAATCTCTTTGAGCTGTTCTAAACAAGTTCTCATCTGTTTACAGTCATTTTCTCTGAATTATCCATGTTTTCATGTAGTTTCCTATATTCTGCCTTCTGGTCCAAGTATAAGCTTTGCCCACTTTATCAAACAACTTCCTACACACTGTTATGAACTGAGGCAGCTCGGGAACATTGTCTCTCAACTGTGTTATAGAGTGTAGTACTACATTTCTGTGAAGTGTAAGGCTTTCCAAAGCTGCCGAACGTGTTTCTTTCTATATTTCAATGGTATTCTGCCTTGTATAACACACATTTACCACTCTAGTCTCCTTTAAGGAAAGAATATAGGATTCATACAGTGTTTCATGTCATCTTAACTCGAATTAAGGATTTCCCATATCTTAGCTACCTTTTCTACACTAAGAACTGACTTGGAGAATCTCTTTCAGCTGTTCTAAACAAGCTCTCATCTGTTTACAGTCATTTTCACTGAATTATTCATGTTTTCACGTAGTTTTTTATATTCTGCCTTCTGGTCCAAGTATAAGCTTTGCCCACTTTATCAAACAACTTCCTACACACTGTTATGAACTGAGGCAGCTCGGGAACATTGTCTCTCAACTGTGTTATAGAGTGTAGTACTACATTTCAGTGAAGTGTAAGGCTTTCCAAAGCTGCCGAACGTGTTTCTTTCTATATTTCAATGGTATTCTGCCTTGTATAACACACATTTACCACTCTAGTCTCCTTTAAGGAAAGAATATAGGATTCATACAGTGTTTCATGTCATCTTAACTCGAATTAAGGATGTCCCGGATCTTAGCTACCTTTTCTACACTAAGAACTTACTTGGAGAATGTCTTTGAGCTGTTCTAAACAAGTTCTCATCTGTTTACAGTCATTTTCTCTGAATTATCCATGTTTTCATGTAGTTTCCTATATTCTGCCTTCTGGTCCAAGTATAACCTTTGCCCACTTTATCAAACAACTTCCTACACACTGTTATGAACTGAGGCAGCTCGGGAACATTGTCTCTCAAGTGTGTTATAGAGTGTAGTACTACATTTCAGTGAAGTGTAAGGCTTTCCAAAGCTGCCGAACGTGTTTCTTTCTCTATTTCAATGGTATTCTGCCCTCTATAACACACATTTACCACTCTAGCCTCCTTTAAGTAAAGAATATAGGATTCATACAGTGTTTCATGTCATCTTAACTCGAATAAGGTTTTCACGTATCTTAGCTACCTTTTCTACAATAAGAACTGACTTGGAGAATCTCTTTGAGCTGTTCTAAACAAGTTCTCATCTGTTTACAGTCATTTTCTCTGAATTATCCATGTTTTCATGTAGTTTCCTATATTCTGCCTTCTGGTCCAAGTATAAGCTTTGCCCACTTTATCAAACAATTTCCTATACACTGTTATGAACTGAGGCAGCTCGGGAACATTGTCTCTCAACTGTGTTATAGAGTGTAGTACTACATTTCAGTGAAGTGTATGGCTTTCCAAAGCTGCCGAACGTGTTTCTTTCTCTATTTCAATGGTATTCTGCATTGTATAACAAACATTTACTACTCTAGTCTCCTTTAAGTAAAGAATATAGGATTCATACAGTGTTCCATGTGATCTTAACTCGAATTAAGGATTTCCCAGATCTTAGCTACCTTTTCTACACTAAGAACTGACTTGGAGAATCTCTTTCAGCTGTTCTAAACAAGCTCTCATCTGTTTACAGTCATTTTCACTGAATTATTCATGTTTTCACGTAGTTTCCTATATTCTGCCTTCTGGTCCAAGTATAAGCTTTGCCCACTTTATCAAACAACTTCCTACACACTGTTATGAACTGAGGCAGCTCGGGAACATTGTCTCTCAACTGTGTTATAGAGTGTAGTACTACATTTCTGTGAAGTGTAAGGCTTTCCAAAGCTGCCGAACGTGTTTCTTTCTATATTTCAATGGTATTCTGCCTTGTATAACACACATTTACCACTCTAGTCTCCTTTAAGGAAAGAATATAAGATTCATACAGTGTTTCATGTCATCTTAACTCGAATTAAGGATTTCCCATATCTTAGCTACCTTTTCTACACTAAGAACTGACTTGGAGAATCTCTTTGAGCTGTTCTAAACAAGTTCTCATCTGTTTACAGTCATTTTCTCTGAATTATCCATGTTTTCATGTAGTTTCCTATATTCTGCCTTCTGGTCCAAGTATAAGCTTTGCCCACTTTATCAAACAATTTCCTACACACTGTTATGAACTGAGGCAGCTCGGGAACATTGTCTCTCAACTGTGTTATAGAGTGTAGTACTACATTTCAGTGAAGTGTATGGCTTTCCAAAGCTGCCGAACGTGTTTCTTTCTCTATTTCAATGGTATTCTGCCCTCTATAACACACATTTACCACTGTAGTCTCCTTTAAGTAAAGAATATAGGATTCATACAGTGTTTCATGTCATCTTAACTCGAATAAGGATTTCACGTATCTTAGCTACCTTTTCTACAATAAGAACTGACTTGGAGAATCTCTTTGAGCTGTTCTAAACAAGTTCTCATCTGTTTACAGTCATTTTCTCTGAATTATCCATGTTTTCATGTAGTTTCCTATATTCTGCCTTCTGGTCCAAGTATAAGCTTTGCCCACTTTATCAAACAACTTCCTACACACTGTTATGAACTGAGGCAGCTCGGGAACATTGTCTCTCAACTGTGTTATAGAGTGTAGTACTACATTTCTGTGAAGTGTAAGGCTTTCCAAAGCTGCCGAACGTGTTTCTTTCTATATTTCAATGGTATTCTGCCTTGTATAACACACATTTACCACTCTAGTCTCCTTTAAGGAAAGAATATAGGATTCATACAGTGTTTCATGTCATCTTAACTCGAATTAAGGATTTCCCATATCTTAGCTACCTTTTCTACACTAAGAACTGACTTGGAGAATGTCTTTGAGCTGTTCTAAACAAGTTCTCATCTGTTTACAGTCATTTTCTCTGAATTATCCATGTTTTCATGTAGTTTCCTATATTCTGCCTTCTGGTCCAAGTATAACCTTTGCCCACTTTATCAAACAACTTCCTACACACTGTTATGAACTGAGGCAGCTCGGGAACATTGTCTCTCAAGTGTGTTATAGAGTGTAGTACTACATTTCAGTGAAGTGTAAGGCTTTCCAAAGCTGCCGAACGTGTTTCTTTCTCTATTTCAATGGTATTCTGCCCTCTATAACACACATTTACCACTCTAGCCTCCTTTAAGTAAAGAATATAGGATTCATACAGTGTTTCATGTCATCTTAACTCGAATAAGGTTTTCACGTATCTTAGCTACCTTTTCTACAATAAGAACTGACTTGGAGAATCTCTTTGAGCTGTTCTAAACAAGTTCTCATCTGTTTACAGTCATTTTCTCTGAATTATCCATGTTTTCATGTAGTTTCCTATATTCTGCCTTCTGGTCCAAGTATAAGCTTTGCCCACTTTATCAAACAATTTCCTACACACTGTTATGAACTGAGGCAGCTCGGGAACATTGTCTCTCAACTGTGTTATAGAGTGTAGTACTACATTTCAGTGAAGTGTATGGCTTTCCAAAGCTGCCGAACGTGTTTCTTTCTCTATTTCAATGGTATTCTGCATTGTATAACAAACATTTACTACTCTAGTCTCCTTTAAGTAAAGAATATAGGATTCATACAGTGTTCCATGTGATCTTAACTCGAATTAAGGATTTCCCAGATCTTAGCTACCTTTTCTACACTAAGAACTGACTTGGAGAATCTCTTTCAGCTGTTCTAAACAAGCTCTCATCTGTTTACAGTCATTTTCACTGAATTATTCATGTTTTCACGTAGTTTCCTATATTCTGCCTTCTGGTCCAAGTATAAGCTTTGCCCACTTTATCAAACAACTTCCTACACACTGTTATGAACTGAGGCAGCTCGGGAACATTGTCTCTCAACTGTGTTATAGAGTGTAGTACTACATTTCTGTGAAGTGTAAGGCTTTCCAAAGCTGCCGAACGTGTTTCTTTCTATATTTCAATGGTATTCTGCCTTGTATAACACACATTTACCACTCTAGTCTCCTTTAAGGAAAGAATATAGGATTCATACAGTGTTTCATGTCATCTTAACTCGAATTAAGGATTTCCCATATCTTAGCTACCTTTTCCACACTAAGAACTGACTTGGAGAATGTCTTTGAGCTGTTCTAAACAAGTTCTCATCTGTTTACAGTCATTTTCTCTGAATTATCCATGTTTTCATGTAGTTTCCTATATTCTGCCTTCTGGTCCAAGTATAAGCTTTGCCCACTTTATCAAACAACTTCCTACACACTGTTATGAACTGAGGCAGCTCAGGAACATTGTCTCTCAACTGTGTTATAGAGTGTAGTACTACATTTCAATGAAGTGTAAGGCTTTCCAAAGCTGCCGAACGTGTTTCTTTCTATATTTCAATGGTATTCTGCCTTGTATAACACACATTTACCACTCTAGTCTCCTTTAAGGAAAGAATATAGGATTCATACAGTGTTTCATGTCATCTTAACTCGAATTAAGGATTTCCCATATCTTAGCTACCTTTTCTACACTAAGAACTGACTTGGAGAATCTCTTTCAGCTGTTCTAAACAAGCTCTCATCTGTTTACAGTCATTTTCACTGAATTATTCATGTTTTCACGTAGTTTTTTATATTCTGCCTTCTGGTCCAAGTATAAGCTTTGCCCACTTTATCAAACAACTTCCTACACACTGTTATGAACTGAGGCAGCTCGGGAACATTGTCTCTCAACTGTGTTATAGAGTGTAGTACTACATTTCAGTGAAGTGTAAGGCTTTCCAAAGCTGCCGAACGAGTTTCTTTCTATATTTCAATGGTATTCTGCCTTGTATAACACACATTTACCACTCTAGTCTCCTTTAAGGAAAGAATATAGGATTCATACAGTGATTCATGTCATCTTAACTCGAATTAAGGATGTCCCGGATCTTAGCTACCTTTTCTACACTAAGAACTGACTTGGAGAATGTCTTTGAGCTGTTCTAAACAAGTTCTCATCTGTTTACAGTCATTTTCTCTGAATTATCCATGTTTTCATGTAGTTTCCTATATTCTGCCTTCTGGTCCAAGTATAACCTTTGCCCACTTTATCAAACAACTTCCTACACACTGTTATGAACTGAGGCAGCTCGGGAACATTGTCTCTCAAGTGTGTTATAGAGTGTAGTACTACATTTCAGTGAAGTGTAAGGCTTTCCAAAGCTGCCGAACGTGTTTCTTTCTCTATTTCAATGGTATTCTGCCCTCTATAACACACATTTACCACTCTAGCCTCCTTTAAGTAAAGAATATAGGATTCATACAGTGTTTCATGTCATCTTAACTCGAATAAGGTTTTCACGTATCTTAGCTACCTTTTCTACAATAAGAACTGACTTGGAGAATCTCTTTGAGCTGTTCTAAACAAGTTCTCATCTGTTTACAGTCATTTTCTCTGAATTATCCATGTTTTCATGTAGTTTCCTATATTCTGCCTTCTGGTCCAAGTATAAGCTTTGCCCACTTTATCAAACAATTTCCTACACACTGTTATGAACTGAGGCAGCTCGGGAACATTGTCTCTCAACTGTGTTATAGAGTGTAGTACTACATTTCAGTGAAGTGTATGGCTTTCCAAAGCTGCCGAACGTGTTTCTTTCTCTATTTCAATGGTATTCTGCATTGTATAACAAACATTTACTACTCTAGTCTCCTTTAAGTAAAGAATATAGGATTCATACAGTGTTCCATGTGATCTTAACTCGAATTAAGGATTTCCCAGATCTTAGCTACCTTTTCTACACTAAGAACTGACTTGGAGAATCTCTTTCAGCTGTTCTAAACAAGCTCTCATCTGTTTACAGTCATTTTCACTGAATTATTCATGTTTTCACGTAGTTTCCTATATTCTGCCTTCTGGTCCAAGTATAAGCTTTGCCCACTTTATCAAACAACTTCCTACACACTGTTATGAACTGAGGCAGCTCGGGAACATTGTCTCTCAACTGTGTTATAGAGTGTAGTACTACATTTCTGTGAAGTGTAAGGCTTTCCAAAGCTGCCGAACGTGTTTCTTTCTATATTTCAATGGTATTCTGCCTTGTATAACACACATTTACCACTCTAGTCTCCTTTAAGGAAAGAATATAGGATTCATACAGTGTTTCATGTCATCTTAACTCGAATTAAGGATTTCCCATATCTTAGCTACCTTTTCCACACTAAGAACTGACTTGGAGAATGTCTTTGAGCTGTTCTAAACAAGTTCTCATCTGTTTACAGTCATTTTCTCTGAATTATCCATGTTTTCATGTAGTTTCCTATATTCTGCCTTCTGGTCCAAGTATAAGCTTTGCCCACTTTATCAAACAACTTCCTACACACTGTTATGAACTGAGGCAGCTCAGGAACATTGTCTCTCAACTGTGTTATAGAGTGTAGTACTACATTTCAATGAAGTGTAAGGCTTTCCAAAGCTGCCGAACGTGTTTCTTTCTATATTTCAATGGTATTCTGCCTTGTATAACACACATTTACCACTCTAGTCTCCTTTAAGGAAAGAATATAGGATTCATACAGTGTTTCATGTCATCTTAACTCGAATTAAGGATTTCCCATATCTTAGCTACCTTTTCTACACTAAGAACTGACTTGGAGAATCTCTTTCAGCTGTTCTAAACAAGCTCTCATCTGTTTACAGTCATTTTCACTGAATTATTCATGTTTTCACGTAGTTTTTTATATTCTGCCTTCTGGTCCAAGTATAAGCTTTGCCCACTTTATCAAACAACTTCCTACACACTGTTATGAACTGAGGCAGCTCGGGAACATTGTCTCTCAACTGTGTTATAGAGTGTAGTACTACATTTCAGTGAAGTGTAAGGCTTTCCAAAGCTGCCAAACGAGTTTCTTTCTATATTTCAATGGTATTCTGCCTTGTATAACACACATTTACCACTCTAGTCTCCTTTAAGGAAAGAATATAGGATTCATACAGTGATTCATGTCATCTTAACTCGAATTAAGGATGTCCCGGATCTTAGCTACCTTTTCTACACTAAGAACTTACTTGGAGAATGTCTTTGAGCTGTTCTAAACAAGTTCTCATCTGTTTACAGTCATTTTCTCTGAATTATCCATGTTTTCATGTAGTTTCCTATATTCTGCCTTCTGGTCCAAGTATAACCTTTGCCCACTTTATCAAACAACTTCCTACACACTGTTATGAACTGAGGCAGCTCGGGAACATTGTCTCTCAAGTGTGTTATAGAGTGTAGTACTACATTTCAGTGAAGTGTAAGGCTTTCCAAAGCTGCCGAACGTGTTTCTTTCTCTATTTCAATGGTATTCTGCCCTCTATAACACACATTTACCACTCTAGCCTCCTTTAAGTAAAGAATATAGGATTCATACAGTGTTTCATGTCATCTTAACTCGAATAAGGTTTTCACGTATCTTAGCTACCTTTTCTACAATAAGAACTGACTTGGAGAATCTCTTTGAGCTGTTCTAAACAAGTTCTCATCTGTTTACAGTCATTTTCTCTGAATTATCCATGTTTTCATGTAGTTTCCTATATTCTGCCTTCTGGTCCAAGTATAAGCTTTGCCCACTTTATCAAACAATTTCCTACACACTGTTATGAACTGAGGCAGCTCGGGAACATTGTCTCTCAACTGTGTTATAGAGTGTAGTACTACATTTCAGTGAAGTGTATGGCTTTCCAAAGCTGCCGAACGTGTTTCTTTCTCTATTTCAATGGTATTCTGCATTGTATAACAAACATTTACTACTCTAGTCTCCTTTAAGTAAAGAATATAGGATTCATACAGTGTTCCATGTGATCTTAACTCGAATTAAGGATTTCCCAGATCTTAGCTACCTTTTCTACACTAAGAACTGACTTGGAGAATCTCTTTCAGCTGTTCTAAACAAGCTCTCATCTGTTTACAGTCATTTTCACTGAATTATTCATGTTTTCACGTAGTTTCCTATATTCTGCCTTCTGGTCCAAGTATAAGCTTTGCCCACTTTATCAAACAACTTCCTACACACTGTTATGAACTGAGGCAGCTCGGGAACATTGTCTCTCAACTGTGTTATAGAGTGTAGTACTACATTTCTGTGAAGTGTAAGGCTTTCCAAAGCTGCCGAACGTGTTTCTTTCTATATTTCAATGGTATTCTGCCTTGTATAACACACATTTACCACTCTAGTCTCCTTTAAGGAAAGAATATAGGATTCATACAGTGTTTCATGTCATCTTAACTCGAATTAAGGATTTCCCATATCTTAGCTACCTTTTCCACACTAAGAACTGACTTGGAGAATCTCTTTGAGCTGTTCTAAACAAGTTCTCATCTGTTTACAGTCATTTTCTCTGAATTATCCATGTTTTCATGTAGTTTCCTATATTCTGCCTTCTGGTCCAAGTATAAGCTTTGCCCACTTTATCAAACAACTTCCTACACACTGTTATGAACTGAGGCAGCTCGGGAACATTGTCTCTCAACTGTGTTATAGAGTGTAGTACTACATTTCAGTGAAGTGTAAGGCTTTCCAAAGCTGCCGAACGTGTTTCTTTCTATATTTCAATGGTATTCTGCCTTGTATAACACACATTTACCACTCTAGTCTCCTTTAAGGAAAGAATATAGGATTCATACAGTGTTTCATGTCATCTTAACTCGAATTAAGGATTTCCCATATCTTAGCTACCTTTTCTACACTAAGAACTGACTTGGAGAATCTCTTTCAGCTGTTCTAAACAAGCTCTCATCTGTTTACAGTCATTTTCACTGAATTATTCATGTTTTCACGTAGTTTTTTATATTCTGCCTTCTGGTCCAAGTATAAGCTTTGCCCACTTTATCAAACAACTTCCTACACACTGTTATGAACTGAGGCAGCTCGGGAACATTGTCTCTCAACTGTGTTATAGAGTGTAGTACTACATTTCAGTGAAGTGTAAGGCTTTCCAAAGCTGCCGAACGAGTTTCTTTCTATATTTCAATGGTATTCTGCCTTGTATAACACACATTTACCACTCTAGTCTCCTTTAAGGAAAGAATATAGGATTCATACAGTGATTCATGTCATCTTAACTCGAATTAAGGATGTCCCGGATCTTAGCTACCTTTTCTACACTAAGAACTTACTTGGAGAATGTCTTTGAGCTGTTCTAAACAAGTTCTCATCTGTTTACAGTCATTTTCTCTGAATTATCCATGTTTTCATGTAGTTTCCTATATTCTGCCTTCTGGTCCAAGTATAACCTTTGCCCACTTTATCAAACAACTTCCTACACACTGTTATGAACTGAGGCAGCTCGGGAACATTGTCTCTCAAGTGTGTTATAGAGTGTAGTACTACATTTCAGTGAAGTGTAAGGCTTTCCAAAGCTGCCGAACGTGTTTCTTTCTCTATTTCAATGGTATTCTGCCCTCTATAACACACATTTACCACTCTAGCCTCCTTTAAGTAAAGAATATAGGATTCATACAGTGTTTCATGTCATCTTAACTCGAATAAGGTTTTCACGTATCTTAGCTACCTTTTCTACAATAAGAACTGACTTGGAGAATCTCTTTGAGCTGTTCTAAACAAGTTCTCATCTGTTTACAGTCATTTTCTCTGAATTATCCATGTTTTCATGTAGTTTCCTATATTCTGCCTTCTGGTCCAAGTATAAGCTTTGCCCACTTTATCAAACAATTTCCTATACACTGTTATGAACTGAGGCAGCTCGGGAACATTGTCTCTCAACTGTGTTATAGAGTGTAGTACTACATTTCAGTGAAGTGTATGGCTTTCCAAAGCTGCCGAACGTGTTTCTTTCTCTATTTCAATGGTATTCTGCATTGTATAACAAACATTTACTACTCTAGTCTCCTTTAAGTAAAGAATATAGGATTCATACAGTGTTCCATGTGATCTTAACTCGAATTAAGGATTTCCCAGATCTTAGCTACCTTTTCTACACTAAGAACTGACTTGGAGAATCTCTTTCAGCTGTTCTAAACAAGCTCTCATCTGTTTACAGTCATTTTCACTGAATTATTCATGTTTTCACGTAGTTTCCTATATTCTGCCTTCTGGTCCAAGTATAAGCTTTGCCCACTTTATCAAACAACTTCCTACACACTGTTATGAACTGAGGCAGCTCGGGAACATTGTCTCTCAACTGTGTTATAGAGTGTAGTACTACATTTCTGTGAAGTGTAAGGCTTTCCAAAGCTGCCGAACGTGTTTCTTTCTATATTTCAATGGTATTCTGCCTTGTATAACACACATTTACCACTCTAGTCTCCTTTAAGGAAAGAATATAAGATTCATACAGTGTTTCATGTCATCTTAACTCGAATTAAGGATTTCCCATATCTTAGCTACCTTTTCTACACTAAGAACTGACTTGGAGAATCTCTTTGAGCTGTTCTAAACAAGTTCTCATCTGTTTACAGTCATTTTCTCTGAATTATCCATGTTTTCATGTAGTTTCCTATATTCTGCCTTCTGGTCCAAGTATAAGCTTTGCCCACTTTATCAAACAATTTCCTACACATTGTTATGAACTGAGGCAGCTCGGGAACATTGTCTCTCAACTGTGTTATAGAGTGTAGTACTACATTTCAGTGAAGTGTATGGCTTTCCAAAGCTGCCGAACGTGTTTCTTTCTCTATTTCAATGGTATTCTGCCCTCTATAACACACATTTACCACTGTAGTCTCCTTTAAGTAAAGAATATAGGATTCATACAGTGTTTTATGTCATCTTAACTCGAATAAGGATTTCACGTATCTTAGCTACCTTTTCTACAATAAGAACTGACTTGGAGAATCTCTTTGAGCTGTTCTAAACAAGTTCTCATCTGTTTACAGTCATTTTCTCTGAATTATCCATGTTTTCATGTAGTTTCCTATATTCTGCCTTCTGGTACAAGTATAAGCTTTGCCCACTTTATCAAACAACTTCCTACACACTGTTATGAACTGAGGCAGCTCAGGAACATTGTCTCTCAACTGTGTTATAGAGTGTAGTACTACATTTCTGTGAAGTGTAAGGCTTTCCAAAGCTGCCGAACGTGTTTCTTTCTATATTTCAATGGTATTCTGCCTTGTATAACACACATTTACCACTCTAGTCTCCTTTAAGGAAAGAATATAGGATTCATACAGTGTTTCATGTCATTTTAACTCGAATTAAGGATTTCCCATATCTTAGCTACCTTTTCTACACTAAGAACTGACTTGGAGAATGTCTTTGAGCTGTTCTAAACAAGTTCTCATCTGTTTACAGTCATTTTCTCTGAATTATCCATGTTTTCATGTAGTTTCCTATATTCTGCCTTCTGGTCCAAGTATAACCTTTGCCCACTTTATCAAACAACTTCCTACACACTGTTATGAACTGAGGCAGCTCGGGAACATTGTCTCTCAAGTGTGTTATAGAGTGTAGTACTACATTTCAGTGAAGTGTAAGGCTTTCCAAAGCTGCCGAACGTGTTTCTTTCTCTATTTCAATGGTATTCTGCCCTCTATAACACACATTTACCACTCTAGCCTCCTTTAAGTAAAGAATATAGGATTCATACAGTGTTTCATGTCATCTTAACTCGAATAAGGTTTTCACGTATCTTAGCTACCTTTTCTACAATAAGAACTGACTTGGAGAATCTCTTTGAGCTGTTCTAAACAAGTTCTCATCTGTTTACAGTCATTTTCTCTGAATTATCCATGTTTTCATGTAGTTTCCTATATTCTGCCTTCTGGTCCAAGTATAAGCTTTGCCCACTTTATCAAACAATTTCCTACACACTGTTATGAACTGAGGCAGCTCGGGAACATTGTCTCTCAACTGTGTTATAGAGTGTAGTACTACATTTCAGTGAAGTGTATGGCTTTCCAAAGCTGCCGAACGTGTTTCTTTCTCTATTTCAATGGTATTCTGCATTGTATAACAAACATTTACTACTCTAGTCTCCTTTAAGTAAAGAATATAGGATTCATACAGTGTTCCATGTGATCTTAACTCGAATTAAGGATTTCCCAGATCTTAGCTACCTTTTCTACACTAAGAACTGACTTGGAGAATCTCTTTCAGCTGTTCTAAACAAGCTCTCATCTGTTTACAGTCATTTTCACTGAATTATTCATGTTTTCACGTAGTTTCCTATATTCTGCCTTCTGGTCCAAGTATAAGCTTTGCCCACTTTATCAAACAACTTCCTACACACTGTTATGAACTGAGGCAGCTCGGGAACATTGTCTCTCAACTGTGTTATAGAGTGTAGTACTACATTTCTGTGAAGTGTAAGGCTTTCCAAAGCTGCCGAACGTGTTTCTTTCTATATTTCAATGGTATTCTGCCTTGTATAACACACATTTACCACTCTAGTCTCCTTTAAGGAAAGAATATAGGATTCATACAGTGTTTCATGTCATCTTAACTCGAATTAAGGATTTCCCATATCTTAGCTACCTTTTCCACACTAAGAACTGACTTGGAGAATCTCTTTGAGCTGTTCTAAACAAGTTCTCATCTGTTTACAGTCATTTTCTCTGAATTATCCATGTTTTCATGTAGTTTCCTATATTCTGCCTTCTGGTCCAAGTATAAGCTTTGCCCACTTTATCAAACAACTTCCTACACACTGTTATGAACTGAGGCAGCTCGGGAACATTGTCTCTCAACTGTGTTATAGAGTGTAGTACTACATTTCAGTGAAGTGTAAGGCTTTCCAAAGCTGCCGAACGTGTTTCTTTCTATATTTCAATGGTATTCTGCCTTGTATAACACACATTTACCACTCTAGTCTCCTTTAAGGAAAGAATATAGGATTCATACAGTGTTTCATGTCATCTTAACTCGAATTAAGGATTTCCCATATCTTAGCTACCTTTTCTACACTAAGAACTGACTTGGAGAATCTCTTTCAGCTGTTCTAAACAAGCTCTCATCTGTTTACAGTCATTTTCACTGAATTATTCATGTTTTCACGTAGTTTTTTATATTCTGCCTTCTGGTCCAAGTATAAGCTTTGCCCACTTTATCAAACAACTTCCTACACACTGTTATGAACTGAGGCAGCTCGGGAACATTGTCTCTCAACTGTGTTATAGAGTGTAGTACTACATTTCAGTGAAGTGTAAGGCTTTCCAAAGCTGCCGAACGTGTTTCTTTCTATATTTCAATGGTATTCTGCCTTGTATAACACACATTTACCACTCTAGTCTCCTTTAAGGAAAGAATATAGGATTCATACAGTGATTCATGTCATCTTAACTCGAATTAAGGATGTCCCGGATCTTAGCTACCTTTTCTACACTAAGAACTTACTTGGAGAATGTCTTTGAGCTGTTCTAAACAAGTTCTCATCTGTTTACAGTCATTTTCTCTGAATTATCCATGTTTTCATGTAGTTTCCTATATTCTGCCTTCTGGTCCAAGTATAACCTTTGCCCACTTTATCAAACAACTTCCTACACACTGTTATGAACTGAGGCAGCTCGGGAACATTGTCTCTCAAGTGTGTTATAGAGTGTAGTACTACATTTCAGTGAAGTGTAAGGCTTTCCAAAGCTGCCGAACGTGTTTCTTTCTCTATTTCAATGGTATTCTGCCCTCTATAACACACATTTACCACTCTAGCCTCCTTTAAGTAAAGAATATAGGATTCATACAGTGTTTCATGTCATCTTAACTCGAATAAGGTTTTCACGTATCTTAGCTACCTTTTCTACAATAAGAACTGACTTGGAGAATCTCTTTGAGCTGTTCTAAACAAGTTCTCATCTGTTTACAGTCATTTTCTCTGAATTATCCATGTTTTCATGTAGTTTCCTATATTCTGCCTTCTGGTCCAAGTATAAGCTTTGCCCACTTTATCAAACAATTTCCTACACACTGTTATGAACTGAGGCAGCTCGGGAACATTGTCTCTCAACTGTGTTATAGAGTGTAGTACTACATTTCAGTGAAGTGTATGGCTTTCCAAAGCTGCCGAACGTGTTTCTTTCTATATTTCAATGGTATTCTGCCTTGTATAACACACATTTACCACTCTAGTCTCCTTTAAGGAAAGAATATAGGATTCATACAGTGTTTCATGTCATCTTAACTCGAATTAAGGATTTCCCATATCTTAGCTACCTTTTCTACACTAAGAACTGACTTGGAGAATGTCTTTGAGCTGTTCTAAACAAGTTCTCATCTGTTTACAGTCATTTTCTCTGAATTATCCATGTTTTCATGTAGTTTCCTATATTCTGCCTTCTGGTCCAAGTATAACCTTTGCCCACTTTATCAAACAACTTCCTACACACTGTTATGAACTGAGGCAGCTCGGGAACATTGTCTCTCAAGTGTGTTATAGAGTGTAGTACTACATTTCAGTGAAGTGTAAGGCTTTCCAAAGCTGCCGAACGTGTTTCTTTCTCTATTTCAATGGTATTCTGCCCTCTATAACACACATTTACCACTCTAGCCTCCTTTAAGTAAAGAATATAGGATTCATACAGTGTTTCATGTCATCTTAACTCGAATAAGGTTTTCACGTATCTTAGCTACCTTTTCTACAATAAGAACTGACTTGGAGAATCTCTTTGAGCTGTTCTAAACAAGTTCTCATCTGTTTACAGTCATTTTCTCTGAATTATCCATGTTTTCATGTAGTTTCCTATATTCTGCCTTCTGGTCCAAGTATAAGCTTTGCCCACTTTATCAAACAATTTCCTACACACTGTTATGAACTGAGGCAGCTCGGGAACATTGTCTCTCAACTGTGTTATAGAGTGTAGTACTACATTTCAGTGAAGTGTATGGCTTTCCAAAGCTGCCGAACGTGTTTCTTTCTCTATTTCAATGGTATTCTGCATTGTATAACAAACATTTACTACTCTAGTCTCCTTTAAGTAAAGAATATAGGATTCATACAGTGTTCCATGTGATCTTAACTCGAATTAAGGATTTCCCAGATCTTAGCTACCTTTTCTACACTAAGAACTGACTTGGAGAATCTCTTTCAGCTGTTCTAAACAAGCTCTCATCTGTTTACAGTCATTTTCACTGAATTATTCATGTTTTCACGTAGTTTCCTATATTCTGCCTTCTGGTCCAAGTATAAGCTTTGCCCACTTTATCAAACAACTTCCTACACACTGTTATGAACTGAGGCAGCTCGGGAACATTGTCTCTCAACTGTGTTATAGAGTGTAGTACTACATTTCTGTGAAGTGTAAGGCTTTCCAAAGCTGCCGAACGTGTTTCTTTCTATATTTCAATGGTATTCTGCCTTGTATAACACACATTTACCACTCTAGTCTCCTTTAAGGAAAGAATATAGGATTCATACAGTGTTTCATGTCATCTTAACTCGAATTAAGGATTTCCCATATCTTAGCTACCTTTTCCACACTAAAAACTGACTTGGAGAATCTCTTTGAGCTGTTCTAAACAAGTTCTCATCTGTTTACAGTCATTTTCTCTGAATTATCCATGTTTTCATGTAGTTTCCTATATTCTGCCTTCTGGTCCAAGTATAAGCTTTGCCCACTTTATCAAACAACTTCCTACACACTGTTATGAACTGAGGCAGCTCGGGAACATTGTCTCTCAACTGTGTTATAGAGTGTAGTACTACATTTCAGTGAAGTGTAAGGCTTTCCAAAGCTGCCGAACGTGTTTCTTTCTATATTTCAATGGTATTCTGCCTTGTATAACACACATTTACCACTCTAGTCTCCTTTAAGGAAAGAATATAGGATTCATACAGTGTTTCATGTCATCTTAACTCGAATTAAGGATTTCCCATATCTTAGCTACCTTTTCTACACTAAGAACTGACTTGGAGAATCTCTTTCAGCTGTTCTAAACAAGCTCTCATCTGTTTACAGTCATTTTCACTGAATTATTCATGTTTTCACGTAGTTTTTTATATTCTGCCTTCTGGTCCAAGTATAAGCTTTGCCCACTTTATCAAACAACTTCCTACACACTGTTATGAACTGAGGCAGCTCGGGAACATTGTCTCTCAACTGTGTTATAGAGTGTAGTACTACATTTCAGTGAAGTGTAAGGCTTTCCAAAGCTGCCGAACGTGTTTCTTTCTATATTTCAATGGTATTCTGCCTTGTATAACACACATTTACCACTCTAGTCTCCTTTAAGGAAAGAATATAGGATTCATACAGTGATTCATGTCATCTTAACTCGAATTAAGGATGTCCCGGATCTTAGCTACCTTTTCTACACTAAGAACTTACTTGGAGAATGTCTTTGAGCTGTTCTAAACAAGTTCTCATCTGTTTACAGTCATTTTCTCTGAATTATCCATGTTTTCATGTAGTTTCCTATATTCTGCCTTCTGGTCCAAGTATAACCTTTGCCCACTTTATCAAACAAATTCCTACACACTGTTATGAACTGAGGCAGCTCGGGAACATTGTCTCTCAAGTGTGTTATAGAGTGTAGTACTACATTTCAGTGAAGTGTAAGGCTTTCCAAAGCTGCCGAACGTGTTTCTTTCTCTATTTCAATGGTATTCTGCCCTCTATAACACACATTTACCACTCTAGCCTCCTTTAAGTAAAGAATATAGGATTCATACAGTGTTTCATGTCATCTTAACTCGAATAAGGTTTTCACGTATCTTAGCTACCTTTTCTACAATAAGAACTGACTTGGAGAATCTCTTTGAGCTGTTCTAAACAAGTTCTCATCTGTTTACAGTCATTTTCTCTGAATTATCCATGTTTTCATGTAGTTTCCTATATTCTGCCTTCTGGTCCAAGTATAAGCTTTGCCCACTTTATCAAACAATTTCCTACACACTGTTATGAACTGAGGCAGCTCGGGAACATTGTCTCTCAACTGTGTTATAGAGTGTAGTACTACATTTCAGTGAAGTGTATGGCTTTCCAAAGCTGCCGAACGTGTTTCTTTCTCTATTTCAATGGTATTCTGCATTGTATAACAAACATTTACTACTCTAGTCTCCTTTAAGTAAAGAATATAGGATTCATACAGTGTTCCATGTGATCTTAACTCGAATTAAGGATTTCCCAGATCTTAGCTACCTTTTCTACACTAAGAACTGACTTGGAGAATCTCTTTCAGCTGTTCTAAACAAGCTCTCATCTGTTTACAGTCATTTTCACTGAATTATTCATGTTTTCACGTAGTTTCCTATATTCTGCCTTCTGGTCCAAGTATAAGCTTTGCCCACTTTATCAAACAACTTCCTACACACTGTTATGAACTGAGGCAGCTCGGGAACATTGTCTCTCAACTGTGTTATAGAGTGTAGTACTACATTTCTGTGAAGTGTAAGGCTTTCCAAAGCTGCCGAACGTGTTTCTTTCTATATTTCAATGGTATTCTGCCTTGTATAACACACATTTACCACTCTAGTCTCCTTTAAGGAAAGAATATAGGATTCATACAGTGTTTCATGTCATCTTAACTCGAATTAAGGATTTCCCATATCTTAGCTACCTTTTCCACACTAAGAACTGACTTGGAGAATCTCTTTGAGCTGTTCTAAACAAGTTCTCATCTGTTTACAGTCATTTTCTCTGAATTATCCATGTTTTCATGTAGTTTCCTATATTCTGCCTTCTGGTCCAAGTATAAGCTTTGCCCACTTTATCAAACAACTTCCTACACACTGTTATGAACTGAGGCAGCTCGGGAACATTGTCTCTCAACTGTGTTATAGAGTGTAGTACTACATTTCTGTGAAGTGTAAGGCTTTCCAAAGCTGCCAAACGTGTTTCTTTCTATATTTCAATGGTATTCTGCCTTGTATAACACACATTTACCACTCTAGTCTCCTTTAAGGAAAGAATATAGGATTCATACAGTGTTTCATGTCATCTTAACTCGAATTAAGGATTTCCCATATCTTAGCTACCTTTTCTACACTAAGAACTGACTTGGAGAATCTCTTTCAGCTGTTCTAAACAAGCTCTCATCTGTTTACAGTCATTTTCACTGAATTATTCATGTTTTCACGTAGTTTTTTATATTCTGCCTTCTGGTCCAAGTATAAGCTTTGCCCACTTTATCAAACAACTTCCTACACACTGTTATGAACTGAGGCAGCTCGGGAACATTGTCTCTCAACTGTGTTATAGAGTGTAGTACTACATTTCAGTGAAGTGTAAGGCTTTCCAAAGCTGCCGAACGTGTTTCTTTCTATATTTCAATGGTATTCTGCCTTGTATAACACACATTTACCACTCTAGTCTCCTTTAAGGAAAGAATATAGGATTCATACAGTGTTTCATGTCATCTTAACTCGAATTAAGGATTTCCCGGATCTTAGCTACCTTTTCCACACTAAGAACTGACTTGGAGAATCTCTTTGAGCTGTTCTAAACAAGTTCTCATCTGTTTACAGTCATTTTCTCTGAATTATCCATGTTTTCATGTAGTTTCCTATATTCTGCCTTCTGGTCCAAGTATAACCTTTGCCCACTTTATCAAACAACTTCCTACACACTGTTATGAACTGAGGCAGCTCGGGAACATTGTCTCTCAAGTGTGTTATAGAGTGTAGTACTACATTTCAGTGAAGTGTAAGGCTTTCCAAAGCTGCCGAACGTGTTTCTTTCTCTATTTCAATGGTATTCTGCCCTCTATAACACACATTTACCACTCTAGCCTCCTTTAAGTAAAGAATATAGGATTCATACAGTGTTTCATGTCATCTTAACTCGAATAAGGTTTTCACGTATCTTAGCTACCTTTTCTACAATAAGAACTGACTTGGAGAATCTCTTTGAGCTGTTCTAAACAAGTTCTCATCTGTTTACAGTCATTTTCTCTGAATTATCCATGTTTTCATGTAGTTTCCTATATTCTGCCTTCTGGTCCAAGTATAAGCTTTGCCCACTTTATCAAACAACTTCCTACACACTGTTATGAACTGAGGCAGCTCGGGAACATTGTCTCTCAACTGTGTTATAGAGTGTAGTACTACATTTCAGTGAAGTGTATGGCTTTCCAAAGCTGCCGAACGTGTTTCTTTCTATATTTCAATGGTATTCTGCCTTGTATAACACACATTTACCACTCTAGTCTCCTTTAAGGAAAGAATATAGGATTCATACAGTGTTTCATGTCATCTTAACTCGAATTAAGGATGTCCCGGATCTTAGCTACCTTTTCTACACTAAGAACTTACTTGGAGAATGTCTTTGAGCTGTTCTAAACAAGTTCTCATCTGTTTACAGTCATTTTCTCTGAATTATCCATGTTTTCACGTAGTTTCCTATATTCTGCCTTCTGGTCCAAGTATAACCTTTGCCCACTTTATCAAACAACTTCCTACACACTGTTATGAACTGAGGCAGCTCGGGAACATTGTCTCTCAAGTGTGTTATAGAGTGTAGTACTACATTTCAGTGAAGTGTAAGGCTTTCCAAAGCTGCCGAACGTGTTTCTTTCTCTATTTCAATGGTATTCTGCCCTCTATAACACACATTTACCACTCTAGCCTCCTTTAAGTAAAGAATATAGGATTCATACAGTGTTTCATGTCATCTTAACTCGAATAAGGTTTTCACGTATCTTAGCTACCTTTTCTACAATAAGAACTGACTTGGAGAATCTCTTTGAGCTGTTCTAAACAAGTTCTCATCTGTTTACAGTCATTTTCTCTGAATTATCCATGTTTTCATGTAGTTTCCTATATTCTGCCTTCTGGTCCAAGTATAAGCTTTGCCCACTTTATCAAACAATTTCCTACACACTGTTATGAACTGAGGCAGCTCGGGAACATTGTCTCTCAACTGTGTTATAGAGTGTAGTACTACATTTCAGTGAAGTGTATGGCTTTCCAAAGCTGCCGAACGTGTTTCTTTCTCTATTTCAATGGTATTCTGCATTGTATAACAAACATTTACTACTCTAGTCTCCTTTAAGTAAAGAATATAGGATTCATACAGTGTTCCATGTGATCTTAACTCGAATTAAGGATTTCCCAGATCTTAGCTACCTTTTCTACACTAAGAACTGACTTGGAGAATCTCTTTCAGCTGTTCTAAACAAGCTCTCATCTGTTTACAGTCATTTTCACTGAATTATTCATGTTTTCACGTAGTTTTTTATATTCTGCCTTCTGGTCCAAGTATAAGCTTTGCCCACTTTATCAAACAACTTCCTACACACTGTTATGAACTGAGGCAGCTCGGGAACATTGTCTCTCAACTGTGTTATAGAGTGTAGTACTACATTTCAGTGAAGTGTAAGGCTTTCCAAAGCTGCCGAACGTGTTTCTTTCTATATTTCAATGGTATTCTGCCTTGTATAACACACATTTACCACTCTAGTCTCCTTTAAGGAAAGAATATAGGATTCATACAGTGTTTCATGTCATCTTAACTCGAATTAAGGATTTCCCGGATCTTAGCTACCTTTTCCACACTAAGAACTGACTTGGAGAATCTCTTTGAGCTGTTCTAAACAAGTTCTCATCTGTTTACAGTCATTTTCTCTGAATTATCCATGTTTTCATGTAGTTTCCTATATTCTGCCTTCTGGTCCAAGTATAACCTTTGCCCACTTTATCAAACAACTTCCTACACACTGTTATGAACTGAGGCAGCTCGGGAACATTGTCTCTCAACTGTGTTATAGAGTGTAGTACTACATTTCTGTGAAGTGTAAGGCTTTCCAATGCTGCCGAACGTGTTTCTTTCTATATTTCAATGGTATTCTGCCTTGTATAACACACATTTACCACTCTAGTCTCCTTTAAGGAAAGAATATAGGATTCATACAGTGTTTCATGTCATCTTAACTCGAATTAAGGATTTCCCATATCTTAGCTACCTTTTCTACACTAAGAACTGACTTGGAGAATCTCTTTCAGCTGTTCTAAACAAGCTCTCATCTGTTTACAGTCATTTTCACTGAATTATTCATGTTTTCACGTAGTTTTTTATATTCTGCCTTCTGGTCCAAGTATAAGCTTTGCCCACTTTATCAAACAACTTCCTACACACTGTTATGAACTGAGGCAGCTCGGGAACATTGTCTCTCAACTGTGTTATAGAGTGTAGTACTACATTTCAGTGAAGTGTAAGGCTTTCCAAAGCTGCCGAACGTGTTTCTTTCTATATTTCAATGGTATTCTGCCTTGTATAACACACATTTACCACTCTAGTCTCCTTTAAGGAAAGAATATAGGATTCATACAGTGTTTCATGTCATCTTAACTCGAATTAAGGATGTCCCGGATCTTAGCTACCTTTTCTACACTAAGAACTTACTTGGAGAATGTCTTTGAGCTGTTCTAAACAAGTTCTCATCTGTTTACAGTCATTTTCTCTGAATTATCCATGTTTTCATGTAGTTTCCTATATTCTGCCTTCTGGTCCAAGTATAACCTTTGCCCACTTTATCAAACAACTTCCTACACACTGTTATGAACTGAGGCAGCTCGGGAACATTGTCTCTCAAGTGTGTTATAGAGTGTAGTACTACATTTCAGTGAAGTGTAAGGCTTTCCAAAGCTGCCGAACGTGTTTCTTTCTCTATTTCAATGGTATTCTGCCCTCTATAACACACATTTACCACTCTAGCCTCCTTTAAGTAAAGAATATAGGATTCATACAGTGTTTCATGTCATCTTAACTCGAATAAGGTTTTCACGTATCTTAGCTACCTTTTCTACAATAAGAACTGACTTGGAGAATCTCTTTGAGCTGTTCTAAACAAGTTCTCATCTGTTTACAGTCATTTTCTCTGAATTATCCATGTTTTCATGTAGTTTCCTATATTCTGCCTTCTGGTCCAAGTATAAGCTTTGCCCACTTTATCAAACAATTTCCTACACACTGTTATGAACTGAGGCAGCTCGGGAACATTGTCTCTCAACTGTGTTATAGAGTGTAGTACTACATTTCAGTGAAGTGTATGGCTTTCCAAAGCTGCCGAACGTGTTTCTTTCTCTATTTCAATGGTATTCTGCATTGTATAACAAACATTTACTACTCTAGTCTCCTTTAAGTAAAGAATATAGGATTCATACAGTGTTCCATGTGATCTTAACTCGAATTAAGGATTTCCCAGATCTTAGCTACCTTTTCTACACTAAGAACTGACTTGGAGAATCTCTTTCAGCTGTTCTAAACAAGCTCTCATCTGTTTACAGTCATTTTCACTGAATTATTCATGTTTTCACGTAGTTTCCTATATTCTGCCTTCTGGTCCAAGTATAAGCTTTGCCCACTTTATCAAACAACTTCCTACACACTGTTATGAACTGAGGCAGCTCGGGAACATTGTCTCTCAACTGTGTTATAGAGTGTAGTACTACATTTCTGTGAAGTGTAAGGCTTTCCAAAGCTGCCGAACGTGTTTCTTTCTATATTTCAATGGTATTCTGCCTTGTATAACACACATTTACCACTCTAGTCTCCTTTAAGGAAAGAATATAGGATTCATACAGTGTTTCATGTCATCTTAACTCGAATTAAGGATTTCCCATATCTTAGCTACCTTTTCCACACTAAGAACTGACTTGGAGAATCTCTTTGAGCTGTTCTAAACAAGTTCTCATCTGTTTACAGTCATTTTCTCTGAATTATCCATGTTTTCATGTAGTTTCCTATATTCTGCCTTCTGGTCCAAGTATAAGCTTTGCCCACTTTATCAAACAACTTCCTACACACTGTTATGAACTGAGGCAGCTCGGGAACATTGTCTCTCAACTGTGTTATAGAGTGTAGTACTACATTTCAGTGAAGTGTAAGGCTTTCCAAAGCTGCCGAACGTGTTTCTTTCTATATTTCAATGGTATTCTGCCTTGTATAACACACATTTACCACTCTAGTCTCCTTTAAGGAAAGAATATAGGATTCATACAGTGTTTCATGTCATCTTAACTCGAATTAAGGATTTCCCATATCTTAGCTACCTTTTCTACACTAAGAACTGACTTGGAGAATCTCTTTCAGCTGTTCTAAACAAGCTCTCATCTGTTTACAGTCATTTTCACTGAATTATTCATGTTTTCACGTAGTTTTTTATATTCTGCCTTCTGGTCCAAGTATAAGCTTTGCCCACTTTATCAAACAACTTCCTACACACTGTTATGAACTGAGGCAGCTCGGGAACATTGTCTCTCAACTGTGTTATAGAGTGTAGTACTACATTTCAGTGAAGTGTAAGGCTTTCCAAAGCTGCCGAACGTGTTTCTTTCTATATTTCAATGGTATTCTGCCTTGTATAACACACATTTACCACTCTAGTCTCCTTTAAGGAAAGAATATAGGATTCATACAGTGTTTCATGTCATCTTAACTCGAATTAAGGATGTCCCGGATCTTAGCTACCTTTTCTACACTAAGAACTTACTTGGAGAATGTCTTTGAGCTGTTATAAACAAGTTCTCATCTGTTTACAGTCATTTTCTCTGAATTATCCATGTTTTCATGTAGTTTCCTATATTCTGCCTTCTGGTCCAAGTATAACCTTTGCCCACTTTATCAAACAACTTCCTACACACTGTTATGAACTGAGGCAGCTCGGGAACATTGTCTCTCAAGTGTGTTATAGAGTGTAGTACTACATTTCAGTGAAGTGTAAGGCTTTCCAAAGCTGCCGAACGTGTTTCTTTCTCTATTTCAATGGTATTCTGCCCTCTATAACACACATTTACCACTCTAGCCTCCTTTAAGTAAAGAATATAGGATTCATACAGTGTTTCATGTCATCTTAACTCGAATAAGGTTTTCACGTATCTTAGCTACCTTTTCTACAATAAGAACTGACTTGGAGAATCTCTTTGAGCTGTTCTAAACAAGTTCTCATCTGTTTACAGTCATTTTCTCTGAATTATCCATGTTTTCATGTAGTTTCCTATATTCTGCCTTCTGGTCCAAGTATAAGCTTTGCCCACTTTATCAAACAATTTCCTACACACTGTTATGAACTGAGGCAGCTCGGGAACATTGTCTCTCAACTGTGTTATAGAGTGTAGTACTACATTTCAGTGAAGTGTATGGCTTTCCAAAGCTGCCGAACGTGTTTCTTTCTCTATTTCAATGGTATTCTGCATTGTATAACAAACATTTACTACTCTAGTCTACTTTAAGTAAAGAATATAGGATTCATACAGTGTTCCATGTGATCTTAACTCGAATTAAGGATTTCCCAGATCTTAGCTACCTTTTCTACACTAAGAACTGACTTGGAGAATCTCTTTCAGCTGTTCTAAACAAGCTCTCATCTGTTTACAGTCATTTTCACTGAATTATTCATGTTTTCACGTAGTTTCCTATATTCTGCCTTCTGGTCCAAGTATAAGCTTTGCCCACTTTATCAAACAACTTCCTACACACTGTTATGAACTGAGGCAGCTCGGGAACATTGTCTCTCAACTGTGTTATAGAGTGTAGTACTACATTTCTGTGAAGTGTAAGGCTTTCCAAAGCTGCCGAACGTGTTTCTTTCTATATTTCAATGGTATTCTGCCTTGTATAACACACATTTACCACTCTAGTCTCCTTTAAGGAAAGAATATAGGATTCATACAGTGTTTCATGTCATCTTAACTCGAATTAAGGATTTCCCATATCTTAGCTACCTTTTCCACACTAAGAACTGACTTGGAGAATCTCTTTGAGCTGTTCTAAACAAGTTCTCATCTGTTTACAGTCATTTTCTCTGAATTATCCATGTTTTCATGTAGTTTCCTATATTCTGCCTTCTGGTCCAAGTATAAGCTTTGCCCACTTTATCAAACAACTTCCTACACACTGTTATGAACTGAGGCAGCTCGGGAACATTGTCTCTCAACTGTGTTATAGAGTGTAGTACTACATTTCAGTGAAGTGTAAGGCTTTCCAAAGCTGCCGAACGTGTTTCTTTCTATATTTCAATGGTATTCTGCCTTGTATAACACACATTTACCACTCTAGTCTCCTTTAAGGAAAGAATATAGGATTCATACAGTGTTTCATGTCATCTTAACTCGAATTAAGGATTTCCCATATCTTAGCTACCTTTTCTACACTAAGAACTGACTTGGAGAATCTCTTTCAGCTGTTCTAAACAAGCTCTCATCTGTTTACAGTCATTTTCACTGAATTATTCATGTTTTCACGTAGTTTTTTATATTCTGCCTTCTGGTCCAAGTATAAGCTTTGCCCACTTTATCAAACAACTTCCTACACACTGTTATGAACTGAGGCAGCTCGGGAACATTGTCTCTCAACTGTGTTATAGAGTGTAGTACTACATTTCAGTGAAGTGTAAGGCTTTCCAAAGCTGCCGAACGTGTTTCTTTCTATATTTCAATGGTATTCTGCCTTGTATAACACACATTTACCACTCTAGTCTCCTTTAAGGAAAGAATATAGGATTCATACAGTGTTTCATGTCATCTTAACTCGAATTAAGGATGTCCCGGATCTTAGCTACCTTTTCTACACTAAGAACTTACTTGGAGAATCTCTTTGAGCTGTTCTAAACAAGTTCTCATCTGTTTACAGTCATTTTCTCTGAATTATCCATGTTTTCATGTAGTTTCCTATATTCTGCCTTCTGGTCCAAGTATAAGCTTTGCCCACTTTATCAAACAACTTCCTACACACTGTTATGAACTGAGGCAGCTCGGGAACATTGTCTCTCAACTGTGTTATAGAGTGTAGTACTACATTTCAGTGAAGTGTATGGCTTTCCAAAGCTGCCGAACGTGTTTCTTTCTCTATTTCAATGGTATTCTGCATTGTATAACAAACATTTACTACTCTAGTCTCCTTTAAGTAAAGAATATAGGATTCATACAGTGTTCCATGTGATCTTAACTCGAATTAAGGATTTCCCAGATCTTAGCTACCTTTTCTACACTAAGAACTGACTTGGAGAATCTCTTTCAGCTGTTCTAAACAAGCTCTCATCTGTTTACAGTCATTTTCACTGAATTATTCATGTTTTCACGTAGTTTTTTATATTCTGCCTTCTGGTCCAAGTATAAGCTTTGCCCACTTTATCAAACAACTTCCTACACACTGTTATGAACTGAGGCAGCTCGGGAACATTGTCTCTCAACTGTGTTATAGAGTGTAGTACTACATTTCAGTGAAGTGTAAGGCTTTCCAAAGCTGCCGAACGTGTTTCTTTCTATATTTCAATGGTATTCTGCCTTGTATAACACACATTTACCACTCTAGTCTCCTTTAAGGAAAGAATATAGGATTCATACAGTGTTTCATGTCATCTTAACTCGAATTAAGGATGTCCCGGATCTTAGCTACCTTTTCTACACTAAGAACTTACTTGGAGAATGTCTTTGAGCTGTTCTAAACAAGTTCTCATCTGTTTACAGTCATTTTCTCTGAATTATCCATGTTTTCATGTAGTTTCCTATATTCTGCCTTCTGGTCCAAGTATAACCTTTGCCCACTTTATCAAACAACTTCCTACACACTGTTATGAACTGAGGCAGCTCGGGAACATTGTCTCTCAACTGTGTTATAGAGTGTAGTACAACATTTCTGTGAAGTGTAAGGCTTTCCAAAGCTGCCGAACGTGTTTCTTTCTATATTTCAATGGTATTCTGCCTTGTATAACACACATTTACCACTCTAGTCTCCTTTAAGGAAAGAATATAGGATTCATACAGTGTTTCATGTCATCTTAACTCGAATTAAGGATTTCCCATATCTTAGCTACCTTTTCTACACTAAGAACTGACTTGGAGAATCTCTTTCAGCTGTTCTAAACAAGCTCTCATCTGTTTACAGTCATTTTCACTGAATTATTCATGTTTTCACGTAGTTTTTTATATTCTGCCTTCTGGTCCAAGTATAAGCTTTGCCCACTTTATCAAACAACTTCCTACACACTGTTATGAACTGAGGCAGCTCGGGAACATTGTCTCTCAACTGTGTTATAGAGTGTAGTACTACATTTCAGTGAAGTGTAAGGCTTTCCAAAGCTGCCGAACGTGTTTCTTTCTATATTTCAATGGTATTCTGCCTTGTATAACACACATTTACCACTCTAGTCTCCTTTAAGGAAAGAATATAGGATTCATACAGTGTTTCATGTCATCTTAACTCGAATTAAGGATTTCCCGGATCTTAGCTACCTTTTCCACACTAAGAAATGACTTGGAGAATCTCTTTGAGCTGTTCTAAACAAGTTCTCATCTGTTTACAGTCATTTTCTCTGAATTATCCATGTTTTCATGTAGTTTCCTATATTCTGCCTTCTGGTCCAAGTATAACCTTTGCCCACTTTATCAAACAACTTCCTACACACTGTTATGAACTGAGGCAGCTCGGGAACATTGTCTCTCAAGTGTGTTATAGAGTGTAGTACTACATTTCAGTGAAGTGTAAGGCTTTCCAAAGCTGCCGAACGTGTTTCTTTCTCTATTTCAATGGTATTCTGCCCTCTATAACACACATTTACCACTCTAGCCTCCTTTAAGTAAAGAATATAGGATTCATACAGTGTTTCATGTCATCTTAACTCGAATAAGGTTTTCACGTATCTTAGCTACCTTTTCTACAATAAGAACTGACTTGGAGAATCTCTTTGAGCTGTTCTAAACGAGTTCTCATCTGTTTACAGTCATTTTCTCTGAATTATCCATGTTTTCATGTAGTTTCCTATATTCTGCCTTCTGGTCCAAGTATAAGCTTTGCCCACTTTATCAAACAACTTCCTACACACTGTTATGAACTGAGGCAGCTCGGGAACATTGTCTCTCAACTGTGTTATAGAGTGTAGTACTACATTTCGGTGAAGTGTAAGGCTTTCCAAAGCTGCCGAACGTGTTTCTTTCTATATTTCAATGGTATTCTGCCTTGTATAACACACATTTACCACTCTAGTCTCCTTTAAGGAAAGAATATAGGATTCATACAGTGTTTCATGTCATCTTAACTCGAATTAAGGATGTCCCGGATCTTAGCTACCTTTTCTACACTAAGAACTTACTTGGAGAATGTCTTTGAGCTGTTCTAAACAAGTTCTCATCTGTTTACAGTCATTTTCTCTGAATTATCCATGTTTTCATGTAGTTTCCTATATTCTGCCTTCTGGTCCAAGTATAACCTTTGCCCACTTTATCAAACAACTTCCTACACACTGTTATGAACTGAGCCAGCTCGGGAACATTGTCTCTCAAGTGTGTTATAGAGTGTAGTACTACATTTCAGTGAAGTGTAAGGCTTTCCAAAGCTGCCGAACGTGTTTCTTTCTCTATTTCAATGGTATTCTGCCCTCTATAACACACATTTACCACTCTAGCCTCCTTTAAGTAAAGAATATAGGATTCATACAGTGTTTCATGTCATCTTAACTCGAATAAGGTTTTCACGTATCTTAGCTACCTTTTCTACAATAAGAACTGACTTGGAGAATCTCTTTGAGCTGTTCTAAACAAGTTCTCATCTGTTTACAGTCATTTTCTCTGAATTATCCATGTTTTCATGTAGTTTCCTATATTCTGCCTTCTGGTCCAAGTATAAGCTTTGCCCACTTTATCAAACAACTTCCTACACACTGTTATGAACTGAGGCAGCTCGGGAACATTGTCTCTCAACTGTGTTATAGAGTGTAGTACTACATTTCAGTGAAGTGTAAGGCTTTCCAAAGCTGCCGAACGTGTTTCTTTCTATATTTCAATGGTATTCTGCCTTGTATAACACACATTTACCACTCTAGTCTCCTTTAAGGAAAGAATATAGGATTCATACAGTGTTTCATGTCATCTTAACTCGAATTAAGGATGTCCCGGATCTTAGCTACCTTTTCTACACTAAGAACTTACTTGGAGAATGTCTTTGAGCTGTTCTAAACAAGTTCTCATCTGTTTACAGTCATTTTCTCTGAATTATCCATGTTTTCATGTAGTTTCCTATATTCTGCCTTCTGGTCCAAGTATAACCTTTGCCCACTTTATCAAACAACTTCCTACACACTGTTATGAACTGAGGCAGCTCGGGAACATTGTCTCTCAAGTGTGTTATAGAGTGTAGTACTACATTTCAGTGAAGTGTAAGGCTTTCCAAAGCTGCCGAACGTGTTTCTTTCTCTATTTCAATGGTATTCTGCCCTCTATAACACACATTTACCACTCTAGCCTCCTTTAAGTAAAGAATATAGGATTCATACAGTGTTTCATGTCATCTTAACTCGAATAAGGTTTTCACGTATCTTAGCTACCTTTTCTACAATAAGAACTGACTTGGAGAATCTCTTTGAGCTGTTCTAAACAAGTTCTCATCTGTTTACAGTCATTTTCTCTGAATTATCCATGTTTTCATGTAGTTTCCTATATTCTGCCTTCTGGTCCAAGTATAAGCTTTGCCCACTTTATCAAACAACTTCCTACACACTGTTATGAACTGAGGCAGCTCGGGAACATTGTCTCTCAACTGTGTTATAGAGTGTAGTACTACATTTCAGTGAAGTGTAAGGCTTTCCAAAGCTGCCGAACGTGTTTCTTTCTATATTTCAATGGTATTCTGCCTTGTATAACACACATTTACCACTCTAGTCTCCTTTAAGGAAAGAATATAGGATTCATACAGTGTTTCATGTCATCTTAACTCGAATTAAGAATTTCCCATATCTTAGCTACCTTTTCTACACTAAGAACTGACTTGGAGAATCTCTTTCAGCTGTTCTAAACAAGCTCTCATCTGTTTACAGTCATTTTCACTGAATTATTCATGTTTTCACGTAGTTTTTTATATTCTGCCTTCTGGTCCAAGTATAAGCTTTGCCCACTTTATCAAACAACTTCCTACACACTGTTATGAACTGAGGCAGCTCGGGAACATTGTCTCTCAACTGTGTTATAGAGTGTAGTACTACATTTCAGTGAAGTGTAAGGCTTTCCAAAGCTGCCGAACGTGTTTCTTTCTATATTTCAATGGTATTCTGCCTTGTATAACACACATTTACCACTCTAGTCTCCTTTAAGGAAAGAATATAGGATTCATACAGTGTTTCATGTCATCTTAACTCGAATTAAGGATGTCCCGGATCTTAGCTACCTTTTCTACACTAAGAACTTACTTGGAGAATGTCTTTGAGCTGTTCTAAACAAGTTCTCATCTGTTTACAGTCATTTTCTCTGAATTATCCATGTTTTCATGTAGTTTCCTATATTCTGCCTTCTGGTCCAAGTATAACCTTTGCCCACTTTATCAAACAACTTCCTACACACTGTTATGAACTGAGGCAGCTCGGGAACATTGTCTCTCAACTGTGTTATAGAGTGTAGTACTACATTTCTGTGAAGTGTAAGGCTTTCCAAAGCTGCCGAACGTGTTTCTTTCTATATTTCAATGGTATTCTGCCTTGTATAACACACATTTACCACTCTAGTCTCCTTTAAGGAAAGAATATAGGATTCATACAGTGTTTCATGTCATCTTAACTCGAATTAAGGATTTCCCATATCTTAGCTACCTTTTCTACACTAAGAACTGACTTGGAGAATCTCTTTCAGCTGTTCTAAACAAGCTCTCATCTGTTTACAGTCATTTTCACTGAATTATTCATGTTTTCACGTAGTTTTTTATATTCTGCCTTCTGGTCCAAGTATAAGCTTTGCCCACTTTATCAAACAACTTCCTACACACTGTTATGAACTGAGGCAGCTCGGGAACATTGTCTCTCAACTGTGTTATAGAGTGTAGTACTACATTTCAGTGAAGTGTAAGGCTTTCCAAAGCTGCCGAACGTGTTTCTTTCTATATTTCAATGGTATTCTGCCTTGTATAACACACATTTACCACTCTAGTCTCCTTTAAGGAAAGAATATAGGATTCATACAGTGTTTCATGTCATCTTAACTCGAATTAAGGATTTCCCGGATCTTAGCTACCTTTTCCACACTAAGAACTGACTTGGAGAATCTCTTTGAGCTGTTCTAAACAAGTTCTCATCTGTTTACAGTCATTTTCTCTGAATTATCCATGTTTTCATGTAGTTTCCTATATTCTGCCTTCTGGTCCAAGTATAACCTTTGCCCACTTTATCAAACAACTTCCTACACACTGTTATGAACTGAGGCAGCTCGGGAACATTGTCTCTCAAGTGTGTTATAGAGTGTAGTACTACATTTCAGTGAAGTGTAAGGCTTTCCAAAGCTGCCGAACGTGTTTCTTTCTCTATTTCAATGGTATTCTGCCCTCTATAACACACATTTACCACTCTAGCCTCCTTTAAGTAAAGAATATAGGATTCATACAGTGTTTCATGTCATCTTAACTCGAATAAGGTTTTCACGTATCTTAGCTACCTTTTCTACAATAAGAACTGACTTGGAGAATCTCTTTGAGCTGTTCTAAACAAGTTCTCATCTGTTTACAGTCATTTTCTCTGAATTATCCATGTTTTCATGTAGTTTCCTATATTCTGCCTTCTGGTCCAAGTATAAGCTTTGCCCACTTTATCAAACAACTTCCTACACACTGTTATGAACTGAGGCAGCTCGGGAACATTGTCTCTCAACTGTGTTATAGAGTGTAGTACTACATTTCAGTGAAGTGTAAGGCTTTCCAAAGCTGCCGAACGTGTTTCTTTCTATATTTCAATGGTATTCTGCCTTGTATAACACACATTTACCACTCTAGTCTCCTTTAAGGAAAGAATATAGGATTCATACAGTGTTTCATGTCATCTTAACTCGAATTAAGGATGTCCCGGATCTTAGCTACCTTTTCTACACTAAGAACTTACTTGGAGAATGTCTTTGAGCTGTTCTAAACAAGTTCTCATCTGTTTACAGTCATTTTCTCTGAATTATCCATGTTTTCATGTAGTTTCCTATATTCTGCCTTCTGGTCCAAGTATAACCTTTGCCCACTTTATCAAACAACTTCCTACACACTGTTATGAACTGAGGCAGCTCGGGAACATTGTCTCTCAAGTGTGTTATAGAGTGTAGTACTACATTTCAGTGAAGTGTAAGGCTTTCCAAAGCTGCCGAACGTGTTTCTTTCTATATTTCAATGGTATTCTGCCTTGTATAACACACATTTACCACTCTAGTCTCCTTTAAGGAAAGAATATAGGATTCATACAGTGTTTCATGTCATCTTAACTCGAATTAAGAATTTCCCATATCTTAGCTACCTTTTCTACACTAAGAACTGACTTGGAGAATCTCTTTCAGCTGTTCTAAACAAGCTCTCATCTGTTTACAGTCATTTTCACTGAATTATTCATGTTTTCACGTAGTTTTTTATATTCTGCCTTCTGGTCCAAGTATAAGCTTTGCCCACTTTATCAAACAACTTCCTACACACTGTTATGAACTGAGGCAGCTCGGGAACATTGTCTCTCAACTGTGTTATAGAGTGTAGTACTACATTTCAGTGAAGTGTAAGGCTTTCCAAAGCTGCCGAACGTGTTTCTTTCTATATTTCAATGGTATTCTGCCTTGTATAACACACATTTACCACTCTAGTCTCCTTTAAGGAAAGAATATAGGATTCATACAGTGTTTCATGTCATCTTAACTCGAATTAAGGATGTCCCGGATCTTAGCTACCTTTTCTACACTAAGAACTTACTTGGAGAATGTCTTTGAGCTGTTCTAAACAAGTTCTCATCTATTTACAGTCATTTTCTCTGAATTATCCATGTTTTCATGTAGTTTCCTATATTCTGCCTTCTGGTCCAAGTATAACCTTTGCCCACTTTATCAAACAACTTCCTACACACTGTTATGAACTGAGGCAGCTCGGGAACATTGTCTCTCAACTGTGTTATAGAGTGTAGTACTACATTTCTGTGAAGTGTAAGGCTTTCCAAAGCTGCCGAACGTGTTTCTTTCTATATTTCAATGGTATTCTGCCTTGTATAACACACATTTACCACTCTAGTCTCCTTTAAGGAAAGAATATAGGATTCATACAGTGTTTCATGTCATCTTAACTCGAATTAAGGATTTCCCATATCTTAGCTACCTTTTCTACACTAAGAACTGACTTGGAGAATCTCTTTCAGCTGTTCTAAACAAGCTCTCATCTGTTTACAGTCATTTTCACTGAATTATTCATGTTTTCACGTAGTTTTTTATATTCTGCCTTCTGGTCCAAGTATAAGCTTTGCCCACTTTATCAAACAACTTCCTACACACTGTTATGAACTGAGGCAGCTCGGGAACATTGTCTCTCAACTGTGTTATAGAGTGTAGTACTACATTTCAGTGAAGTGTAAGGCTTTCCAAAGCTGCCGAACGTGTTTCTTTCTATATTTCAATGGTATTCTGCCTTGTATAACACACATTTACCACTCTAGTCTCCTTTAAGGAAAGAATATAGGATTCATACAGTGTTTCATGTCATCTTAACTCGAATTAAGGATTTCCCGGATCTTAGCTACCTTTTCCACACTAAGAACTGACTTGGAGAATCTCTTTGAGCTGTTCTAAACAAGTTCTCATCTGTTTACAGTCATTTTCTCTGAATTATCCATGTTTTCATGTAGTTTCCTATATTCTGCCTTCTGGTCCAAGTATAACCTTTGCCCACTTTATCAAACAACTTCCTACACACTGTTATGAACTGAGGCAGCTCGGGAACATTGTCTCTCAAGTGTGTTATAGAGTGTAGTACTACATTTCAGTGAAGTGTAAGGCTTTCCAAAGCTGCCGAACGTGTTTCTTTCTCTATTTCAATGGTATTCTGCCCTCTATAACACACATTTACCACTCTAGCCTCCTTTAAGTAAAGAATATAGGATTCATACAGTGTTTCATGTCATCTTAACTCGAATAAGGTTTTCACGTATCTTAGCTACCTTTTCTACAATAAGAACTGACTTGGAGAATCTCTTTGAGCTGTTCTAAACAAGTTCTCATCTGTTTACAGTCATTTTCTCTGAATTATCCATGTTTTCATGTAGTTTCCTATATTCTGCCTTCTGGTCCAAGTATAAGCTTTGCCCACTTTATCAAACAACTTCCTACACACTGTTATGAACTGAGGCAGCTCGGGAACATTGTCTCTCAACTGTGTTATAGAGTGTAGTACTACATTTCAGTGAAGTGTAAGGCTTTCCAAAGCTGCCGAACGTGTTTCTTTCTATATTTCAATGGTATTCTGCCTTGTATAACACACATTTACCACTCTAGTCTCCTTTAAGGAAAGAATATAGGATTCATACAGTGTTTCATGTCATCTTAACTCGAATTAAGGATGTCCCGGATCTTAGCTACCTTTTCTACACTAAGAACTTACTTGGAGAATGTCTATGAGCTGTTCTAAACAAGTTCTCATCTGTTTACAGTCATTTTCTCTGAATTATCCATGTTTTCATGTAGTTTCCTATATTCTGCCTTCTGGTCCAAGTATAACCTTTGCCCACTTTATCAAACAACTTCCTACACACTGTTATGAACTGAGGCAGCTCGGGAACATTGTCTCTCAAGTGTGTTATAGAGTGTAGTACTACATTTCAGTGAAGTGTAAGGCTTTCCAAAGCTGCCGAACGTGTTTCTTTCTCTATTTCAATGGTATTCTGCCCTCTATAACACACATTTACCACTCTAGCCTCCTTTAAGTAAAGAATATAGGATTCATACAGTGTTTCATGTCATCTTAACTCGAATAAGGTTTTCACGTATCTTAGCTACCTTTTCTACAATAAGAACTGACTTGGAGAATCTCTTTGAGCTGTTCTAAACAAGTTCTCATCTGTTTACAGTCATTTTCTCTGAATTATCCATGTTTTCATGTAGTTTCCTATATTCTGCCTTCTGGTCCAAGTATAAGCTTTGCCCACTTTATCAAACAATTTCCTACACACTGTTATGAACTGAGGCAGCTCGGGAACATTGTCTCTCAACTGTGTTATAGAGTGTAGTACTACATTTCAGTGAAGTGTATGGCTTTCCAAAGCTGCCGAACGTGTTTCTTTCTCTATTTCAATGGTATTCTGCATTGTATAACAAACATTTACTACTCTAGTCTCCTTTAAGTAAAGAATATAGGATTCATACAGTGTTCCATGTGATCTTAACTCGAATTAAGGATTTCCCAGATCTTAGCTACCTTTTCTACACTAAGAACTGACTTGGAGAATCTCTTTCAGCTGTTCTAAACAAGCTCTCATCTGTTTACAGTCATTTTCACTGAATTATTCATGTTTTCACGTAGTTTTTTATATTCTGCCTTCTGGTCCAAGTATAAGCTTTGCCCACTTTATCAAACAACTTCCTACACACTGTTATGAACTGAGGCAGCTCGGGAACATTGTCTCTCAACTGTGTTATAGAGTGTAGTACTACATTTCAGTGAAGTGTAAGGCTTTCCAAAGCTGCCGAACGTGTTTCTTTCTATATTTCAATGGTATTCTGCCTTGTATAACACACATTTACCACTCTAGTCTCCTTTAAGGAAAGAATATAGGATTCATACAGTGTTTCATGTCATCTTAACTCGAATTAAGGATTTCCCGGATCTTAGCTACCTTTTCCACACTAAGAACTGACTTGGAGAATCTCTTTGAGCTGTTCTAAACAAGTTCTCATCTGTTTACAGTCATTTTCTCTGAATTATCCATGTTTTCATGTAGTTTCCTATATTCTGCCTTCTGGTCCAAGTATAACCTTTGCCCACTTTATCAAACAACTTCCTACACACTGTTATGAACTGAGGCAGCTCGGGAACATTGTCTCTCAACTGTGTTATAGAGGGTAGTACTACATTTCTGTGAAGTGTAAGGCTTTCCAAAGCTGCCGAACGTGTTTCTTTCTATATTTCAATGGTATTCTGCCTTGTATAACACACATTTACCACTCTAGTCTCCTTTAAGGAAAGAATATAGGATTCATACAGTGTTTCATGTCATCTTAACTCGAATTAAGGATTTCCCATATCTTAGCTACCTTTTCTACACTAAGAACTGACTTGGAGAATCTCTTTCAGCTGTTCTAAACAAGCTCTCATCTGTTTACAGTCATTTTCACTGAATTATTCATGTTTTCACGTAGTTTTTTATATTCTGCCTTCTGGTCCAAGTATAAGCTTTGCCCACTTTATCAAACAACTTCCTACACACTGTTATGAACTGAGGCAGCTCGGGAACATTGTCTCTCAACTGTGTTATAGAGTGTAGTACTACATTTCAGTGAAGTGTAAGGCTTTCCAAAGCTGCCGAACGTGTTTCTTTCTATATTTCAATGGTATTCTGCCTTGTATAACACACATTTACCACTCTAGTCTCCTTTAAGGAAAGAATATAGGATTCATACAGTGTTTCATGTCATCTTAACTCGAATTAAGGATGTCCCGGATCTTAGCTACCTTTTCTACACTAAGAACTTACTTGGAGAATGTCTTTGAGCTGTTCTAAACAAGTTCTCATCTGTTTACAGTCATTTTCTCTGAATTATCCATGTTTTCATGTAGTTTCCTATATTCTGCCTTCTGGTCCAAGTATAACCTTTGCCCACTTTATCAAACAACTTCCTACACACTGTTATGAACTGAGGCAGCTCGGGAACATTGTCTCTCAACTGTGTTATAGAGTGTAGTACTACATTTCTGTGAAGTGTAAGGCTTTCCAAAGCTGCCGAACGTGTTTCTTTCTATATTTCAATGGTATTCTGCCTTGTATAACACACATTTACCACTCTAGTCTCCTTTAAGGAAAGAATATAGGATTCATACAGTGTTTCATGTCATCTTAACTCGAATTAAGGATTTCCCATATCTTAGCTACCTTTTCTACACTAAGAACTGACTTGGAGAATCTCTTTCAGCTGTTCTAAACAAGCTCTCATCTGTTTACAGTCATTTTCACTGAATTATTCATGTTTTCACGTAGTTTTTTATATTCTGCCTTCTGGTCCAAGTATAAGCTTTGCCCACTTTATCAAACAACTTCCTACACACTGTTATGAACTGAGGCAGCTCGGGAACATTGTCTCTCAACTGTGTTATAGAGTGTAGTACTACATTTCAGTGAAGTGTAAGGCTTTCCAAAGCTGCCGAACGTGTTTCTTTCTATATTTCAATGGTATTCTGCCTTGTATAACACACATTTACCACTCTAGTCTCCTTTAAGGAAAGAATATAGGATTCATACAGTGTTTCATGTCATCTTAACTCGAATTAAGGATTTCCCGGATCTTAGCTACCTTTTCCACACTAAGAACTGACTTGGAGAATCTCTTTGAGCTGTTCTAAACAAGTTCTCATCTGTTTACAGTCATTTTCTCTGAATTATCCATGTTTTCATGTAGTTTCCTATATTCTGCCTTCTGGTCCAAGTATAACCTTTGCCCACTTTATCAAACAACTTCCTACACACTGTTATGAACTGAGGCAGCTCGGGAACATTGTCTCTCAAGTGTGTTATAGAGTGTAGTACTACATTTCAGTGAAGTGTAAGGCTTTCCAAAGCTGCCGAACGTGTTTCTTTCTCTATTTCAATGGTATTCTGCCCTCTATAACACACATTTACCACTCTAGCCTCCTTTAAGTAAAGAATATAGGATTCATACAGTGTTTCATGTCATCTTAACTCGAATAAGGTTTTCACGTATCTTAGCTACCTTTTCTACAATAAGAACTGACTTGGAGAATCTCTTTGAGCTGTTCTAAACAAGTTCTCATCTGTTTACAGTCATTTTCTCTGAATTATCCATGTTTTCATGTAGTTTCCTATATTCTGCCTTCTGGTCCAAGTATAAGCTTTGCCCACTTTATCAAACAACTTCCTACACACTGTTATGAACTGAGGCAGCTCGGGAACATTGTCTCTCAACTGTGTTATAGAGTGTAGTACTACATTTCAGTGAAGTGTAAGGCTTTCCAAAGCTGCCGAACGTGTTTCTTTCTATATTTCAATGGTATTCTGCCTTGTATAACACACATTTACCACTCTAGTCTCCTTTAAGGAAAGAATATAGGATTCATACAGTGTTTCATGTCATCTTAACTCGAATTAAGGATGTCCCGGATCTTAGCTACCTTTTCTACACTAAGAACTTACTTGGAGAATGTCTTTGAGCTGTTCTAAACAAGTTCTCATCTGTTTACAGTCATTTTCTCTGAATTATCCATGTTTTCATGTAGTTTCCTATATTCTGCCTTCTGGTCCAAGTATAACCTTTGCCCACTTTATCAAACAACTTCCTACACACTGTTATGAACTGAGGCAGCTCGGGAACATTGTCTCTCAAGTGTGTTATAGAGTGTAGTACTACATTTCAGTGAAGTGTAAGGCTTTCCAAAGCTGCCGAACGTGTTTCTTTCTCTATTTCAATGGTATTCTGCCCTCTATAACACACATTTACCACTCTAGCCTCCTTTAAGTAAAGAATATAGGATTCATACAGTGTTTCATGTCATCTTAACTCGAATAAGGTTTTCACGTATCTTAGCTACCTTTTCTACAATAAGAACTGACTTGGAGAATCTCTTTGAGCTGTTCTAAACAAGTTCTCATCTGTTTACAGTCATTTTCTCTGAATTATCCATGTTTTCATGTAGTTTCCTATATTCTGCCTTCTGGTCCAAGTATAACCTTTGCCCACTTTATCAAACAACTTCCTACACACTGTTATGAACTGAGGCAGCTCGGGAACATTGTCTCTCAAGTGTGTTATAGAGTGTAGTACTACATTTCAGTGAAGTGTAAGGCTTTCCAAAGCTGCCGAACGTGTTTCTTTCTATATTTCAATGGTATTCTGCCTTGTATAACACACATTTACCACTCTAGTCTCCTTTAAGGAAAGAATATAGGATTCATACAGTGTTTCATGTCATCTTAACTCGAATTAAGAATTTCCCATATCTTAGCTACCTTTTCTACACTAAGAACTGACTTGGAGAATCTCTTTCAGCTGTTCTAAACAAGCTCTCATCTGTTTACAGTCATTTTCACTGAATTATTCATGTTTTCACGTAGTTTTTTATATTCTGCCTTCTGGTCCAAGTATAAGCTTTGCCCACTTTATCAAACAACTTCCTACACACTGTTATGAACTGAGGCAGCTCGGGAACATTGTCTCTCAACTGTGTTATAGAGTGTAGTACTACATTTCAGTGAAGTGTAAGGCTTTCCAAAGCTGCCGAACGTGTTTCTTTCTATATTTCAATGGTATTCTGCCTTGTATAACACACATTTACCACTCTAGTCTCCTTTAAGGAAAGAATATAGGATTCATACAGTGTTTCATGTCATCTTAACTCGAATTAAGGATGTCCCGGATCTTAGCTACCTTTTCTACACTAAGAACTTACTTGGAGAATGTCTTTGAGCTGTTCTAAACAAGTTCTCATCTATTTACAGTCATTTTCTCTGAATTATCCATGTTTTCATGTAGTTTCCTATATTCTGCCTTCTGGTCCAAGTATAACCTTTGCCCACTTTATCAAACAACTTCCTACACACTGTTATGAACTGAGGCAGCTCGGGAACATTGTCTCTCAACTGTGTTATAGAGTGTAGTACTACATTTCTGTGAAGTGTAAGGCTTTCCAAAGCTGCCGAACGTGTTTCTTTCTATATTTCAATGGTATTCTGCCTTGTATAACACACATTTACCACTCTAGTCTCCTTTAAGGAAAGAATATAGGATTCATACAGTGTTTCATGTCATCTTAACTCGAATTAAGGATTTCCCATATCTTAGCTACGTTTTCTACACTAAGAACTGACTTGGAGAATCTCTTTCAGCTGTTCTAAACAAGCTCTCATCTGTTTACAGTCATTTTCACTGAATTATTCATGTTTTCACGTAGTTTTTTATATTCTGCCTTCTGGTCCAAGTATAAGCTTTGCCCACTTTATCAAACAACTTCCTACACACTGTTATGAACTGAGGCAGCTCGGGAACATTGTCTCTCAACTGTGTTATAGAGTGTAGTACTACATTTCAGTGAAGTGTAAGGCTTTCCAAAGCTGCCGAACGTGTTTCTTTCTATATTTCAATGGTATTCTGCCTTGTATAACACACATTTACCACTCTAGTCTCCTTTAAGGAAAGAATATAGGATTCATACAGTGTTTCATGTCATCTTAACTCGAATTAAGGATTTCCCGGATCTTAGCTACCTTTTCCACACTAAGAACTGACTTGGAGAATCTCTTTGAGCTGTTCTAAACAAGTTCTCATCTGTTTACAGTCATTTTCTCTGAATTATCCATGTTTTCATGTAGTTTCCTATATTCTGCCTTCTGGTCCAAGTATAACCTTTGCCCACTTTATCAAACAACTTCCTACACACTGTTATGAACTGAGGCAGCTCGGGAACATTGTCTCTCAAGTGTGTTATAGAGTGTAGTACTACATTTCAGTGAAGTGTAAGGCTTTCCAAAGCTGCCGAACGTGTTTCTTTCTATATTTCAATGGTATTCTGCCTTGTATAACACACATTTACCACTCTAGTCTCCTTTAAGGAAAGAATATAGGATTCATACAGTGTTTCATGTCATCTTAACTCGAATTAAGAATTTCCCATATCTTAGCTACCTTTTCTACACTAAGAACTGACTTGGAGAATCTCTTTCAGCTGTTCTAAACAAGCTCTCATCTGTTTACAGTCATTTTCACTGAATTATTCATGTTTTCACGTAGTTTTTTATATTCTGCCTTCTGGTCCAAGTATAAGCTTTGCCCACTTTATCAAACAACTTCCTACACACTGTTATGAACTGAGGCAGCTCGGGAACATTGTCTCTCAACTGTGTTATAGAGTGTAGTACTACATTTCAGTGAAGTGTAAGGCTTTCCAAAGCTGCCGAACGTGTTTCTTTCTATATTTCAATGGTATTCTGCCTTGTATAACACACATTTACCACTCTAGTCTCCTTTAAGGAAAGAATATAGGATTCATACAGTGTTTCATGTCATCTTAACTCGAATTAAGGATGTCCCGGATCTTAGCTACCTTTTCTACACTAAGAACTTACTTGGAGAATGTCTTTGAGCTGTTCTAAACAAGTTCTCATCTATTTACAGTCATTTTCTCTGAATTATCCATGTTTTCATGTAGTTTCCTATATTCTGCCTTCTGGTCCAAGTATAACCTTTGCCCACTTTATCAAACAACTTCCTACACACTGTTATGAACTGAGGCAGCTCGGGAACATTGTCTCTCAACTGTGTTATAGAGTGTAGTACTACATTTCTGTGAAGTGTAAGGCTTTCCAAAGCTGCCGAACGTGTTTCTTTCTATATTTCAATGGTATTCTGCCTTGTATAACACACATTTACCACTCTAGTCTCCTTTAAGGAAAGAATATAGGATTCATACAGTGTTTCATGTCATCTTAACTCGAATTAAGGATTTCCCATATCTTAGCTACCTTTTCTACACTAAGAACTGACTTGGAGAATCTCTTTCAGCTGTTCTAAACAAGCTCTCATCTGTTTACAGTCATTTTCACTGAATTATTCATGTTTTCACGTAGTTTTTTATATTCTGCCTTCTGGTCCAAGTATAAGCTTTGCCCACTTTATCAAACAACTTCCTACACACTGTTATGAACTGAGGCAGCTCGGGAACATTGTCTCTCAACTGTGTTATAGAGTGTAGTACTACATTTCAGTGAAGTGTAAGGCTTTCCAAAGCTGCCGAACGTGTTTCTTTCTATATTTCAATGGTATTCTGCCTTGTATAACACACATTTACCACTCTAGTCTCCTTTAAGGAAAGAATATAGGATTCATACAGTGTTTCATGTCATCTTAACTCGAATTAAGGATTTCCCGGATCTTAGCTACCTTTTCCACACTAAGAACTGACTTGGAGAATCTCTTTGAGCTGTTCTAAACAAGTTCTCATCTGTTTACAGTCATTTTCTCTGAATTATCCATGTTTTCATGTAGTTTCCTATATTCTGCCTTCTGGTCCAAGTATAACCTTTGCCCACTTTATCAAACAACTTCCTACACACTGTTATGAACTGAGGCAGCTCGGGAACATTGTCTCTCAAGTGTGTTATAGAGTGTAGTACTACATTTCAGTGAAGTGTAAGGCTTTCCAAAGCTGCCGAACGTGTTTCTTTCTCTATTTCAATGGTATTCTGCCCTCTATAACACACATTTACCACTCTAGCCTCCTTTAAGTAAAGAATATAGGATTCATACAGTGTTTCATGTCATCTTAACTCGAATAAGGTTTTCACGTATCTTAGCTACCTTTTCTACAATAAGAACTGACTTGGAGAATCTCTTTGAGCTGTTCTAAACAAGTTCTCATCTGTTTACAGTCATTTTCTCTGAATTATCCATGTTTTCATGTAGTTTCCTATATTCTGCCTTCTGGTCCAAGTATAAGCTTTGCCCACTTTATCAAACAACTTCCTACACACTGTTATGAACTGAGGCAGCTCGGGAACATTGTCTCTCAACTGTGTTATAGAGTGTAGTACTACATTTCAGTGAAGTGTAAGGCTTTCCAAAGCTGCCGAACGTGTTTCTTTCTATATTTCAATGGTATTCTGCCTTGTATAACACACATTTACCACTCTAGTCTCCTTTAAGGAAAGAATATAGGATTCATACAGTGTTTCATGTCATCTTAACTCGAATTAAGGATGTCCCGGATCTTAGCTACCTTTTCTACACTAAGAACTTACTTGGAGAATGTCTTTGAGCTGTTCTAAACAAGTTCTCATCTGTTTACAGTCATTTTCTCTGAATTATCCATGTTTTCATGTAGTTTCCTATATTCTGCCTTCTGGTCCAAGTATAACCTTTGCCCACTTTATCAAACAACTTCCTACACACTGTTATGAACTGAGGCAGCTCGGGAACATTGTCTCTCAAGTGTGTTATAGAGTGTAGTACTACATTTCAGTGAAGTGTAAGGCTTTCCAAAGCTGCCGAACGTGTTTCTTTCTCTATTTCAATGGTATTCTGCCCTCTATAACACACATTTACCACTCTAGCCTCCTTTAAGTAAAGAATATAGGATTCATACAGTGTTTCATGTCATCTTAACTCGAATAAGGTTTTCACGTATCTTAGCTACCTTTTCTACAATAAGAACTGACTTGGAGAATCTCTTTGAGCTGTTCTAAACAAGTTCTCATCTGTTTACAGTCATTTTCTCTGAATTATCCATGTTTTCATGTAGTTTCCTATATTCTGCCTTCTGGTCCAAGTATAAGCTTTGCCCACTTTATCAAACAATTTCCTACACACTGTTATGAACTGAGGCAGCTCGGGAACATTGTCTCTCAACTGTGTTATAGAGTGTAGTACTACATTTCAGTGAAGTGTATGGCTTTCCAAAGCTGCCGAACGTGTTTCTTTCTCTATTTCAATGGTATTCTGCATTGTATAACAAACATTTACTACTCTAGTCTCCTTTAAGTAAAGAATATAGGATTCATACAGTGTTCCATGTGATCTTAACTCGAATTAAGGATTTCCCAGATCTTAGCTACCTTTTCTACACTAAGAACTGACTTGGAGAATCTCTTTCAGCTGTTCTAAACAAGCTCTCATCTGTTTACAGTCATTTTCACTGAATTATTCATGTTTTCACGTAGTTTTTTATATTCTGCCTTCTGGTCCAAGTATAAGCTTTGCCCACTTTATCAAACAACTTCCTACACACATTTACCACTCTAGTCTCCTTTAAGGAAAGAATATAGGATTCATACAGTGTTTCATGTCATCTTAACTCGAATTAAGGATGTCCCGGATCTTAGCTACCTTTTCTACACTAAGAACTTACTTGGAGAATCTCTTTGAGCTGTTCTAAACAAGTTCTCATCTGTTTACAGTCATTTTCTCTGAATTATCCATGTTTTCATGTAGTTTCCTATATTCTGCCTTCTGGTCCAAGTATAACCTTTGCCCACTTTATCAAACAACTTCCTACACACTGTTATGAACTGAGGCAGCTCGGGAACATTGTCTCTCAACTGTGTTATAGAGGGTAGTACTACATTTCTGTGAAGTGTAAGGCTTTCCAAAGCTGCCGAACGTGTTTCTTTCTATATTTCAATGGTATTCTGCCTTGTATAACACACATTTACCACTCTAGTCTCCTTTAAGGAAAGAATATAGGATTCATACAGTGTTTCATGTCATCTTAACTCGAATTAAGGATTTCCCATATCTTAGCTACCTTTTCTACACTAAGAACTGACTTGGAGAATCTCTTTCAGCTGTTCTAAACAAGCTCTCATCTGTTTACAGTCATTTTCACTGAATTATTCATGTTTTCACGTAGTTTTTTATATTCTGCCTTCTGGTCCAAGTATAAGCTTTGCCCACTTTATCAAACAACTTCCTACACACTGTTATGAACTGAGGCAGCTCGGGAACATTGTCTCTCAACTGTGTTATAGAGTGTAGTACTACATTTCAGTGAAGTGTAAGGCTTTCCAAAGCTGCCGAACGTGTTTCTTTCTATATTTCAATGGTATTCTGCCTTGTATAACACACATTTACCACTCTAGTCTCCTTTAAGGAAAGAATATAGGATTCATACAGTGTTTCATGTCATCTTAACTCGAATTAAGGATGTCCCGGATCTTAGCTACCTTTTCTACACTAAGAACTTACTTGGAGAATGTCTTTGAGCTGTTCTAAACAAGTTCTCATCTGTTTACAGTCATTTTCTCTGAATTATCCATGTTTTCATGTAGTTTCCTATATTCTGCCTTCTGGTCCAAGTATAAGCTTTGCCCACTTTATCAAACAACTTCCTACACACTGTTATGAACTGAGGCAGTTCGGGAACATTGTCTCTCAACTGTGTTATAGAGTGTAGTACTACATTTCAGTGAAGTGTAAGGCTTTCCAAAGCTGCCGAACGTGTTTCTTTCTCTATTTCAATGGTATTCTGCCCTCTATAACACACATTTACCACTCTAGCCTCCTTTAAGTAAAGAATATAGGATTCATACAGTGTTTCATGTCATCTTAACTCGAATAAGGTTTTCACGTATCTTAGCTACCTTTTCTACAATAAGAACTGACTTGGAGAATCTCTTTGAGCTGTTCTAAACAAGTTCTCATCTGTTTACAGTCATTTTCTCTGAATTATCCATGTTTTCATGTAGTTTCCTATATTCTGCCTTCTGGTCCAAGTATAAGCTTTGCCCACTTTATCAAACAATTTCCTACACACTGTTATGAACTGAGGCAGCTCGGGAACATTGTCTCTCAACTGTGTTATAGAGTGTAGTACTACATTTCAGTGAAGTGTATGGCTTTCCAAAGCTGCCGAACGTGTTTCTTTCTCTATTTCAATGGTATTCTGCATTGTATAACAAACATTTACTACTCTAGTCTCCTTTAAGTAAAGAATATAGGATTCATACAGTGTTCCATGTGATCTTAACTCGAATTAAGGATTTCCCAGATCTTAGCTACCTTTTCTACACTAAGAACTGACTTGGAGAATCTCTTTCAGCTGTTCTAAACAAGCTCTCATCTGTTTACAGTCATTTTCACTGAATTATTCATGTTTTCACGTAGTTTCCTATATTCTGCATTCTGGTCCAAGTATAAGCTTTGCCCACTTTATCAAACAACTTCCTACACACTGTTATGAACTGAGGCAGCTCGGGAACATTGTCTCTCAACTGTGTTATAGAGTGTAGTACTACATTTCTGTGAAGTGTAAGGCTTTCCAAAGCTGCCGAACGTGTTTCTTTCTATATTTCAATGGTATTCTGCCTTGTATAACACACATTTACCACTCTAGTCTCCTTTAAGGAAAGAATATAGGATTCATACAGTGTTTCATGTCATCTTAACTCGAATTAAGGATTTCCCATATCTTAGCTACCTTTTCTACACTAAGAACTGACTTGGAGAATCTCTTTCAGCTGTTCTAAACAAGCTCTCATCTGTTTACAGTCATTTTCACTGAATTATTCATGTTTTCACGTAGTTTTTTATATTCTGCCTTCTGGTCCAAGTATAAGCTTTGCCCACTTTATCAAACAACTTCCTACACACTGTTATGAACTGAGGCAGCTCGGGAACATTGTCTCTCAACTGTGTTATAGAGTGTAGTACTACATTTCAGTGAAGTGTAAGGCTTTCCAAAGCTGCCGAACGTGTTTCTTTCTATATTTCAATGGTATTCTGCCTTGTATAACACACATTTACCACTCTAGTCTCCTTTAAGGAAAGAATATAGGATTCATACAGTGTTTCATGTCATCTTAACTCGAATTAAGGATGTCCCGGATCTTAGCTACCTTTTCTACACTAAGAACTTACTTGGAGAATGTCTTTGAGCTGTTCTAAACAAGTTCTCATCTGTTTACAGTCATTTTCTCTGAATTATCCATGTTTTCATGTAGTTTCCTATATTCTGCCTTCTGGTCCAAGTATAACCTTTGCCCACTTTATCAAACAACTTCCTACACACTGTTATGAACTGAGGCAGCTCGGGAACATTGTCTCTCAAGTGTGTTATAGAGTGTAGTACTACATTTCAGTGAAGTGTAAGGCTTTCCAAAGCTGCCGAACGTGTTTCTTTCTCTATTTCAATGGTATTCTGCCCTCTATAACACACATTTACCACTCTAGCCTCCTTTAAGTAAAGAATATAGGATTCATACAGTGTTTCATGTCATCTTAACTCGAATAAGGTTTTCACGTATCTTAGCTACCTTTTCTACAATAAGAACTGACTTGGAGAATCTCTTTGAGCTGTTCTAAACAAGTTCTCATCTGTTTACAGTCATTTTCTCTGAATTATCCATGTTTTCATGTAGTTTCCTATATTCTGCCTTCTGGTCCAAGTATAAGCTTTGCCCACTTTATCAAACAACTTCCTACACACTGTTATGAACTGAGGCAGCTCGGGAACATTGTCTCTCAACTGTGTTATAGAGTGTAGTACTACATTTCTGTGAAGTGTAAGGCTTTCCAAAGCTGCCGAACGTGTTTCTTTCTATATTTCAATGGTATTCTGCCTTGTATAACACACATTTACCACTCTAGTCTCCTTTAAGGAAAGAATATAGGATTCATACAGTGTTTCATGTCATCTTAACTCGAATTAAGGATTTCCCATATCTTAGCTACCTTTTCTACACTAAGAACTGACTTGGAGAATCTCTTTCAGCTGTTCTAAACAAGCTCTCATCTGTTTACAGTCATTTTCACTGAATTATTCATGTTTTCACGTAGTTTTTTATATTCTGCCTTCTGGTCCAAGTATAAGCTTTGCCCACTTTATCAAACAACTTCCTACACACTGTTATGAACTGAGGCAGCTCGGGAACATTGTCTCTCAACTGTGTTATAGAGTGTAGTACTACATTTCAGTGAAGTGTAAGGCTTTCCAAAGCTGCCGAACGTGTTTCTTTCTATATTTCAATGGTATTCTGCCTTGTATAACACACATTTACCACTCTAGTCTCCTTTAAGGAAAGAATATAGGATTCATACAGTGTTTCATGTCATCTTAACTCGAATTAAGGATGTCCCGGATCTTAGCTACCTTTTCTACACTAAGAACTTACTTGGAGAATGTCTTTGAGCTGTTCTAAACAAGTTCTCATCTGTTTACAGTCATTTTCTCTGAATTATCCATGTTTTCATGTAGTTTCCTATATTCTGCCTTCTGGTCCAAGTATAAGCTTTGCCCACTTTATCAAACAACTTCCTACACACTGTTATGAACTGAGGCAGTTCGGGAACATTGTCTCTCAACTGTGTTATAGAGTGTAGTACTACATTTCAGTGAAGTGTAAGGCTTTCCAAAGCTGCCGAACGTGTTTCTTTCTCTATTTCAATGGTATTCTGCCCTCTATAACACACATTTACCACTCTAGCCTCCTTTAAGTAAAGAATATAGGATTCATACAGTGTTTCATGTCATCTTAACTCGAATAAGGTTTTCACGTATCTTAGCTACCTTTTCTACAATAAGAACTGACTTGGAGAATCTCTTTGAGCTGTTCTAAACAAGTTCTCATCTGTTTACAGTCATTTTCTCTGAATTATCCATGTTTTCATGTAGTTTCCTATATTCTGCCTTCTGGTCCAAGTATAAGCTTTGCCCACTTTATCAAACAATTTCCTACACACTGTTATGAACTGAGGCAGCTCGGGAACATTGTCTCTCAACTGTGTTATAGAGTGTAGTACTACATTTCAGTGAAGTGTATGGCTTTCCAAAGCTGCCGAACGTGTTTCTTTCTCTATTTCAATGGTATTCTGCATTGTATAACAAACATTTACTACTCTAGTCTCCTTTAAGTAAAGAATATAGGATTCATACAGTGTTCCATGTGATCTTAACTCGAATTAAGGATTTCCCAGATCTTAGCTACCTTTTCTACACTAAGAACTGACTTGGAGAATCTCTTTCAGCTGTTCTAAACAAGCTCTCATCTGTTTACAGTCATTTTCACTGAATTATTCATGTTTTCACGTAGTTTCCTATATTCTGCATTCTGGTCCAAGTATAAGCTTTGCCCACTTTATCAAACAACTTCCTACACACTGTTATGAACTGAGGCAGCTCGGGAACATTGTCTCTCAACTGTGTTATAGAGTATAGTACTACATTTCTGTGAAGTGTAAGGCTTTCCAAAGCTGCCGAACGTGTTTCTTTCTATATTTCAATGGTATTCTGCCTTGTATAACACACATTTACCACTCTAGTCTCCTTTAAGGAAAGAATATAGGATTCATACAGTGTTTCATGTCATCTTAACTCGAATTAAGGATTTCCCATATCTTAGCTACCTTTTCTACACTAAGAACTGACTTGGAGAATCTCTTTCAGCTGTTCTAAACAAGCTCTCATCTGTTTACAGTCATTTTCACTGAATTATTCATGTTTTCACGTAGTTTTTTATATTCTGCCTTCTGGTCCAAGTATAAGCTTTGCCCACTTTATCAAACAACTTCCTACACACTGTTATGAACTGAGGCAGCTCGGGAACATTGTCTCTCAACTGTGTTATAGAGTGTAGTACTACATTTCAGTGAAGTGTAAGGCTTTCCAAAGCTGCCGAACGTGTTTCTTTCTATATTTCAATGGTATTCTGCCTTGTATAACACACATTTACCACTCTAGTCTCCTTTAAGGAAAGAATATAGGATTCATACAGTGTTTCATGTCATCTTAACTCGAATTAAGGATGTCCCGGATCTTAGCTACCTTTTCTACACTAAGAACTTACTTGGAGAATGTCTTTGAGCTGTTCTAAACAAGTTCTCATCTGTTTACAGTCATTTTCTCTGAATTATCCATGTTTTCATGTAGTTTCCTATATTCTGCCTTCTGGTCCAAGTATAACCTTTGCCCACTTTATCAAACAACTTCCTACACACTGTTATGAACTGAGGCAGCTCGGGAACATTGTCTCTCAAGTGTGTTATAGAGTGTAGTACTACATTTCAGTGAAGTGTAAGGCTTTCCAAAGCTGCCGAACGTGTTTCTTTCTCTATTTCAATGGTATTCTGCCCTCTATAACACACATTTACCACTCTAGCCTCCTTTAAGTAAAGAATATAGGATTCATACAGTGTTTCATGTCATCTTAACTCGAATAAGGTTTTCACGTATCTTAGCTACCTTTTCTACAATAAGAACTGACTTGGAGAATCTCTTTGAGCTGTTCTAAACAAGTTCTCATCTGTTTACAGTCATTTTCTCTGAATTATCCATGTTTTCATGTAGTTTCCTATATTCTGCCTTCTGGTCCAAGTATAAGCTTTGCCCACTTTATCAAACAACTTCCTACACACTGTTATGAACTGAGGCAGCTCGGGAACATTGTCTCTCAACTGTGTTATAGAGTGTAGTACTACATTTCTGTGAAGTGTAAGGCTTTCCAAAGCTGCCGAACGTGTTTCTTTCTATATTTCAATGGTATTCTGCCTTGTATAACACACATTTACCACTCTAGTCTCCTTTAAGGAAAGAATATAGGATTCATACAGTGTTTCATGTCATCTTAACTCGAATTAAGGATTTCCCATATCTTAGCTACCTTTTCTACACTAAGAACTGACTTGGAGAATCTCTTTCAGCTGTTCTAAACAAGCTCTCATCTGTTTACAGTCATTTTCACTGAATTATTCATGTTTTCACGTAGTTTTTTATATTCTGCCTTCTGGTCCAAGTATAAGCTTTGCCCACTTTATCAAACAACTTCCTACACACTGTTATGAACTGAGGCAGCTCGGGAACATTGTCTCTCAACTGTGTTATAGAGTGTAGTACTACATTTCAGTGAAGTGTAAGGCTTTCCAAAGCTGCCGAACGTGTTTCTTTCTATATTTCAATGGTATTCTGCCTTGTATAACACACATTTACCACTCTAGTCTCCTTTAAGGAAAGAATATAGGATTCATACAGTGTTTCATGTCATCTTAACTCGAATTAAGGATGTCCCGGATCTTAGCTACCTTTTCTACACTAAGAACTTACTTGGAGAATGTCTTTGAGCTGTTCTAAACAAGTTCTCATCTGTTTACAGTCATTTTCTCTGAATTATCCATGTTTTCATGTAGTTTCCTATATTCTGCCTTCTGGTCCAAGTATAAGCTTTGCCCACTTTATCAAACAACTTCCTACACACTGTTATGAACTGAGGCAGTTCGGGAACATTGTCTCTCAACTGTGTTATAGAGTGTAGTACTACATTTCAGTGAAGTGTAAGGCTTTCCAAAGCTGCCGAACGTGTTTCTTTCTCTATTTCAATGGTATTCTGCCCTCTATAACACACATTTACCACTCTAGCCTCCTTTAAGTAAAGAATATAGGATTCATACAGTGTTTCATGTCATCTTAACTCGAATAAGGTTTTCACGTATCTTAGCTACCTTTTCTACAATAAGAACTGACTTGGAGAATCTCTTTGAGCTGTTCTAAACAAGTTCTCATCTGTTTACAGTCATTTTCTCTGAATTATCCATGTTTTCATGTAGTTTCCTATATTCTGCCTTCTGGTCCAAGTATAAGCTTTGCCCACTTTATCAAACAATTTCCTACACACTGTTATGAACTGAGGCAGCTCGGGAACATTGTCTCTCAACTGTGTTATAGAGTGTAGTACTACATTTCAGTGAAGTGTATGGCTTTCCAAAGCTGCCGAACGTGTTTCTTTCTCTATTTCAATGGTATTCTGCATTGTATAACAAACATTTACTACTCTAGTCTCCTTTAAGTAAAGAATATAGGATTCATACAGTGTTCCATGTGATCTTAACTCGAATTAAGGATTTCCCAGATCTTAGCTACCTTTTCTACACTAAGAACTGACTTGGAGAATCTCTTTCAGCTGTTCTAAACAAGCTCTCATCTGTTTACAGTCATTTTCACTGAATTATTCATGTTTTCACGTAGTTTCCTATATTCTGCATTCTGGTCCAAGTATAAGCTTTGCCCACTTTATCAAACAACTTCCTACACACTGTTATGAACTGAGGCAGCTCGGGAACATTGTCTCTCAACTGTGTTATAGAGTGTAGTACTACATTTCTGTGAAGTGTAAGGCTTTCCAAAGCTGCCGAACGTGTTTCTTTCTATATTTCAATGGTATTCTGCCTTGTATAACACACATTTACCACTCTAGTCTCCTTTAAGGAAAGAATATAGGATTCATACAGTGTTTCATGTCATCTTAACTCGAATTAAGGATTTCCCATATCTTAGCTACCTTTTCTACACTAAGAACTGACTTGGAGAATCTCTTTCAGCTGTTCTAAACAAGCTCTCATCTGTTTACAGTCATTTTCACTGAATTATTCATGTTTTCACGTAGTTTTTTATATTCTGCCTTCTGGTCCAAGTATAAGCTTTGCCCACTTTATCAAACAACTTCCTACACACTGTTATGAACTGAGGCAGCTCGGGAACATTGTCTCTCAACTGTGTTATAGAGTGTAGTACTACATTTCAGTGAAGTGTAAGGCTTTCCAAAGCTGCCGAACGTGTTTCTTTCTATATTTCAATGGTATTCTGCCTTGTATAACACACATTTACCACTCTAGTCTCCTTTAAGGAAAGAATATAGGATTCATACAGTGTTTCATGTCATCTTAACTCGAATTAAGGATGTCCCGGATCTTAGCTACCTTTTCTACACTAAGAACTTACTTGGAGAATGTCTTTGAGCTGTTCTAAACAAGTTCTCATCTGTTTACAGTCATTTTCTCTGAATTATCCATGTTTTCATGTAGTTTCCTATATTCTGCCTTCTGGTCCAAGTATAACCTTTGCCCACTTTATCAAACAACTTCCTACACACTGTTATGAACTGAGGCAGCTCGGGAACATTGTCTCTCAAGTGTGTTATAGAGTGTAGTACTACATTTCAGTGAAGTGTAAGGCTTTCCAAAGCTGCCGAACGTGTTTCTTTCTCTATTTCAATGGTATTCTGCCCTCTATAACACACATTTACCACTCTAGCCTCCTTTAAGTAAAGAATATAGGATTCATACAGTGTTTCATGTCATCTTAACTCGAATAAGGTTTTCACGTATCTTAGCTACCTTTTCTACAATAAGAACTGACTTGGAGAATCTCTTTGAGCTGTTCTAAACAAGTTCTCATCTGTTTACAGTCATTTTCTCTGAATTATCCATGTTTTCATGTAGTTTCCTATATTCTGCCTTCTGGTCCAAGTATAAGCTTTGCCCACTTTATCAAACAACTTCCTACACACTGTTATGAACTGAGGCAGCTCGGGAACATTGTCTCTCAACTGTGTTATAGAGTGTAGTACTACATTTCTGTGAAGTGTAAGGCTTTCCAAAGCTGCCGAACGTGTTTCTTTCTATATTTCAATGGTATTCTGCCTTGTATAACACACATTTACCACTCTAGTCTCCTTTAAGGAAAGAATATAGGATTCATACAGTGTTTCATGTCATCTTAACTCGAATTAAGGATTTCCCATATCTTAGCTACCTTTTCTACACTAAGAACTGACTTGGAGAATCTCTTTCAGCTGTTCTAAACAAGCTCTCATCTGTTTACAGTCATTTTCACTGAATTATTCATGTTTTCACGTAGTTTTTTATATTCTGCCTTCTGGTCCAAGTATAAGCTTTGCCCACTTTATCAAACAACTTCCTACACACTGTTATGAACTGAGGCAGCTCGGGAACATTGTCTCTCAACTGTGTTATAGAGTGTAGTACTACATTTCAGTGAAGTGTAAGGCTTTCCAAAGCTGCCGAACGTGTTTCTTTCTATATTTCAATGGTATTCTGCCTTGTATAACACACATTTACCACTCTAGTCTCCTTTAAGGAAAGAATATAGGATTCATACAGTGTTTCATGTCATCTTAACTCGAATTAAGGATTTCCCGGATCTTAGCTACCTTTTCCACACTAAGAACTGACTTGGAGAATCTCTTTGAGCTGTTCTAAACAAGTTCTCATCTGTTTACAGTCATTTTCTCTGAATTATCCATGTTTTCATGTAGTTTCCTATATTCTGCCTTCTGGTCCAAGTATAAGCTTTGCCCACTTTATCAAACAACTTCCTACACACTGTTATGAACTGAGGCAGCTCGGGAACATTGTCTCTCAAGTGTGTTATAGAGTGTAGTACTACATTTCAGTGAAGTGTAAGGCTTTCCAAAGCTGCCGAACGTGTTTCTTTCTCTATTTCAATGGTATTCTGCCCTCTATAACACACATTTACCACTCTAGCCTCCTTTAAGTAAAGAATATAGGATTCATACAGTGTTTCATGTCATCTTAACTCGAATAAGGTTTTCACGTATCTTAGCTACCTTTTCTACAATAAGAACTGACTTGGAGAATCTCTTTGAGCTGTTCTAAACAAGTTCTCATCTGTTTACAGTCATTTTCTCTGAATTATCCATGTTTTCATGTAGTTTCCTATATTCTGCCTTCTGGTCCAAGTATAAGCTTTGCCCACTTTATCAAACAATTTCCTACACACTGTTATGAACTGAGGCAGCTCGGGAACATTGTCTCTCAACTGTGTTATAGAGTGTAGTACTACATTTCAGTGAAGTGTATGGCTTTCCAAAGCTGCCGAACGTGTTTCTTTCTCTATTTCAATGGTATTCTGCATTGTATAACAAACATTTACTACTCTAGTCTCCTTTAAGTAAAGAATATAGGATTCATACAGTGTTCCATGTGATCTTAACTCGAATTAAGGATTTCCCAGATCTTAGCTACCTTTTCTACACTAAGAACTGACTTGGAGAATCTCTTTCAGCTGTTCTAAACAAGCTCTCATCTGTTTACAGTCATTTTCACTGAATTATTCATGTTTTCACGTAGTTTCCTATATTCTGCCTTCTGGTCCAAGTATAAGCTTTGCCCACTTTATCAAACAACTTCCTACACACTGTTATGAACTGAGGCAGCTCGGGAACATTGTCTCTCAACTGTGTTATAGAGTGTAGTACTACATTTCTGTGAAGTGTAAGGCTTTCCAAAGCTGCCGAACGTGTTTCTTTCTATATTTCAATGGTATTCTGCCTTGTATAACACACATTTACCACTCTAGTCTCCTTTAAGGAAAGAATATAGGATTCATACAGTGTTTCATGTCATCTTAACTCGAATTAAGGATTTCCCATATCTTAGCTACCTTTTCCACACTAAGAACTGACTTGGAGAATCTCTTTGAGCTGTTCTAAACAAGTTCTGATCTGTTTACAGTCATTTTCTCTGAATTATCCATGTTTTCATGTAGTTTCCTATATTCTGCCTTCTGGTCCAAGTATAAGCTTTGCCCACTTTATCAAACAACTTCCTACACACTGTTATGAACTGAGGCAGCTCGGGAACATTGTCTCTCAACTGTGTTATAGAGTGTAGTACTACATTTCTGTGAAGTGTAAGGCTTTCCAAAGCTGCCGAACGTGTTTCTTTCTATATTTCAATGGTATTCTGCCTTGTATAACACACATTTACCACTCTAGTCTCCTTTAAGGAAAGAATATAGGATTCATACAGTGTTTCATGTCATCTTAACTCGAATTAAGGATTTCCCATATCTTAGCTACCTTTTCTACACTAAGAACTGACTTGGAGAATCTCTTTCAGCTGTTCTAAACAAGCTCTCATCTGTTTACAGTCATTTTCACTGAATTATTCATGTTTTCACATAGTTTTTTATATTCTGCCTTCTGGTCCAAGTATAAGCTTTGCCCACTTTATCAAACAACTTCCTACACACTGTTATGAACTGAGGCAGCTCGGGAACATTGTCTCTCAACTGTGTTATAGAGTGTAGTACTACATTTCTGTGAAGTGTAAGGCTTTCCAAAGCTGCCGAACGTGTTTCTTTCTATATTTCAATGGTATTCTGCCTTGTATAACACACATTTACCACTCTAGTCTCCTTTAAGGAAAGAATATAGGATTCATACAGTGTTTCATGTCATCTTAACTCGAATTAAGGATTTCCCATATCTTAGCTACCTTTTCCACACTAAGAACTGACTTGGAGAATCTCTTTGAGCTGTTCTAAACAAGTTCTCATCTGTTTACAGTCATTTTCTCTGAATTATCCATGTTTTCATGTAGTTTCCTATATTCTGCCTTCTGGTCCAAGTATAAGCTTTGCCCACTTTATCAAACAACTTCCTACACACTGTTATGAACTGAGGCAGCTCGGGAACATTGTCTCTCAACTGTGTTATAGAGTGTAGTACTACATTTCTGTGAAGTGTAAGGCTTTCCAAAGCTGCCGAACGTGTTTCTTTCTATATTTCAATGGTATTCTGCCTTGTATAACACACATTTACCACTCTAGTCTCCTTTAAGGAAAGAATATAGGATTCATACAGTGTTTCATGTCATCTTAACTCGAATTAAGGATTTCCCATATCTTAGCTACCTTTTCTACACTAAGAACTGACTTGGAGAATCTCTTTCAGCTGTTCTAAACAAGCTCTCATCTGTTTACAGTCATTTTCACTGAATTATTCATGTTTTCACGTAGTTTTTTATATTCTGCCTTCTGGTCCAAGTATAAGCTTTGCCCACTTTATCAAACAACTTCCTACACACTGTTATGAACTGAGGCAGCTCGGGAACATTGTCTCTCAACTGTGTTATAGAGTGTAGTACTACATTTCAGTGAAGTGTAAGGCTTTCCAAAGCTGCCGAACGTGTTTCTTTCTATATTTCAATGGTATTCTGCCTTGTATAACACACATTTACCACTCTAGTCTCCTTTAAGGAAAGAATATAGGATTCATACAGTGTTTCATGTCATCTTAACTCGAATTAAGGATGTCCCGGATCTTAGCTACCTTTTCTACACTAAGAACTTACTTGGAGAATGTCTTTGAGCTGTTCTAAACAAGTTCTCATCTGTTTACAGTCATTTTCTCTGAATTATCCATGTTTTCATGTAGTTTCCTATATTCTGCCTTCTGGTCCAAGTATAAGCTTTGCCCACTTTATCAAACAACTTCCTACACACTGTTATGAACTGAGGCAGCTCGGGAACATTGTCTCTCAAGTGTGTTATAGAGTGTAGTACTACATTTCAGTGAAGTGTAAGGCTTTCCAAAGCTGCCGAACGTGTTTCTTTCTCTATTTCAATGGTATTCTGCCCTCTATAACACACATTTACCACTCTAGCCTCCTTTAAGTAAAGAATATAGGATTCATACAGTGTTTCATGTCATCTTAACTCGAATAAGGTTTTCACGTATCTTAGCTACCTTTTCTACAATAAGAACTGACTTGGAGAATCTCTTTGAGCTGTTCTAAACAAGTTCTCATCTGTTTACAGTCATTTTCTCTGAATTATCCATGTTTTCATGTAGTTTCCTATATTCTGCCTTCTGGTCCAAGTATAAGCTTTGCCCACTTTATCAAACAATTTCCTACACACTGTTATGAACTGAGGCAGCTCGGGAACATTGTCTCTCAACTGTGTTATAGAGTGTAGTACTACATTTCAGTGAAGTGTATGGCTTTCCAAAGCTGCCGAACGTGTTTCTTTCTCTATTTCAATGGTATTCTGCATTGTATAACAAACATTTACTACTCTAGTCTCCTTTAAGTAAAGAATATAGGATTCATACAGTGTTCCATGTGATCTTAACTCGAATTAAGGATTTCCCAGATCTTAGCTACCTTTTCTACACTAAGAACTGACTTGGAGAATCTCTTTCAGCTGTTCTAAACAAGCTCTCATCTGTTTACAGTCATTTTCACTGAATTATTCATGTTTTCACGTAGTTTCCTATATTCTGCCTTCTGGTCCAAGTATAAGCTTTGCCCACTTTATCAAACAACTTCCTACACACTGTTATGAACTGAGGCAGCTCGGGAACATTGTCTCTCAACTGTGTTATAGAGTGTAGTACTACATTTCTGTGAAGTGTAAGGCTTTCCAAAGCTGCCGAACGTGTTTCTTTCTATATTTCAATGGTATTCTGCCTTGTATAACACACATTTACCACTCTAGTCTCCTTTAAGGAAAGAATATAGGATTCATACAGTGTTTCATGTCATCTTAACTCGAATTAAGGATTTCCCATATCTTAGCTACCTTTTCCACACTAAGAACTGACTTGGAGAATCTCTTTGAGCTGTTCTAAACAAGTTCTCATCTGTTTACAGTCATTTTCTCTGAATTATCCATGTTTTCATGTAGTTTCCTATATTCTGCCTTCTGGTCCAAGTATAAGCTTTGCCCACTTTATCAAACAACTTCCTACACACTGTTATGAACTGAGGCAGCTCGGGAACATTGTCTCTCAACTGTGTTATAGAGTGTAGTACTACATTTCTGTGAAGTGTAAGGCTTTCCAAAGCTGCCGAACGTGTTTCTTTCTATATTTCAATGGTATTCTGCCTTGTATAACACACATTTACCACTCTAGTCTCCTTTAAGGAAAGAATATAGGATTCATACAGTGTTTCATGTCATCTTAACTCGAATTAAGGATTTCCCATATCTTAGCTACCTTTTCTACACTAAGAACTGACTTGGAGAATCTCTTTCAGCTGTTCTAAACAAGCTCTCATCTGTTTACAGTCATTTTCACTGAATTATTCATGTTTTCACGTAGTTTTTTATATTCTGCCTTCTGGTCCAAGTATAAGCTTTGCCCACTTTATCAAACAACTTCCTACACACTGTTATGAACTGAGGCAGCTCGGGAACATTGTCTCTCAACTGTGTTATAGAGTGTAGTACTACATTTCAGTGAAGTGTAAGGCTTTCCAAAGCTGCCGAACGTGTTTCTTTCTATATTTCAATGGTATTCTGCCTTGTATAACACACATTTACCACTCTAGTCTCCTTTAAGGAAAGAATATAGGATTCATACAGTGTTTCATGTCATCTTAACTCGAATTAAGGATGTCCCGGATCTTAGCTACCTTTTCTACACTAAGAACTTACTTGGAGAATGTCTTTGAGCTGTTCTAAACAAGTTCTCATCTGTTTACAGTCATTTTCTCTGAATTATCCATGTTTTCATGTAGTTTCCTATATTCTGCCTTCTGGTCCAAGTATAACCTTTGCCCACTTTATCAAACAACTTCCTACACACTGTTATGAACTGAGGCAGCTCGGGAACATTGTCTCTCAAGTGTGTTATAGAGTGTAGTACTACATTTCAGTGAAGTGTAAGGCTTTCCAAAGCTGCCGAACGTGTTTCTTTCTCTATTTCAATGGTATTCTGCCCTCTATAACACACATTTACCACTCTAGCCTCCTTTAAGTAAAGAATATAGGATTCATACAGTGTTTCATGTCATCTTAACTCGAATAAGGTTTTCACGTATCTTAGCTACCTTTTCTACAATAAGAACTGACTTGGAGAATCTCTTTGAGCTGTTCTAAACAAGTTCTCATCTGTTTACAGTCATTTTCTCTGAATTATCCATGTTTTCATGTAGTTTCCTATATTCTGCCTTCTGGTCCAAGTATAAGCTTTGCCCACTTTATCAAACAATTTCCTACACACTGTTATGAACTGAGGCAGCTCGGGAACATTGTCTCTCAACTGTGTTATAGAGTGTAGTACTACATTTCAGTGAAGTGTATGGCTTTCCAAAGCTGCCGAACATGTTTCTTTCTCTATTTCAATGGTATTCTGCATTGTATAACAAACATTTACTACTCTAGTCTCCTTTAAGTAAAGAATATAGGATTCATACAGTGTTCCATGTGATCTTAACTCGAATTAAGGATTTCCCAGATCTTAGCTACCTTTTCTACACTAAGAACTGACTTGGAGAATCTCTTTCAGCTGTTCTAAACAAGCTCTCATCTGTTTACAGTCATTTTCACTGAATTATTCATGTTTTCACGTAGTTTCCTATATTCTGCCTTCTGGTCCAAGTATAAGCTTTGCCCACTTTATCAAACAACTTCCTACACACTGTTATGAACTGAGGCAGCTCGGGAACATTGTCTCTCAACTGTGTTATAGAGTGTAGTACTACATTTCTGTGAAGTGTAAGGCTTTCCAAAGCTGCCGAACGTGTTTCTTTCTATATTTCAATGGTATTCTGCCTTGTATAACACACATTTACCACTCTAGTCTCCTTTAAGGAAAGAATATAGGATTCATACAGTGTTTCATGTCATCTTAACTCGAATTAAGGATTTCCCATATCTTAGCTACCTTTTCCACACTAAGAACTGACTTGGAGAATCTCTTTGAGCTGTTCTAAACAAGTTCTGATCTGTTTACAGTCATATTCTCTGAATTATCCATGTTTTCATGTAGTTTCCTATATTCTGCCTTCTGGTCCAAGTATAAGCTTTGCCCACTTTATCAAACAACTTCCTACACACTGTTATGAACTGAGGCAGCTCGGGAACATTGTCTCTCAACTGTGTTATAGAGTGTAGTACTACATTTCTGTGAAGTGTAAGGCTTTCCAAAGCTGCCGAACGTGTTTCTTTCTATATTTCAATGGTATTCTGCCTTGTATAACACACATTTACCACTCTAGTCTCCTTTAAGGAAAGAATATAGGATTCATACAGTGTTTCATGTCATCTTAACTCGAATTAAGGATTTCCCATATCTTAGCTACCTTTTCTACACTAAGAACTGACTTGGAGAATCTCTTTCAGCTGTTCTAAACAAGCTCTCATCTGTTTACAGTCATTTTCACTGAATTATTCATGTTTTCACGTAGTTTTTTATATTCTGCCTTCTGGTCCAAGTATAAGCTTTGCCCACTTTATCAAACAACTTCCTACACACTGTTATGAACTGAGGCAGCTCGGGAACATTGTCTCTCAACTGTGTTATAGAGTGTAGTACTACATTTCTGTGAAGTGTAAGGCTTTCCAAAGCTGCCGAACGTGTTTCTTTCTATATTTCAATGGTATTCTGCCTTGTATAACACACATTTACCACTCTAGTCTCCTTTAAGGAAAGAATATAGGATTCATACAGTGTTTCATGTCATCTTAACTCGAATTAAGGATTTCCCATATCTTAGCTACCTTTTCCACACTAAGAACTGACTTGGAGAATCTCTTTGAGCTGTTCTAAACAAGTTCTCATCTGTTTACAGTCATTTTCTCTGAATTATCCATGTTTTCATGTAGTTTCCTATATTCTGCCTTCTGGTCCAAGTATAAGCTTTGCCCACTTTATCAAACAACTTCCTACACACTGTTATGAACTGAGGCAGCTCGGGAACATTGTCTCTCAACTGTGTTATAGGGTGTAGTACTACATTTCTGTGAAGTGTAAGGCTTTCCAAAGCTGCCGAACGTGTTTCTTTCTATATTTCAATGGTATTCTGCCTTGTATAACACACATTTACCACTCTAGTCTCCTTTAAGGAAAGAATATAGGATTCATACAGTGTTTCATGTCATCTTAACTCGAATTAAGGATTTCCCATATCTTAGCTACCTTTTCTACACTAAGAACTGACTTGGAGAATCTCTTTCAGCTGTTCTAAACAAGCTCTCATCTGTTTACAGTCATTTTCACTGAATTATTCATGTTTTCACGTAGTTTTTTATATTCTGCCGTCTGGTCCAAGTATAAGCTTTGCCCACTTTATCAAACAACTTCCTACACACTGTTATGAACTGAGGCAGCTCGGGAACATTGTCTCTCAACTGTGTTATAGAGTGTAGTACTACATTTCAGTGAAGTGTAAGGCTTTCCAAAGCTGCCGAACGTGTTTCTTTCTATATTTCAATGGTATTCTGCCTTGTATAACACACATTTACCACTCTAGTCTCCTTTAAGTAAAGAATATAGGATTCATACAGTGTTTCATGTCATCTTAACTCGAATAAGGTTTTCACGTATCTTAGCTACCTTTTCTACAATAAGAACTGACTTGGAGAATCTCTTTGAGCTGTTCTAAACAAGTTCTCATCTGTTTACAGTCATTTTCTCTGAATTATCCATGTTTTCATGTAGTTTCCTATATTCTGCCTTCTGGTCCAAGTATAAGCTTTGCCCACTTTATCAAACAACTTCCTACACACTGTTATGAACTGAGGCAGCTCGGGAACATTGTCTCTCAACTGTGTTATAGAGTGTAGTACTACATTTCTGTGAAGTGTAAGGCTTTCCAAAGCTGCCGAACGTGTTTCTTTCTATATTTCAATGGTATTCTGCCTTGTATAACACACATTTACCACTCTAGTCTCCTTTAAGGAAAGAATATAGGATTCATACAGTGTTTCATGTCATCTTAACTCGAATTAAGGATTTCCCATATCTTAGCTACCTTTTCCACACTAAGAACTGACTTGGAGAATCTCTTTGAGCTGTTCTAAACAAGTTCTCATCTGTTTACAGTCATTTTCTCTGAATTATCCATGTTTTCATGTAGTTTCCTATATTCTGCCTTCTGGTCCAAGTATAAGCTTTGCCCACTTTATCAAACAACTTCCTACACACTGTTATGAACTGAGGCAGCTCGGGAACATTGTCTCTCAACTGTGTTATAGAGTGTAGTACTACATTTCTGTGAAGTGTAAGGCTTTCCAAAGCTGCCGAACGTGTTTCTTTCTATATTTCAATGGTATTCTGCCTTGTATAACACACATTTACCACTCTAGTCTCCTTTAAGGAAAGAATATAGGATTCATACAGTGTTTCATGTCATCTTAACTCGAATTAAGGATTTCCCATATCTTAGCTACCTTTTCTACACTAAGAACTGACTTGGAGAATCTCTTTCAGCTGTTCTAAACAAGCTCTCATCTGTTTACAGTCATTTTCACTGAATTATTCATGTTTTCACGTAGTTTTTTATATTCTGCCTTCTGGTCCAAGTATAAGCTTTGCCCACTTTATCAAACAACTTCCTACACACTGTTATGAACTGAGGCAGCTCGGGAACATTGTCTCTCAACTGTGTTATAGAGTGTAGTACTACATTTCAGTGAAGTGTAAGGCTTTCCAAAGCTGCCGAACGTGTTTCTTTCTATATTTCAATGGTATTCTGCCTTGTATAACACACATTTACCACTCTAGTCTCCTTTAAGGAAAGAATATAGGATTCATACAGTGTTTCATGTCATCTTAACTCGAATTAAGGATTTCCCGGATCTTAGATACCTTTTCCACACTAAGAACTGACTTGGAGAATCTCTTTGAGCTGTTCTAAACAAGTTCTCATCTGTTTACAGTCATTTTCTCTGAATTATCCATGTTTTCATGTAGTTTCCTATATTCTGCCTTCTGGTCCAAGTATAAGCTTTGCCCACTTTATCAAACAACTTCCTACACACTGTTATGAACTGAGGCAGCTCGGGAACATTGTCTCTCAACTGTGTTATAGAGTGTAGTACTACATTTCTGTGAAGTGTAAGGCTTTCCAAAGCTGCCGAACGTGTTTCTTTCTATATTTCAATGGTATTCTGCCTTGTATAACACACATTTACCACTCTAGTCTCCTTTAAGGAAAGAATATAGGATTCATACAGTGTTTCATGTCATCTTAACTCGAATTAAGGATGTCCCGGATCTTAGCTACCTTTTCTACACTAAGAACTTACTTGGAGAATGTCTTTGAGCTGTTCTAAACAAGTTCTCATCTGTTTACAGTCATTTTCTCTGAATTATCCATGTTTTCATGTAGTTTCCTATATTCTGCCTTCTGGTCCAAGTATAACCTTTGCCCACTTTATCAAACAACTTCCTACACACTGTTATGAACTGAGGCAGCTCGGGAACATTGTCTCTCAAGTGTGTTATAGAGTGTAGTACTACATTTCAGTGAAGTGTAAGGCTTTCCAAAGCTGCCGAACGTGTTTCTTTCTCTATTTCAATGGTATTCTGCCCTCTATAACACACATTTACCACTCTAGCCTCCTTTAAGTAAAGAATATAGGATTCATACAGTGTTTCATGTCATCTTAACTCGAATAAGGTTTTCACGTATCTTAGCTACCTTTTCTACAATAAGAACTGACTTGGAGAATCTCTTTGAGCTGTTCTAAACAAGTTCTCATCTGTTTACAGTCATTTTCTCTGAATTATCCATGTTTTCATGTAGTTTCCTATATTCTGCCTTCTGGTCCAAGTATAAGCTTTGCCCACTTTATCAAACAATTTCCTACACACTGTTATGAACTGAGGCAGCTCGGGAACATTGTCTCTCAACTGTGTTACAGAGTGTAGTACTACATTTCAGTGAAGTGTATGGCTTTCCAAAGCTGCCGAACGTGTTTCTTTCTCTATTTCAATGGTATTCTGCATTGTATAACAAACATTTACTACTCTAGTCTCCTTTAAGTAAAGAATATAGGATTCATACAGTGTTCCATGTGATCTTAACTCGAATTAAGGATTTCCCAGATCTTAGCTACCTTTTCTACACTAAGAACTTACTTGGAGAATCTCTTTCAGCTGTTCTAAACAAGCTCTCATCTGTTTACAGTCATTTTCACTGAATTATTCATGTTTTCACGTAGTTTCCTATATTCTGCCTTCTGGTCCAAGTATAAGCTTTGCCCACTTTATCAAACAACTTCCTACACACTGTTATGAACTGAGGCAGCTCGGGAACATTGTCTCTCAACTGTGTTATAGAGTGTAGTACTACATTTCTGTGAAGTGTAAGGCTTTCCAAAGCTGCCGAACGTGTTTCTTTCTATATTTCAATGGTATTCTGCCTTGTATAACACACATTTACCACTCTAGTCTCCTTTAAGGAAAGAATATAGGATTCATACAGTGTTTCATGTCATCTTAACTCGAATTAAGGATGTCCCGGATCTTAGCTACCTTTTCTACACTAAGAACTTACTTGGAGAATGTCTTTGAGCTGTTCTAAACAAGTTCTCATCTGTTTACAGTCATTTTCTCTGAATTATCCATGTTTTCATGTAGTTTCCTATATTCTGCCTTCTGGTCCAAGTATAACCTTTGCCCACTTTATCAAACAACTTCCTACACACTGTTATGAACTGAGGCAGCTCGGGAACATTGTCTCTCAAGTGTGTTATAGAGTGTAGTACTACATTTCAGTGAAGTGTAAGGCTTTCCAAAGCTGCCGAACGTGTTTCTTTCTCTATTTCAATGGTATTCTGCCCTCTATAACACACATTTACCACTCTAGCCTCCTTTAAGTAAAGAATATAGGATTCATACAGTGTTTCATGTCATCTTAACTCGAATAAGGTTTTCACGTATCTTAGCTACCTTTTCTACAATAAGAACTGACTTGGAGAATCTCTTTGAGCTGTTCTAAACAAGTTCTCATCTGTTTACAGTCATTTTCTCTGAATTATCCATGTTTTCATGTAGTTTCCTATATTCTGCCTTCTGGTCCAAGTATAAGCTTTGCCCACTTTATCAAACAATTTCCTACACACTGTTATGAACTGAGGCAGCTCGGGAACATTGTCTCTCAACTGTGTTACAGAGTGTAGTACTACATTTCAGTGAAGTGTATGGCTTTCCAAAGCTGCCGAACGTGTTTCTTTCTCTATTTCAATGGTATTCTGCATTGTATAACAAACATTTACTACTCTAGTCTCCTTTAAGTAAAGAATATAGGATTCATACAGTGTTCCATGTGATCTTAACTCGAATTAAGGATTTCCCAGATCTTAGCTACCTTTTCTACACTAAGAACTTACTTGGAGAATCTCTTTCAGCTGTTCTAAACAAGCTCTCATCTGTTTACAGTCATTTTCACTGAATTATTCATGTTTTCACGTAGTTTCCTATATTCTGCCTTCTGGTCCAAGTATAAGCTTTGCCCACTTTATCAAACAACTTCCTACACACTGTTATGAACTGAGGCAGCTCGGGAACATTGTCTCTCAACTGTGTTATAGAGTGTAGTACTACATTTCTGTGAAGTGTAAGGCTTTCCAAAGCTGCCGAACGTGTTTCTTTCTATATTTCAATGGTATTCTGCCTTGTATAACACACATTTACCACTCTAGTCTCCTTTAAGGAAAGAATATAGGATTTATACAGTGTTTCATGTCATCTTAACTCGAATTAAGGATTTCCCATATCTTAGCTACCTTTTCCACACTAAGAACTGACTTGGAGAATCTCTTTGAGCTGTTCTAAACAAGTTCTGATCTGTTTACAGTCATTTTCTCTGAATTATCCATGTTTTCATGTAGTTTCCTATATTCTGCCTTCTGGTCCAAGTATAAGCTTTGCCCACTTTATCAAACAACTTCCTACACACTGTTATGAACTGAGGCAGCTCGGGAACATTGTCTCTCAACTGTGTTATAGAGTGTAGTACTACATTTCTGTGAAGTGTAAGGCTTTCCAAAGCTGCCGAACGTGTTTCTTTCTATATTTCAATGGTATTCTGCCTTGTATAACACACATTTACCACTCTAGTCTCCTTTAAGGAAAGAATATAGGATTCATACAGTGTTTCATGTCATCTTAACTCGAATTAAGGATTTCCCATATCTTAGCTACCTTTTCTACACTAAGAACTGACTTGGAGAATCTCTTTCAGCTGTTCTAAACAAGCTCTCATCTGTTTACAGTCATTTTCACTGAATTATTCATGTTTTCACGTAGTTTTTTATATTCTGCCTTCTGGTCCAAGTATAAGCTTTGCCCACTTTATCAAACAACTTCCTACACACTGTTATGAACTGAGGCAGCTCGGGAACATTGTCTCTCAACTGTGTTATAGAGTGTAGTACTACATTTCAGTGAAGTGTAAGGCTTTCCAAAGCTGCCGAACGTGTTTCTTTCTATATTTCAATGGTATTCTGCCTTGTATAACACACATTTACCACTCTAGTCTCCTTTAAGGAAAGAATATAGGATTCATACAGTGTTTCATGTCATCTTAACTCGAATTAAGGATGTCCCGGATCTTAGCTACCTTTTCTACACTAAGAACTTACTTGGAGAATCTCTTTGAGCTGTTCTAAACAAGTTCTCATCTGTTTACAGTCATTTTCTCTGAATTATCCATGTTTTCATGTAGTTTCCTATATTCTGCCTTCTGGTCCAAGTATAAGCTTTGCCCACTTTATCAAACAACTTCCTACACACTGTTATGAACTGAGGCAGCTCGGGAACATTGTCTCTCAACTGTGTTATAGAGTGTAGTACTACATTTCAGTGAAGTGTAAGGCTTTCCAAAGCTGCCGAACGTGTTTCTTTCTATATTTCAATGGTATTCTGCCTTGTATAACACACATTTACCACTCTAGTCTCCTTTAAGGAAAGAATATAGGATTCATACAGTGTTTCATGTCATCTTAACTCGAATTAAGGATTTCCCATATCTTAGCTACCTTTTCTACACTAAGAACTGACTTGGAGAATCTCTTTCAGCTGTTCTAAACAAGCTCTCATCTGTTTACAGTCATTTTCACTGAATTATTCATGTTTTCACGTAGTTTTTTATATTCTGCCTTCTGGTCCAAGTATAAGCTTTGCCCACTTTATCAAACAACTTCCTACACACTGTTATGAACTGAGGCAGCTCGGGAACATTGTCTCTCAACTGTGTTATAGAGTGTAGTACTACATTTCAGTGAAGTGTAAGGCTTTCCAAAGCTGCCGAACGTGTTTCTTTCTATATTTCAATGGTATTCTGCCTTGTATAACACACATTTACCACTCTAGTCTCCTTTAAGGAAAGAATATAGGATTCATACAGTGTTTCATGTCATCTTAACTCGAATTAAGGATGTCCCGGATCTTAGCTACCTTTTCTACACTAAGAACTTACTTGGAGAATGTCTTTGAGCTGTTCTCAACAAGTTCTCATCTGTTTACAGTCATTTTCTCTGAATTATCCATGTTTTCATGTAGTTTCCTATATTCTGCCTTCTGGTCCAAGTATAACCTTTGCCCACTTTATCAAACAACTTCCTACACACTGTTATGAACTGAGGCAGCTCGGGAACATTGTCTCTCAAGTGTGTTATAGAGTGTAGTACTACATTTCAGTGAAGTGTAAGGCTTTCCAAAGCTGCCGAACGTGTTTCTTTCTCTATTTCAATGGTATTCTGCCCTCTATAACACACATTTACCACTCTAGCCTCCTTTAAGTAAAGAATATAGGATTCATACAGTGTTTCATGTCATCTTAACTCGAATAAGGTTTTCACGTATCTTAGCTACCTTTTCTACAATAAGAACTGACTTGGAGAATCTCTTTGAGCTGTTCTAAACAAGTTCTCATCTGTTTACAGTCATTTTCTCTGAATTATCCATGTTTTCATGTAGTTTCCTATATTCTGCCTTCTGGTCCAAGTATAAGCTTTGCCCACTTTATCAAACAATTTCCTACACACTGTTATGAACTGAGGCAGCTCGGCAACATTGTCTCTCAACTGTGTTATAGAGTGTAGTACTACATTTCAGTGAAGTGTATGGCTTTCCAAAGCTGCCGAACGTGTTTCTTTCTCTATTTCAATGGTATTCTGCATTGTATAACAAACATTTACTACTCTAGTCTCCTTTAAGTAAAGAATATAGGATTCATACAGTGTTCCATGTGATCTTAACTCGAATTAAGGATTTCCCAGATCTTAGCTACCTTTTCTACACTAAGAACTGACTTGGAGAATCTCTTTCAGCTGTTCTAAACAAGCTCTCATCTGTTTACAGTCATTTTCACTGAATTATTCATGTTTTCACGTAGTTTCCTATATTCTGCCTTCTGGTCCAAGTATAAGCTTTGCCCACTTTATCAAACAACTTCCTACACACTGTTATGAACTGAGGCAGCTCGGGAACATTGTCTCTCAACTGTGTTATAGAGTGTAGTACTACATTTCTGTGAAGTGTAAGGCTTTCCAAAGCTGCCGAACGTGTTTCTTTCTATATTTCAATGGTATTCTGCCTTGTATAACACACATTTACCACTCTAGTCTCCTTTAAGGAAAGAATATAGGATTCATACAGTGTTTCATGTCATCTTAACTCGAATTAAGGATTTCCCATATCTTAGCTACCTTTTCCACACTAAGAACTGACTTGGAGAATCTCTTTGAGCTGTTCTAAACAAGTTCTCATCTGTTTACAGTCATTTTCTCTGAATTATCCATGTTTTCATGTAGTTTCCTATATTCTGCCTTCTGGTCCAAGTATAAGCTTTGCCCACTTTATCAAACAACTTCCTACACACTGTTATGAACTGAGGCAGCTCGGGAACATTGTCTCTCAACTGTGTTATAGAGTGTAGTACTACATTTCTGTGAAGTGTAAGGCTTTCCAAAGCTGCCGAACGTGTTTCTTTCTATATTTCAATGGTATTCTGCCTTGTATAACACACATTTACCACTCTAGTCTCCTTTAAGGAAAGAATATAGGATTCATACAGTGTTTCATGTCATCTTAACTCGAATTAAGGATTTCCCATATCTTAGCTACCTTTTCTACACTAAGAACTGACTTGGAGAATCTCTTTCAGCTGTTCTAAACAAGCTCTCATCTGTTTACAGTCATTTTCACTGAATTATTCATGTTTTCACGTAGTTTTTTATATTCTGCCTTCTGGTCCAAGTATAAGCTTTGCCCACTTTATCAAACAACTTCCTACACACTGTTATGAACTGAGGCAGCTCGGGAACATTGTCTCTCAACTGTGTTATAGAGTGTAGTACTACATTTCAGTGAAGTGTAAGGCTTTCCAAAGCTGCCGAACGTGTTTCTTTCTATATTTCAATGGTATTCTGCCTTGTATAACACACATTTACCACTCTAGTCTCCTTTAAGGAAAGAATATAGGATTCATACAGTGTTTCATGTCATCTTAACTCGAATTAAGGATTTCCCGGATCTTAGCTACCTTTTCCACATTAAGAACTGACTTGGAGAATCTCTTTGAGCTGTTCTAAACAAGTTCTCATCTGTTTACAGTCATTTTCTCTGAATTATCCATGTTTTCATGTAGTTTCCTATATTCTGCCTTCTGGTCCAAGTATAAGCTTTGCCCACTTTATCAAACAACTTCCTACACACTGTTATGAACTGAGGCAGCTCGGGAACATTGTCTCTCAACTGTGTTATAGAGTGTAGTACTACATTTCAGTGAAGTGTAAGGCTTTCCAAAGCTGCCGAACGTGTTTCTTTCTATATTTCAATGGTATTCTGCCTTGTATAACACACATTTACCACTCTAGTCTCCTTTAAGGAAAGAATATAGGATTCATACAGTGTTTCATGTCATCTTAACTCGAATTAAGGATGTCCCGGATCTTAGCTACCTTTTCTACACTAAGAACTTACTTGGAGAATGTCTTTGAGCTGTTCTCAACAAGTTCTCATCTGTTTACAGTCATTTTCTCTGAATTATCCATGTTTTCATGTAGTTTCCTATATTCTGCCTTCTGGTCCAAGTATAACCTTTGCCCACTTTATCAAACAACTTCCTACACACTGTTATGAACTGAGGCAGCTCGGGAACATTGTCTCTCAAGTGTGTTATAGAGTGTAGTACTACATTTCAGTGAAGTGTAAGGCTTTCCAAAGCTGCCGAACGTGTTTCTTTCTCTATTTCAATGGTATTCTGCCCTCTATAACACACATTTACCACTCTAGCCTCCTTTAAGTAAAGAATATAGGATTCATACAGTGTTTCATGTCATCTTAACTCGAATAAGGTTTTCACGTATCTTAGCTACCTTTTCTACAATAAGAACTGACTTGGAGAATCTCTTTGAGCTGTTCTAAACAAGTTCTCATCTGTTTACAGTCATTTTCTCTGAATTATCCATGTTTTCATGTAGTTTCCTATATTCTGCCTTCTGGTCCAAGTATAAGCTTTGCCCACTTTATCAAACAATTTCCTACACACTGTTATGAACTGAGGCAGCTCGGGAACATTGTCTCTCAACTGTGTTACAGAGTGTAGTACTACATTTCAGTGAAGTGTATGGCTTTCCAAAGCTGCCGAACGTGTTTCTTTCTCTATTTCAATGGTATTCTGCATTGTATAACAAACATTTACTACTCTAGTCTCCTTTAAGTAAAGAATATAGGATTCATACAGTGTTCCATGTGATCTTAACTCGAATTAAGGATTTCCCAGATCATAGCTACCTTTTCTACACTAAGAACTTACTTGGAGAATCTCTTTCAGCTGTTCTAAACAAGCTCTCATCTGTTTACAGTCATTTTCACTGAATTATTCATGTTTTCACGTAGTTTCCTATATTCTGCCTTCTGGTCCAAGTATAAGCTTTGCCCACTTTATCAAACAACTTCCTACACACTGTTATGAACTGAGGCAGCTCGGGAACATTGTCTCTCAACTGTGTTATAGAGTGTAGTACTACATTTCTGTGAAGTGTAAGGCTTTCCAAAGCTGCCGAACGTGTTTCTTTCTATATTTCAATGGTATTCTGCCTTGTATAACACACATTTACCACTCTAGTCTCCTTTAAGGAAAGAATATAGGATTTATACAGTGTTTCATGTCATCTTAACTCGGATTAAGGATTTCCCATATCTTAGCTACCTTTTCCACACTAAGAACTGACTTGGAGAATCTCTTTGAGCTGTTCTAAACAAGTTCTGATCTGTTTACAGTCATTTTCTCTGAATTATCCATGTTTTCATGTAGTTTCCTATATTCTGCCTTCTGGTCCAAGTATAAGCTTTGCCCACTTTATCAAACAACTTCCTACACACTGTTATGAACTGAGGCAGCTCGGGAACATTGTCTCTCAACTGTGTTATAGAGTGTAGTACTACATTTCAGTGAAGTGTATGGCTTTCCAAAGCTGCCGAACGTGTTTCTTTCTCTATTTCAATGGTATTCTGCATTGTATAACAAACATTTACTACTCTAGTCTCCTTTAAGTAAAGAATATAGGATTCATACAGTGTTCCATGTGATCTTAACTCGAATTAAGGATTTCCCAGATCTTAGCTACCTTTTCTACACTAAGAACTGACTTGGAGAATCTCTTTGAGCTGTTCTAAACAAGCTCTCATCTGTTTACAGTCATTTTCACTGAATTATTCATGTTTTCACGTAGTTTCCTATATTCTGCCTTCTGGTCCAAGTATAAGCTTTGCCCACTTTATCAAACAACTTCCTACACACTGTTATGAACTGAGGCAGCTCGGGAACATTGTCTCTCAACTGTGTTATAGAGTGTAGTACTACATTTCTGTGAAGTGTAAGGCTTTCCAAAGCTGCCGAACGTGTTTCTTTCTATATTTCAATGGTATTCTGCCTTGTATAACACACATTTACCACTCTAGTCTCCTTTAAGGAAAGAATATAGGATTCATACAGTGTTTCATGTCATCTTAACTCGAATTAAGGATTTCCCATATCTTAGCTACCTTTTCTACACTAAGAACTGACTTGGAGAATCTCTTTCAGCTGTTCTAAACAAGCTCTCATCTGTTTACAGTCATTTTCACTGAATTATTCATGTTTTCACGTAGTTTTTTATATTCTGCCTTCTGGTCCAAGTATAAGCTTTGCCCACTTTATCAAACAACTTCCTACACACTGTTATGAACTGAGGCAGCTCGGGAACATTGTCTCTCAACTGTGTTATAGAGTGTAGTACTACATTTCAGTGAAGTGTAAGGCTTTCCAAAGCTGCCGAACGTGTTTCTTTCTATATTTCAATGGTATTCTGCCTTGTATAACACACATTTACCACTCTAGTCTCCTTTAAGGAAAGAATATAGGATTCATACAGTGTTTCATGTCATCTTAACTCGAATTAAGGATGTCCCGGATCTTAGCTACCTTTTCTACACTAAGAACTTACTTGGAGAATCTCTTTGAGCTGTTCTAAACAAGTTCTCATCTGTTTACAGTCATTTTCTCTGAATTATCCATGTTTTCATGTAGTTTCCTATATTCTGCCTTCTGGTCCAAGTATAAGCTTTGCCCACTTTATCAAACAACTTCCTACACACTGTTATGAACTGAGGCAGCTCGGGAACATTGTCTCTCAACTGTGTTATAGAGTGTAGTACTACATTTCAGTGAAGTGTAAGGCTTTCCAAAGCTGCCGAACGTGTTTCTTTCTATATTTCAATGGTATTCTGCCTTGTATAACACACATTTACCACTCTAGTCTCCTTTAAGGAAAGAATATAGGATTCATACAGTGTTTCATGTCATCTTAACTCGAATTAAGGATTTCCCATATCTTAGCTACCTTTTCTACACTAAGAACTGACTTGGAGAATCTCTTTCAGCTGTTCTAAACAAGCTCTCATCTGTTTACAGTCATTTTCACTGAATTATTCATGTTTTCACGTAGTTTTTTATATTCTGCCTTCTGGTCCAAGTATAAGCTTTGCCCACTTTATCAAACAACTTCCTACACACTGTTATGAACTGAGGCAGCTCGGGAACATTGTCTCTCAACTGTGTTATAGAGTGTAGTACTACATTTCAGTGAAGTGTAAGGCTTTCCAAAGCTGCCGAACGTGTTTCTTTCTATATTTCAATGGTATTCTGCCTTGTATAACACACATTTACCACTCTAGTCTCCTTTAAGGAAAGAATATAGGATTCATACAGTGTTTCATGTCATCTTAACTCGAATTAAGGATGTCCCGGATCTTAGCTACCTTTTCTACACTAAGAACTGACTTGGAGAATGTCTTTGAGCTGTTCTCAACAAGTTCTCATCTGTTTACAGTCATTTTCTCTGAATTATCCATGTTTTCATGTAGTTTCCTATATTCTGCCTTCTGGTCCAAGTATAACCTTTGCCCACTTTATCAAACAACTTCCTACACACTGTTATGAACTGAGGCAGCTCGGGAACATTGTCTCTCAAGTGTGTTATAGAGTGTAGTACTACATTTCAGTGAAGTGTAAGGCTTTCCAAAGCTGCCGAACGTGTTTCTTTCTCTATTTCAATGGTATTCTGCCCTCTATAACACACATTTACCACTCTAGCCTCCTTTAAGTAAAGAATATAGGATTCATACAGTGTTTCATGTCATCTTAACTCTAATAAGGTTTTCACGTATCTAAGCTACCTTTTCTACAATAAGAACTGACTTGGAGAATCTCTTTGAGCTGTTCTAAACAAGTTCTCATCTGTTTACAGTCATTTTCTCTGAATTATCCATGTTTTCATGTAGTTTCCTATATTCTGCCTTCTGGTCCAAGTATAAGCTTTGCCCACTTTATCAAACAATTTCCTACACACTGTTATGAACTGAGGCAGCTCGGGAACATTGTCTCTCAACTGTGTTATAGAGTGTAGTACTACATTTCAGTGAAGTGTATGGCTTTCCAAAGCTGCCGAACGTGTTTCTTTCTCTATTTCAATGGTATTCTGCATTGTATAACAAACATTTACTACTCTAGTCTCCTTTAAGTAAAGAATATAGGATTCATACAGTGTTCCATGTGATCTTAACTCGAATTAAGGATTTCCCAGATCTTAGCTACCTTTTCTACACTAAGAACTGACTTGGAGAATCTCTTTCAGCTGTTCTAAACAAGCTCTCATCTGTTTACAGTCATTTTCACTGAATTATTCATGTTTTCACGTAGTTTCCTATATTCTGCCTTCTGGTCCAAGTATAAGCTTTGCCCACTTTATCAAACAACTTCCTACACACTGTTATGAACTGAGGCAGCTCGGGAACATTGTCTCTCAACTGTGTTATAGAGTGTAGTACTACATTTCTGTGAAGTGTAAGGCTTTCCAAAGCTGCCGAACGTGTTTCTTTCTATATTTCAATGGTATTCTGCCTTGTATAACACACATTTACCACTCTAGTCTCCTTTAAGGAAAGAATATAGGATTCATACAGTGTTTCATGTCATCTTAACTCGAATTAAGGATTTCCCATATCTTAGCTACCTTTTCCACACTAAGAACTGACTTGGAGAATCTCTTTGAGCTGTTCTAAACAAGTTCTCATCTGTTTACAGTCATTTTCTCTGAATTATCCATGTTTTCATGTAGTTTCCTATATTCTGCCTTCTGGTCCAAGTATAAGCTTTGCCCACTTTATCAAACAACTTCCTACACACTGTTATGAACTGAGGCAGCTCGGGAACATTGTCTCTCAACTGTATTATAGAGTGTAGTACTACATTTCAGTGAAGTGTAAGGCTTTCCAAAGCTGCCGAACGTGTTTCTTTCTATATTTCAATGGTATTCTGCCTTGTATAACACACATTTACCACTCTAGTCTCCTTTAAGGAAAGAATATAGGATTCATACAGTGTTTCATGTCATCTTAACTCGAATTAAGGATTTCCCATATCTTAGCTACCTTTTCTACACTAAGAACTGACTTGGAGAATCTCTTTCAGCTGTTCTAAACAAGCTCTCATCTGTTTACAGTCATTTTCACTGAATTATTCATGTTTTCACGTAGTTTTTTATATTCTGCCTTCTGGTCCAAGTATAAGCTTTGCCCACTTTATCAAACAACTTCCTACACACTGTTATGAACTGAGGCAGCTCGGGAACATTGTCTCTCAACTGTGTTATAGAGTGTAGTACTACATTTCAGTGAAGTGTAAGGCTTTCCAAAGCTGCCGAACGTGTTTCTTTCTATATTTCAATGGTATTCTGCCTTGTATAACACACATTTACCACTCTAGTCTCCTTTAAGGAAAGAATATAGGATTCATACAGTGTTTCATGTCATCTTAACTCGAATTAAGGATGTCCCGGATCTTAGCTACCTTTTCTACACTAAGAACTTACTTGGAGAATGTCTTTGAGCTGTTCTCAACAAGTTCTCATCTGTTTACAGTCATTTTCTCTGAATTATCCATGTTTTCATGTAGTTTCCTATATTCTGCCTTCTGGTCCAAGTATAACCTTTGCCCACTTTATCAAACAACTTCCTACACACTGTTATGAACTGAGGCAGCTCGGGAACATTGTCTCTCAAGTGTGTTATAGAGTGTAGTACTACATTTCAGTGAAGTGTAAGGCTTTCCAAAGCTGCCGAATGTGTTTCTTTCTCTATTTCAATGGTATTCTGCCCTCTATAACACACATTTACCACTCTAGCCTCCTTTAAGTAAAGAATATAGGATTCATACAGTGTTTCATGTCATCTTAACTCGAATAAGGTTTTCACGTATCTTAGCTACCTTTTCTACAATAAGAACTGACTTGGAGAATCTCTTTGAGCTGTTCTAAACAAGTTCTCATCTGTTTACAGTCATTTTCTCTGAATTATCCATGTTTTCATGTAGTTTCCTATATTCTGCCTTCTGGTCCAAGTATAAGCTTTGCCCACTTTATCAAACAACTTCCTACACACTGTTATGAACTGAGGCAGCTCGGGAACATTGTCTCTCAACTGTGTTATAGAGTGTAGTACTACATTTCAGTGAAGTGTATGGCTTTCCAAAGCTGCCGAACGTGTTTCTTTCTCTATTTCAATGGTATTCTGCATTGTATAACAAACATTTACTACTCTAGTCTCCTTTAAGTAAAGAATATAGGATTCATACAGTGTTCCATGTGATCTTAACTCGAATTAAGGATTTCCCAGATCTTAGCGACCTTTTCTACACTAAGAACTGACTTGGAGAATCTCTTTCAGCTGTTCTAAACAAGCTCTCATCTGTTTACAGTCATTTTCACTGAATTATTCATGTTTTCACGTAGTTTCCTATATTCTGCCTTCTGGTCCAAGTATAAGCTTTGCCCACTTTATCAAACAACTTCCTACACACTGTTATGAACTGAGGCAGCTCGGGAACATTGTCTCTCAACTGTGTTATAGAGTGTAGTACTACATTTCTGTGAAGTGTAAGGCTTTCCAAAGCTGCCGAACGTGTTTCTTTCTATATTTCAATGGTATTCTGCCTTGTATAACACACATTTACCACTCTAGTCTCCTTTAAGGAAAGAATATAGGATTTATACAGTGTTTCATGTCATCTTAACTCGGATTAAGGATTTCCCATATCTTAGCTACCTTTTCCACACTAAGAACTGACTTGGAGAATCTCTTTGAGCTGTTCTAAACAAGTTCTGATCTGTTTACAGTCATTTTCTCTGAATTATCCATGTTTTCATGTAGTTTCCTATATTCTGCCTTCTGGTCCAAGTATAAGCTTTGCCCACTTTATCAAACAACTTCCTACACACTGTTATGAACTGAGGCAGCTCGGGAACATTGTCTCTCAACTGTGTTATAGAGTGTAGTACTACATTTCAGTGAAGTGTATGGCTTTCCAAAGCTGCCGAACGTGTTTCTTTCTCTATTTCAATGGTATTCTGCATTGTATAACAAACATTTACTACTCTAGTCTCCTTTAAGTAAAGAATATAGGATTCATACAGTGTTCCATGTGATCTTAACTCGAATTAAGGATTTCCCAGATCTTAGCTACCTTTTCTACACTAAGAACTGACTTGGAGAATCTCTTTGAGCTGTTCTAAACAAGCTCTCATCTGTTTACAGTCATTTTCACTGAATTATTCATGTTTTCACGTAGTTTCCTATATTCTGCCTTCTGGTCCAAGTATAAGCTTTGCCCACTTTATCAAACAACTTCCTACACACTGTTATGAACTGAGGCAGCTCGGGAACATTGTCTCTCAACTGTGTTATAGAGTGTAGTACTACATTTCTGTGAAGTGTAAGGCTTTCCAAAGCTGCCGAACGTGTTTCTTTCTATATTTCAATGGTATTCTGCCTTGTATAACACACATTTACCACTCTAGTCTCCTTTAAGGAAAGAATATAGGATTCATACAGTGTTTCATGTCATCTTAACTCGAATTAAGGATTTCCCATATCTTAGCTACCTTTTCTACACTAAGAACTGACTTGGAGAATCTCTTTCAGCTGTTCTAAACAAGCTCTCATCTGTTTACAGTCATTTTCACTGAATTATTCATGTTTTCACGTAGTTTTTTATATTCTGCCTTCTGGTCCAAGTATAAGCTTTGCCCACTTTATCAAACAACTTCCTACACACTGTTATGAACTGAGGCAGCTCGGGAACATTGTCTCTCAACTGTGTTATAGAGTGTAGTACTACATTTCAGTGAAGTGTAAGGCTTTCCAAAGCTGCCGAACGTGTTTCTTTCTATATTTCAATGGTATTCTGCCTTGTATAACACACATTTACCACTCTAGTCTCCTTTAAGGAAAGAATATAGGATTCATACAGTGTTTCATGTCATCTTAACTCGAATTAAGGATGTCCCGGATCTTAGCTACCTTTTCTACACTAAGAACTTACTTGGAGAATCTCTTTGAGCTGTTCTAAACAAGTTCTCATCTGTTTACAGTCATTTTCTCTGAATTATCCATGTTTTCATGTAGTTTCCTATATTCTGCCTTCTGGTCCAAGTATAAGCTTTGCCCACTTTATCAAACAACTTCCTACACACTGTTATGAACTGAGGCAGCTCGGGAACATTGTCTCTCAACTGTGTTATAGAGTGTAGTACTACATTTCAGTGAAGTGTAAGGCTTTCCAAAGCTGCCGAACGTGTTTCTTTCTATATTTCAATGGTATTCTGCCTTGTATAACACACATTTACCACTCTAGTCTCCTTTAAGGAAAGAATATAGGATTCATACAGTGTTTCATGTCATCTTAACTCGAATTAAGGATTTCCCATATCTTAGCTACCTTTTCTACACTAAGAACTGACTTGGAGAATCTCTTTCAGCTGTTCTAAACAAGCTCTCATCTGTTTACAGTCATTTTCACTGAATTATTCATGTTTTCACGTAGTTTTTTATATTCTGCCTTCTGGTCCAAGTATAAGCTTTGCCCACTTTATCAAACAACTTCCTACACACTGTTATGAACTGAGGCAGCTCGGGAACATTGTCTCTCAACTGTGTTATAGAGTGTAGTACTACATTTCAGTGAAGTGTAAGGCTTTCCAAAGCTGCCGAACGTGTTTCTTTCTATATTTCAATGGTATTCTGCCTTGTATAACACACATTTACCACTCTAGTCTCCTTTAAGGAAAGAATATAGGATTCATACAGTGTTTCATGTCATCTTAACTCGAATTAAGGATGTCCCGGATCTTAGCTACCTTTTCTACACTAAGAACTGACTTGGAGAATGTCTTTGAGCTGTTCTCAACAAGTTCTCATCTGTTTACAGTCATTTTCTCTGAATTATCCATGTTTTCATGTAGTTTCCTATATTCTGCCTTCTGGTCCAAGTATAACCTTTGCCCACTTTATCAAACAACTTCCTACACACTGTTATGAACTGAGGCAGCTCGGGAACATTGTCTCTCAAGTGTGTTATAGAGTGTAGTACTACATTTCAGTGAAGTGTAAGGCTTTCCAAAGCTGCCGAACGTGTTTCTTTCTCTATTTCAATGGTATTCTGCCCTCTATAACACACATTTACCACTCTAGCCTCCTTTAAGTAAAGAATATAGGATTCATACAGTGTTTCATGTCATCTTAACTCGAATAAGGTTTTCACGTATCTAAGCTACCTTTTCTACAATAAGAACTGACTTGGAGAATCTCTTTGAGCTGTTCTAAACAAGTTCTCATCTGTTTACAGTCATTTTCTCTGAATTATCCATGTTTTCATGTAGTTTCCTATATTCTGCCTTCTGGTCCAAGTATAAGCTTTGCCCACTTTATCAAACAATTTCCTACACACTGTTATGAACTGAGGCAGCTCGGGAACATTGTCTCTCAACTGTGTTATAGAGTGTAGTACTACATTTCAGTGAAGTGTATGGCTTTCCAAAGCTGCCGAACGTGTTTCTTTCTCTATTTCAATGGTATTCTGCATTGTATAACAAACATTTACTACTCTAGTCTCCTTTAAGTAAAGAATATAGGATTCATACAGTGTTCCATGTGATCTTAACTCGAATTAAGGATTTCCCAGATCTTAGCTACCTTTTCTACACTAAGAACTGACTTGGAGAATCTCTTTCAGCTGTTCTAAACAAGCTCTCATCTGTTTACAGTCATTTTCACTGAATTATTCATGTTTTCACGTAGTTTCCTATATTCTGCCTTCTGGTCCAAGTATAAGCTTTGCCCACTTTATCAAACAACTTCCTACACACTGTTATGAACTGAGGCAGCTCGGGAACATTGTCTCTCAACTGTGTTATAGAGTGTAGTACTACATTTCTGTGAAGTGTAAGGCTTTTCAAAGCTGCCGAACGTGTTTCTTTCTATATTTCAATGGTATTCTGCCTTGTATAACACACATTTACCACTCTAGTCTCCTTTAAGGAAAGAATATAGGATTCATACAGTGTTTCATGTCATCTTAACTCGAATTAAGGATTTCCCATATCTTAGCTACCTTTTCCACACTAAGAACTGACTTGGAGAATCTCTTTGAGCTGTTCTAAACAAGTTCTCATCTGTTTACAGTCATTTTCTCTGAATTATCCATGTTTTCATGTAGTTTCCTATATTCTGCCTTCTGGTCCAAGTATAAGCTTTGCCCACTTTATCAAACAACTTCCTACACACTGTTATGAACTGAGGCAGCTCGGGAACATTGTCTCTCAACTGTATTATAGAGTGTAGTACTACATTTCAGTGAAGTGTAAGGCTTTCCAAAGCTGCCGAACGTGTTTCTTTCTATATTTCAATGGTATTCTGCCTTGTATAACACACATTTACCACTCTAGTCTCCTTTAAGGAAAGAATATAGGATTCATACAGTGTTTCATGTCATCTTAACTCGAATTAAGGATTTCCCATATCTTAGCTACCTTTTCTACACTAAGAACTGACTTGGAGAATCTCTTTCAGCTGTTCTAAACAAGCTCTCATCTGTTTACAGTCATTTTCACTGAATTATTCATGTTTTCACGTAGTTTTTTATATTCTGCCTTCTGGTCCAAGTATAAGCTTTGCCCACTTTATCAAACAACTTCCTACACACTGTTATGAACTGAGGCAGCTCGGGAACATTGTCTCTCAACTGTGTTATAGAGTGTAGTACTACATTTCTGTGAAGTGTAAGGCTTTCCAAAGCTGCCGAACGTGTTTCTTTCTATATTTCAATGGTATTCTGCCTTGTATAACACACATTTACCACTCTAGTCTCCTTTAAGGAAAGAATATAGGATTCATACAGTGTTTCATGTCATCTTAACTCGAATTAAGGATGTCCCGGATCTTAGCTACCTTTTCTACACTAAGAACTTACTTGGAGAATGTCTTTGAGCTGTTCTCAACAAGTTCTCATCTGTTTACAGTCATTTTCTCTGAATTATCCATGTTTTCATGTAGTTTCCTATATTCTGCCTTCTGGTCCAAGTATAACCTTTGCCCACTTTATCAAACAACTTCCTACACACTGTTATGAACTGAGGCAGCTCGGGAACATTGTCTCTCAAGTGTGTTATAGAGTGTAGTACTACATTTCAGTGAAGTGTAAGGCTTTCCAAAGCTGCCGAATGTGTTTCTTTCTCTATTTCAATGGTATTCTGCCCTCTATAACACACATTTACCACTCTAGCCTCCTTTAAGTAAAGAATGTAGGATTCATACAGTGTTTCATGTCATCTTAACTCGAATAAGGTTTTCACGTATCTTAGCTACCTTTTCTACAATAAGAACTGACTTGGAGAATCTCTTTGAGCTGTTCTAAACAAGTTCTCATCTGTTTACAGTCATTTTCTCTGAATTATCCATGTTTTCATGTAGTTTCCTATATTCTGCCTTCTGGTCCAAGTATAAGCTTTGCCCACTTTATCAAACAATTTCCTACACACTGTTATGAACTGAGGCAGCTCGGGAACATTGTCTCTCAACTGTGTTATAGAGTGTAGTACTACATTTCAGTGAAGTGTATGGCTTTCCAAAGCTGCCGAACGTGTTTCTTTCTCTATTTCAATGGTATTCTGCATTGTATAACAAACATTTACTACTCTAGTCTCCTTTAAGTAAAGAATATAGGATTCATACAGTGTTCCATGTGATCTTAACTCGAATTAAGGATTTCCCAGATCTTAGCGACCTTTTCTACACTAAGAACTGACTTGGAGAATCTCTTTCAGCTGTTCTAAACAAGCTCTCATCTGTTTACAGTCATTTTCACTGAATTATTCATGTTTTCACGTAGTTTCCTATATTCTGCCTTCTGGTCCAAGTATAAGCTTTGCCCACTTTATCAAACAACTTCCTACACACTGTTATGAACTGAGGCAGCTCGGGAACATTGTCTCTCAACTGTGTTATAGAGTGTAGTACTACATTTCTGTGAAGTGTAAGGCTTTCCAAAGCTGCCGAACGTGTTTCTTTCTATATTTCAATGGTATTCTGCCTTGTATAACACACATTTACCACTCTAGTCTCCTTTAAGGAAAGAATATAGGATTCATACAGTGTTTCATGTCATCTTAACTCGAATTAAGGATTTCCCATATCTTAGCTACCTTTTCCACACTAAGAACTGACTTGGAGAATCTCTTTGAGCTGTTCTAAACAAGTTCTCATCTGTTTACAGTCATTTTCTCTGAATTATCCATGTTTTCATGTAGTTTCCTATATTCTGCCTTCTGGTCCAAGTATAAGCTTTGCCCACTTTATCAAACAACTTCCTACACACTGTTATGAACTGAGGCAGCTCGGGAACATTGTCTCTCAACTGTATTATAGAGTGTAGTACTACATTTCAGTGAAGTGTAAGGCTTTCCAAAGCTGCCGAACGTGTTTCTTTCTATATTTCAATGGTATTCTGCCTTGTATAACACACATTTACCACTCTAGTCTCCTTTAAGGAAAGAATATAGGATTCATACAGTGTTTCATGTCATCTTAACTCGAATTAAGGATTTCCCATATCTTAGCTACCTTTTCTACACTAAGAACTGACTTGGAGAATCTCTTTCAGCTGTTCTAAACAAGCTCTCATCTGTTTACAGTCATTTTCACTGAATTATTCATGTTTTCACGTAGTTTTTTATATTCTGCCTTCTGGTCCAAGTATAAGCTTTGCCCACTTTATCAAACAACTTCCTACACACTGTTATGAACTGAGGCAGCTCGGGAACATTGTCTCTCAACTGTGTTATAGAGTGTAGTACTACATTTCAGTGAAGTGTAAGGCTTTCCAAAGCTGCCGAACGTGTTTCTTTCTATATTTCAATGGTATTCTGCCTTGTATAACACACATTTACCACTCTAGTCTCCTTTAAGGAAAGAATATAGGATTCATACAGTGTTTCATGTCATCTTAACTCGAATTAAGGATGTCCCGGATCTTAGCTACCTTTTCTACACTAAGAACTTACTTGGAGAATGTCTTTGAGCTGTTCTCAACAAGTTCTCATCTGTTTACAGTCATTTTCTCTGAATTATCCATGTTTTCATGTAGTTTCCTATATTCTGCCTTCTGGTCCAAGTATAACCTTTGCCCACTTTATCAAACAACTTCCTACACACTGTTATGAACTGAGGCAGCTCGGGAACATTGTCTCTCAAGTGTGTTATAGAGTGTAGTACTACATTTCAGTGAAGTGTAAGGCTTTCCAAAGCTGCCGAATGTGTTTCTTTCTCTATTTCAATGGTATTCTGCCCTCTATAACACACATTTACCACTCTAGCCTCCTTTAAGTAAAGAATATAGGATTCATACAGTGTTTCATGTCATCTTAACTCGAATAAGGTTTTCACGTATCTTAGCTACCTTTTCTACAATAAGAACTGACTTGGAGAATCTCTTTGAGCTGTTCTAAACAAGTTCTCATCTGTTTACAGTCATTTTCTCTGAATTATCCATGTTTTCATGTAGTTTCCTATATTCTGCCTTCTGGTCCAAGTATAAGCTTTGCCCACTTTATCAAACAATTTCCTACACACTGTTATGAACTGAGGCAGCTCGGGAACATTGTCTCTCAACTGTGTTATAGAGTGTAGTACTACATTTCAGTGAAGTGTATGGCTTTCCAAAGCTGCCGAACGTGTTTCTTTCTCTATTTCAATGGTATTCTGCACTGTATAACAAACATTTACTACTCTAGTCTCCTTTAAGTAAAGAATATAGGATTCATACAGTGTTCCATGTGATCTTAACTCGAATTAAGGATTTCCCAGATCTTAGCTACCTTTTCTACACTAAGAACTGACTTGGAGAATCTCTTTCAGCTGTTCTAAACAAGCTCTCATCTGTTTACAGTCATTTTCACTGAATTATTCATGTTTTCACGTAGTTTCCTATATTCTGCCTTCTGGTCCAAGTATAAGCTTTGCCCACTTTATCAAACAACTTCCTACACACTGTTATGAACTGAGGCAGCTCGGGAACATTGTCTCTCAACTGTGTTATAGAGTGTAGTACTACATTTCTGTGAAGTGTAAGGCTTTCCAAAGCTGCCGAACGTGTTTCTTTCTATATTTCAATGGTATTCTGCCTTGTATAACACACATTTACCACTCTAGTCTCCTTTAAGGAAAGAATATAGGATTCATACAGTGTTTCATGTCATCTTAACTCGAATTAAGGATTTCCCATATCTTAGCTACCTTTTCCACACTAAGAACTGACTTGGAGAATCTCTTTGAGCTGTTCTAAACAAGTTCTCATCTGTTTACAGTCATTTTCTCTGAATTATCCATGTTTTCATGTAGTTTCCTATATTCTGCCTTCTGGTCCAAGTATAAGCTTTGCCCACTTTATCAAACAACTTCCTACACACTGTTATGAACTGAGGCAGCTCGGGAACATTGTCTCTCAACTGTGTTATAGAGTGTAGTAGTACATTTCTGTGAAGTGTAAGGCTTTCCAAAGCTGCCGAACGTGTTTCTTTCTATATTTCAATGGTATTCTGCCTTGTATAACACACATTTACCACTCTAGTCTCCTTTAAGGAAAGAATATAGGATTCATACAGTGTTTCATGTCATCTTAACTCGAATTAAGGATTTCCCATATCTTAGCTACCTTTTCTACACTAAGAACTGACTTGGAGAATCTCTTTCAGCTGTTCTAAACAAGCTCTCATCTGTTTACAGTCATTTTCACTGAATTATTCATGTTTTCACGTAGTTTTTTATATTCTGCCTTCTGGTCCAAGTATAAGCTTTGCCCACTTTATCAAACAACTTCCTACACACTGTTATGAACTGAGGCAGCTCGGGAACATTGTCTCTCAACTGTGTTATAGAGTGTAGTACTACATTTCAGTGAAGTGTAAGGCTTTCCAAAGCTGCCGAACGTGTTTCTTTCTATATTTCAATGGTATTCTGCCTTGTATAACACACATTTACCACTCTAGTCTCCTTTAAGGAAAGAATATAGGATTCATACAGTGTTTCATGTCATCTTAACTCGAATTAAGGATTTCCCGGATCTTAGCTACCTTTTCCACACTAAGAACTGACTTGGAGAATCTCTTTGAGCTGTTCTAAACAAGTTCTCATCTGTTTACAGTCATTTTCTCTGAATTATCCATGTTTTCATGTAGTTTCCTATATTCTGCCTTCTGGTCCAAGTATAACCTTTGCCCACTTTATCAAACAACTTCCTACACACTGTTATGAACTGAGGCAGCTCGGGAACATTGTCTCTCAACTGTGTTATAGAGTGTAGTACTACATTTCTGTGAAGTGTAAGGCTTTCCAAAGCTGCCGAACGTGTTTCTTTCTATATTTCAATGGTATTCTGCCTTGTATAACACACATTTACCACTCTAGTCTCCTTTAAGGAAAGAATATAGGATTCATACAGTGTTTCATGTCATCTTAACTCGAATTAAGGATTTCCCATATCTTAGCTACCTTTTCTACACTAAGAACTGACTTGGAGAATCTCTTTCAGCTGTTCTAAACAAGCTCTCATCTGTTTACAGTCATTTTCACTGAATTATTCATGTTTTCACGTAGTTTTTTATATTCTGCCTTCTGGTCCAAGTATAAGCTTTGCCCACTTTATCAAACAACTTCCTACACACTGTTATGAACTGAGGCAGCTCGGGAACATTGTCTCTCAACTGTGTTATAGAGTGTAGTACTACATTTCAGTGAAGTGTAAGGCTTTCCAAAGCTGCCGAACGTGTTTCTTTCTATATTTCAATGGTATTCTGCCTTGTATAACACACATTTACCACTCTAGTCTCCTTTAAGGAAAGAATATAGGATTCATACAGTGTTTCATGTCATCTTAACTCGAATTAAGGATGTCCCGGATCTTAGCTACCTTTTCTACACTAAGAACTTACTTGGAGAATGTCTTTGAGCTGTTCTAAACAAGTTCTCATCTGTTTACAGTCATTTTCTCTGAATTATCCATGTTTTCATGTAGTTTCCTATATTCTGCCTTCTGGTCCAAGTATAACCTTTGCCCACTTTATCAAACAACTTCCTACACACTGTTATGAACTGAGGCAGCTCGGGAACATTGTCTCTCAAGTGTGTTATAGAGTGTAGTACTACATTTCAGTGAAGTGTAAGGCTTTCCAAAGCTGCCGAACGTGTTTCTTTCTCTATTTCAATGGTATTCTGCCCTCTATAACACACATTTACCACTCTAGCCTCCTTTAAGTAAAGAATATAGGATTCATACAGTGTTTCATGTCATCTTAACTCGAATAAGGTTTTCACGTATCTTAGCTACCTTTTCTACAATAAGAACTGACTTGGAGAATCTCTTTGAGCTGTTCTAAACAAGTTCTCATCTGTTTACAGTCATTTTCTCTGAATTATCCATGTTTTCATGTAGTTTCCTATATTCTGCCTTCTGGTCCAAGTATAAGCTTTGCCCACTTTATCAAACAACTTCCTACACACTGTTATGAACTGAGGCAGCTCGGGAACATTGTCTCTCAACTGTGTTATAGAGTGTAGTACTACATTTCTGTGAAGTGTAAGGCTTTCCAAAGCTGCCGAACGTGTTTCTTTCTATATTTCAATGGTATTCTGCCTTGTATAACACACATTTACCACTCTAGTCTCCTTTAAGGAAAGAATATAGGATTCATACAGTGTTTCATGTCATCTTAACTCGAATTAAGGATTTCCCATATCTTAGCTACCTTTTCCACACTAAGAACTGACTTGGAGAATCTCTTTGAGCTGTTCTAAACAAGTTCTCATCTGTTTACAGTCATTTTCTCTGAATTATCCATGTTTTCATGTAGTTTCCTATATTCTGCCTTCTGGTCCAAGTATAAGCTTTGCCCACTTTATCAAACAACTTCCTACACACTGTTATGAACTGAGGCAGCTCGGGAACATTGTCTCTCAACTGTGTTATAGAGTGTAGTACTACATTTCTGTGAAGTGTAAGGCTTTCCAAAGCTGCCGAACGTGTTTCTTTCTATATTTCAATGGTATTCTGCCTTGTATAACACACATTTACCACTCTAGTCTCCTTTAAGGAAAGAATATAGGATTCATACAGTGTTTCATGTCATCTTAACTCGAATTAAGGATTTCCCGGATCTTAGCTACCTTTTCCACACTAAGAACTGACTTGGAGAATCTCTTTGAGCTGTTCTAAACAAGTTCTCATCTGTTTACAGTCATTTTCTCTGAATTATCCATGTTTTCATGTAGTTTCCTATATTCTGCCTTCTGGTCCAAGTATAAGCTTTGCCCACTTTATCAAACAACTTCCTACACACTGTTATGAACTGAGGCAGCTCGGGAACATTGTCTCTCAACTGTGTTATAGAGTGTAGTACTACATTTCTGTGAAGTGTAAGGCTTTCCAAAGCTGCCGAACGTGTTTCTTTCTATATTTCAATGGTATTCTGCCTTGTATAACACACATTTACCACTCTAGTCTCCTTTAAGGAAAGAATATAGGATTCATACAGTGTTTCATGTCATCTTAACTCGAATTAAGGATTTCCCATATCTTAGCTACCTTTTCCACACTAAGAACTGACTTGAAGAATCTCTTTGAGCTGTTCTAAACAAGTTCTCATCTGTTTACAGTCATTTTCTCTGAATTATCCATGTTTTCATGTAGTTTCCTATATTCTGCCTTCTGGTCCAAGTATAAGCTTTGCCCACTTTATCAAACAACTTCCTACACACTGTTATGAACTGAGGCAGCTCGGGAACATTGTCTCTCAACTGTGTTATAGAGTGTAGTACTACATTTCTGTGAAGTGTAAGGCTTTCCAAAGCTGCCGAACGTGTTTCTTTCTATATTTCAATGGTATTCTGCCTTGTATAACACACATTTACCACTCTAGTCTCCTTTAAGGAAAGAATATAGGATTCATACAGTGTTTCATGTCATCTTAACTCGAATTAAGGATTTCCCGGATCTTAGCTACCTTTTCCACACTAAGAACTGACTTGGAGAATCTCTTTGAGCTGTTCTAAACAAGTTCTCATCTGTTTACAGTCATTTTCTCTGAATTATCCATGTTTTCATGTAGTTTCCTATATTCTGCCTTCTGGTCCAAGTATAAGCTTTGCCCACTTTATCAAACAACTTCCTACACACTGTTATGAACTGAGGCAGCTCGGGAACATTGTCTCTCAACTGTGTTATAGAGTGTAGTACTACATTTCTGTGAAGTGTAAGGCTTTCCAAAGCTGCCGAACGTGTTTCTTTCTATATTTCAATGGTATTCTGCCTTGTATAACACACATTTACCACTCTAGTCTCCTTTAAGGAAAGAATATAGGATTCATACAGTGTTTCATGTCATCTTAACTCGAATTAAGGATTTCCCATATCTTAGCTACCTTTTCCACACTAAGAACTGACTTGAAGAATCTCTTTGAGCTGTTCTAAACAAGTTCTCATCTGTTTACAGTCATTTTCTCTGAATTATCCATGTTTTCATGTAGTTTCCTATATTCTGCCTTCTGGTCCAAGTATAAGCTTTGCCCACTTTATCAAACAACTTCCTACACACTGTTATGAACTGAGGCAGCTCGGGAACATTGTCTCTCAACTGTGTTATAGAGTGTAGTACTACATTTCTGTGAAGTGTAAGGCTTTCCAAAGCTGCCGAACGTGTTTCTTTCTATATTTCAATGGTATTCTGCCTTGTATAACACACATTTACCACTCTAGTCTCCTTTAAGGAAAGAATATAGGATTCATACAGTGTTTCATGTCATCTTAACTCGAATTAAGGATTTCCCATATCTTAGCTACCTTTTCTACACTAAGAACTGACTTGGAGAATCTCTTTCAGCTGTTCTAAACAAGCTCTCATCTGTTTACAGTCATTTTCACTGAATTATTCATGTTTTCACGTAGTTTTTTATATTCTGCCTTCTGGTGCAAGTATAAGCTTTGCCCACTTTATCAAACAACTTCCTACACACTGTTATGAACTGAGGCAGCTCGGGAACATTGTCTCTCAACTGTGTTATAGAGTGTAGTACTACATTTCAGTGAAGTGTAAGGCTTTCCAAAGCTGCCGAACGTGTTTCTTTCTATATTTCAATGGTATTCTGCCTTGTATAACACACATTTACCACTCTAGTCTCCTTTAAGGAAAGAATATAGGATTCATACAGTGTTTCATGTCATCTTAACTCGAATTAAGGATGTCCCGGATCTTAGCTACCTTTTCTACACTAAGAACTTACTTGGAGAATGTCTTTGAGCTGTTCTAAACAAGATCTCATCTGTTTACAGTCATTTTCTCTGAATTATCCATGTTTTCATGTAGTTTCCTATATTCTGCCTTCTGGTCCAAGTATAACCTTTGCCCACTTTATCAAACAACTTCCTACACACTGTTATGAACTGAGGCAGCTCGGGAACATTGTCTCTCAAGTGTGTTATAGAGTGTAGTACTACATTTCAGTGAAGTGTAAGGCTTTCCAAAGCTGCCGAACGTGTTTCTTTCTCTATTTCAATGGTATTCTGCCCTCTATAACACACATTTACCACTCTAGCCTCCTTTAAGTAAAGAATATAGGATTCATACAGTGTTTCATGTCATCTTAACTCGAATAAGGTTTTCACGTATCTTAGCTACCTTTTCTACAATAAGAACTGACTTGGAGAATCTCTTTGAGCTGTTCTAAACAAGTTCTCATCTGTTTACAGTCATTTTCTCTGAATTATCCATGTTTTCATGTAGTTTCCTATATTCTGCCTTCTGGTCCAAGTATAAGCTTTGCCCACTTTATCAAACAATTTCCTACACACTGTTATGAACTGAGGCAGCTCGGGAACATTGTCTCTCAACTGTGTTATAGAGTGTAGTACTACATTTCAGTGAAGTGTATGGCTTTCCAAAGCTGCCGAACGTGTTTCTTTCTCTATTTCAATGGTATTCTGCATTGTATAACAAACATTTACTACTCTAGTCTCCTTTAAGTAAAGAATATAGGATTCATACAGTGTTCCATGTGATCTTAACTCGAATTAAGGATTTCCCAGATCTTAGCTACCTTTTCTACACTAAGAACTGACTTGGAGAATCTCTTTCAGCTGTTCTAAACAAGCTCTCATCTGTTTACAGTCATTTTCACTGAATTATTCATGTTTTCACGTAGTTTCCTATATTCTGCCTTCTGGTCCAAGTATAAGCTTTGCCCACTTTATCAAACAACTTCCTACACACTGTTATGAACTGAGGCAGCTCGGGAACATTGTCTCTCAACTGTGTTATAGAGTGTAGTACTACATTTCAGTGAAGTGTAAGGCTTTCCAAAGCTGCCGAACGTGTTTCTTTCTATATTTCAATGGTATTCTGCCTTGTATAACACACATTTACCACTCTAGTCTCCTTTAAGGAAAGAATATAGGATTCATACAGTGTTTCATGTCATCTTAACTCGAATTAAGGATTTCCCATATCTTAGCTACCTTTTCTACACTAAGAACTGACTTGGAGAATCTCTTTCAGCTGTTCTAAACAAGCTCTCATCTGTTTACAGTCATTTTCACTGAATTATTCATGTTTTCACGTAGTTTTTTATATTCTGCCTTCTGGTCCAAGTATAAGCTTTGCCCACTTTATCAAACAACTTCCTACACACTGTTATGAACTGAGGCAGCTCGGGAACATTGTCTCTCAACTGTGTTATAGAGTGTAGTACTACATTTCAGTGAAGTGTAAGGCTTTCCAAAGCTGCCGAACGTGTTTCTTTCTATATTTCAATGGTATTCTGCCTTGTATAACACACATTTACCACTCTAGTCTCCTTTAAGGAAAGAATATAGGATTCATACAGTGTTTCATGTCATCTTAACTCGAATTAAGGATGTCCCGGATCTTAGCTACCTTTTCTACACTAAGAACTTACTTGGAGAATGTCTTTGAGCTGTTCTAAACAAGATCTCATCTGTTTACAGTCATTTTCTCTGAATTATCCATGTTTTCATGTAGTTTCCTATATTCTGCCTTCTGGTCCAAGTATAACCTTTGCCCACTTTATCAAACAACTTCCTACACACTGTTATGAACTGAGGCAGCTCGGGAACATTGTCTCTCAAGTGTGTTATAGAGTGTAGTACTACATTTCAGTGAAGTGTAAGGCTTTCCAAAGCTGCCGAACGTGTTTCTTTCTCTATTTCAATGGTATTCTGCCCTCTATAACACACATTTACCACTCTAGCCTCCTTTAAGTAAAGAATATAGGATTCATACAGTGTTTCATGTCATCTTAACTCGAATAAGGTTTTCACGTATCTTAGCTACCTTTTCTACAATAAGAACTGACTTGGAGAATCTCTTTGAGCTGTTCTAAACAAGTTCTCATCTGTTTACAGTCATTTTCTCTGAATTATCCATGTTTTCATGTAGTTTCCTATATTCTGCCTTCTGGTCCAAGTATAAGCTTTGCCCACTTTATCAAACAATTTCCTACACACTGTTATGAACTGAGGCAGCTCGGGAACATTGTCTCTCAACTGTGTTATAGAGTGTAGTACTACATTTCAGTGAAGTGTATGGCTTTCCAAAGCTGCCGAACGTGTTTCTTTCTCTATTTCAATGGTATTCTGCATTGTATAACAAACATTTACTACTCTAGTCTCCTTTAAGTAAAGAATATAGGATTCATACAGTGTTCCATGTGATCTTAACTCGAATTAAGGATTTCCCAGATCTTAGCTACCTTTTCTACACTAAGAACTGACTTGGAGAATCTCTTTCAGCTGTTCTAAACAAGCTCTCATCTGTTTACAGTCATTTTCACTGAATTATTCATGTTTTCACGTAGTTTTTTATATTCTGCCTTCTGGTCCAAGTATAAGCTTTGCCCACTTTATCAAACAACTTCCTACACACTGTTATGAACTGAGGCAGCTCGGGAACATTGTCTCTCAACTGTGTTATAGAGTGTAGTACTACATTTCAGTGAAGTGTAAGGCTTTCCAAAGCTGCCGAACGTGTTTCTTTCTATATTTCAATGGTATTCTGCCCTCTATAACACACATTTACCACTCTAGCCTCCTTTAAGTAAAGAATATAGGATTCATACAGTGTTTCATGTCATCTTAACTCGAATAAGGTTTTCACGTATCTTAGCTACCTTTTCTACAATAAGAACTGACTTGGAGAATCTCTTTGAGCTGTTCTAAACAAGTTCTCATCTGTTTACAGTCATTTTCTCTGAATTATCCATGTTTTCATGTAGTTTCCTATATTCTGCCTTCTGGTCCAAGTATAAGCTTTGCCCACTTTATCAAACAATTTCCTACACACTGTTATGAACTGAGGCAGCTCGGGAACATTGTCTCTCAACTGTGTTATAGAGTGTAGTACTACATTTCTGTGAAGTGTAAGGCTTTCCAAAGCTGCCGAACGTGTTTCTTTCTATATTTCAATGGTATTCTGCCTTGTATAACACACATTTACCACTCTAGTCTCCTTTAAGGAAAGAATATAGGATTCATACAGTGTTTCATGTCATCTTAACTCGAATTAAGGATTTCCCATATCTTAGCTACCTTTTCCACACTAAGAACTGACTTGGAGAATCTCTTTGAGCTGTTCTAAACAAGTTCTCATCTGTTTACAGTCATTTTCTCTGAATTATCCATGTTTTCATGTAGTTTCCTATATTCTGCCTTCTGGTCCAAGTATAAGCTTTGCCCACTTTATCAAACAACTTCCTACACACTGTTATGAACTGAGGCAGCTCGGGAACATTGTCTCTCAACTGTGTTATAGAGTGTAGTACTACATTTCTGTGAAGTGTAAGGCTTTCCAAAGCTGCCGAACGTGTTTCTTTCTATATTTCAATGGTATTCTGCCTTGTATAACACACATTTACCACTCTAGTCTCCTTTAAGGAAAGAATATAGGATTCATACAGTGTTTCATGTCATCTTAACTCGAATTAAGGATTTCCCATATCTTAGCTACCTTTTCTACACTAAGAACTGACTTGGAGAATCTCTTTGAGCTGTTCTAAACAAGCTCTCATCTGTTTACAGTCATTTTCACTGAATTATTCATGTTTTCACGTAGTTTTTTATATTCTGCCTTCTGGTCCAAGTATAAGCTTTGCCCACTTTATCAAACAACTTCCTACACACTGTTATGAACTGAGGCAGCTCGGGAACATTGTCTCTCAACTGTGTTATAGAGTGTAGTACTACATTTCAGTGAAGTGTAAGGCTTTCCAAAGCTGCCGAACGTGTTTCTTTCTATATTTCAATGGTATTCTGCCTTGTATAACACACATTTACCACTCTAGTCTCCTTTAAGGAAAGAATATAGGATTCATACAGTGTTTCATGTCATCTTAACTCGAATTAAGGATGTCCCGGATCTTAGCTACCTTTTCTACACTAAGAACTTACTTGGAGAATGTCTTTGAGCTGTTCTAAACAAGTTCTCATCTGTTTACAGTCATTTTCTCTGAATTATCCATGTTTTCATGTAGTTTCCTATATTCTGCCTTCTGGTCCAAGTATAACCTTTGCCCACTTTATCAAACAACTTCCTACACACTGTTATGAACTGAGGCAGCTCGGGAACATTGTCTCTCAACTGTGTTATAGAGTGTAGTACTACATTTCAGTGAAGTGTAAGGCTTTCCAAAGCTGCCGAACGTGTTTCTTTCTATATTTCAATGGTATTCTGCCTTGTATAACACACATTTACCACTCTAGTCTCCTTTAAGGAAAGAATATAGGATTCATACAGTGTTTCATGTCATCTTAACTCGAATTAAGGATTTCCCATATCTTAGCTACCTTTTCTACACTAAGAACTGACTTGGAGAATCTCTTTCAGCTGTTCTAAACAAGCTCTCATCTGTTTACAGTCATTTTCACTGAATTATTCATGTTTTCACGTAGTTTTTTATATTCTGCCTTCTGGTCCAAGTATAAGCTTTGCCCACTTTATCAAACAACTTCCTACACACTGTTATGAACTGAGGCAGCTCGGGAACATTGTCTCTCAACTGTGTTATAGAGTGTAGTACTACATTTCAGTGAAGTGTAAGGCTTTCCAAAGCTGCCGAACGTGTTTCTTTCTATATTTCAATGGTATTCTGCCTTGTATAACACACATTTACCACTCTAGCCTCCTTTAAGTAAAGAATATAGGATTCATACAGTGTTTCATGTCATCTTAACTCGAATAAGGTTTTCACGTATCTTAGCTACCTTTTCTACAATAAGAACTGACTTGGAGAATCTCTTTGAGCTGTTCTAAACAAGTTCTCATCTGTTTACAGTCATTTTCTCTGAATTATCCATGTTTTCATGTAGTTTCCTATATTCTGCCTTCTGGTCCAAGTATAAGCTTTGCCCACTTTATCAAACAATTTCCTACACACTGTTATGAACTGAGGCAGCTCGGGAACATTGTCTCTCAACTGTGTTATAGAGTGTAGTACTACATTTCAGTGAAGTGTATGGCTTTCCAAAGCTGCCGAACGTGTTTCTTTCTCTATTTCAATGGTATTCTGCATTGTATAACAAACATTTACTACTCTAGTCTCCTTTAAGTAAAGAATATAGGATTCATACAGTGTTCCATGTGATCTTAACTCGAATTAAGGATTTCCCAGATCTTAGCTACCTTTTCTACACTAAGAACTGACTTGGAGAATCTCTTTCAGCTGTTCTAAACAAGCTCTCATCTGTTTACAGTCATTTTCACTGAATTATTCATGTTTTCACGTAGTTTCCTATATTCTGCCTTCTGGTCCAAGTATAAGCTTTGCCCACTTTATCAAACAACTTCCTACACACTGTTATGAACTGAGGCAGCTCGGGAACATTGTCTCTCAACTGTGTTATAGAGTGTAGTACTACATTTCTGTGAAGTGTAAGGCTTTCCAAAGCTGCCGAACGTGTTTCTTTCTATATTTCAATGGTATTCTGCCTTGTATAACACACATTTACCACTCTAGTCTCCTTTAAGGAAAGAATATAGGATTCATACAGTGTTTCATGTCATCTTAACTCGAATTAAGGATTTCCCATATCTTAGCTACCTTTTCCACACTAAGAACTGACTTGGAGAATCTCTTTGAGCTGTTCTAAACAAGTTCTCATCTGTTTACAGTCATTTTCTCTGAATTATCCATGTTTTCATGTAGTTTCCTATATTCTGCCTTCTGGTCCAAGTATAAGCTTTGCCCACTTTATCAAACAACTTCCTACACACTGTTATGAACTGAGGCAGCTCGGGAACATTGTCTCTCAACTGTGTTATAGAGTGTAGTACTACATTTCTGTGAAGTGTAAGGCTTTCCAAAGCTGCCGAACGTGTTTCTTTCTATATTTCAATGGTATTCTGCCTTGTATAACACACATTTACCACTCTAGTCTCCTTTAAGGAAAGAATATAGGATTCATACAGTGTTTCATGTCATCTTAACTCGAATTAAGGATTTCCCATATCTTAGCTACCTTTTCTACACTAAGAACTGACTTGGAGAATCTCTTTCAGCTGTGCTAAACAAGCTCTCATCTGTTTACAGTCATTTTCACTGAATTATTCATGTTTTCACGTAGTTTTTTATATTCTGCCTTCTGGTCCAAGTATAAGCTTTGCCCACTTTATCAAACAACTTCCTACACACTGTTATGAACTGAGGCAGCTCGGGAACATTGTCTCTCAACTGTGTTATAGAGTGTAGTACTACATTTCAGTGAAGTGTAAGGCTTTCCAAAGCTGCCGAACGTGTTTCTTTCTATATTTCAATGGTATTCTGCCTTGTATAACACACATTTACCACTCTAGTCTCCTTTAAGGAAAGAATATAGGATTCATACAGTGTTTCATGTCATCTTAACTCGAATTAAGGATGTCCCGGATCTTAGCTACCTTTTCTACACTAAGAACTTACTTGGAGAATGTCTTTGAGCTGTTCTAAACAAGTTCTCATCTGTTTACAGTCATTTTCTCTGAATTATCCATGTTTTCATGTAGTTTCCTATATTCTGCCTTCTGGTCCAAGTATAACCTTTGCCCACTTTATCAAACAACTTCCTACACACTGTTATGAACTGAGGCAGCTCGGGAACATTGTCTCTCAAGTGTGTTATAGAGTGTTGTACTACATTTCAGTGAAGTGTAAGGCTTTCCAAAGCTGCCGAACGTGTTTCTTTCTCTATTTCAATGGTATTCTGCCCTCTATAACACACATTTACCACTCTAGCCTCCTTTAAGTAAAGAATATAGGATTCATACAGTGTTTCATGTCATCTTAACTCGAATAAGGTTTTCACGTATCTTAGCTACCTTTTCTACAATAAGAACTGACTTGGAGAATCTCTTTGAGCTGTTCTAAACAAGTTCTCATCTGTTTACAGTCATTTTCTCTGAATTATCCATGTTTTCATGTAATTTCCTATATTCTGCCTTCTGGTCCAAGTATAAGCTTTGCCCACTTTATCAAACAATTTCCTACACACTGTTATGAACTGAGGCAGCTCGGGAACATTGTCTCTCAACTGTGTTATAGAGTGTAGTACTACATTTCAGTGAAGTGTATGGCTTTCCAAAGCTGCCGAACGTGTTTCTTTCTCTATTTCAATGGTATTCTGCATTGTATAACAAACATTTACTACTCTAGTCTCCTTTAAGTAAAGAATATAGGATTCATACAGTGTTCCATGTGATCTTAACTCGAATTAAGGATTTCCCAGATCTTAGCTACCTTTTCTACACTAAGAACTGACTTGGAGAATCTCTTTCAGCTGTTCTAAACAAGCTCTCATCTGTTTACAGTCATTTTCACTGAATTATTCATGTTTTCACGTAGTTTCCTATATTCTGCCTTCTGGTCCAAGTATAAGCTTTGCCCACTTTATCAAACAACTTCCTACACACTGTTATGAACTGAGGCAGCTCGGGAACATTGTCTCTCAACTGTGTTATAGAGTGTAGTACTACATTTCTGTGAAGTGTAAGGCTTTCCAAAGCTGCCGAACGTGTTTCTTTCTATATTTCAATGGTATTCTGCCTTGTATAACACACATTTACCACTCTAGTCTCCTTTAAGGAAAGAATATAGGATTCATACAGTGTTTCATGTCATCTTAACTCGAATTAAGGATTTCCCATATCTTAGCTACCTTTTCCACACTAAGAACTGACTTGGAGAATCTCTTTGAGCTGTTCTAAACAAGTTCTCATCTGTTTACAGTCATTTTCTCTGAATTATCCATGTTTTCATGTAGTTTCCTATATTCTGCCTTCTGGTCCAAGTATAAGCTTTGCCCACTTTATCAAACAACTTCCTACACACTGTTATGAACTGAGGCAGCTCGGGAACATTGTCTCTCAACTGTGTTATAGAGTGTAGTACTACATTTCTGTGAAGTGTAAGGCTTTCCAAAGCTGCCGAACGTGTTTCTTTCTATATTTCAATGGTATTCTGCCTTGTATAACACACATTTACCACTCTAGTCTCCTTTAAGGAAAGAATATAGGATTCATACAGTGTTTCATGTCATCTTAACTCGAATTAAGGATTTCCCATATCTTAGCTACCTTTTCTACACTAAGAACTGACTTGGAGAATCTCTTTCAGCTGTTCTAAACAAGCTCTCATCTGTTTACAGTCATTTTCACTGAATTATTCATGTTTTCACGTAGTTTTTTATATTCTGCCTTCTGGTCCAAGTATAAGCTTTGCCCACTTTATCAAACAACTTCCTACACACTGTTATGAACTGAGGCAGCTCGGGAACATTGTCTCTCAACTGTGTTATAGAGTGTAGTACTACATTTCAGTGAAGTGTAAGGCTTTCCAAAGCTGCCGAACGTGTTTCTTTCTATATTTCAATGGTATTCTGCCTTGTATAACACACATTTACCACTCTAGTCTCCTTTAAGGAAAGAATATAGGATTCATACAGTGTTTCATGTCATCTTAACTCGAATTAAGGATGTCCCGGATCTTAGCTACCTTTTCTACACTAAGAACTTACTTGGAGAATGTCTTTGAGCTGTTCTAAACAAGTTCTCATCTGTTTACAGTCATTTTCTCTGAATTATCCATGTTTTCATGTAGTTTCCTATATTCTGCCTTCTGGTCCAAGTATAACCTTTGCCCACTTTATCAAACAACTTCCTACACACTGTTATGAACTGAGGCAGCTCGGGAACATTGTCTCTCAAGTGTGTTATAGAGTGTAGTACTACATTTCAGTGAAGTGTAAGGCTTTCCAAAGCTGCCGAACGTGTTTCTTTCTCTATTTCAATGGTATTCTGCCCTCTATAACACACATTTACCACTCTAGCCTCCTTTAAGTAAAGAATATAGGATTCATACAGTGTTTCATGTCATCTTAACTCGAATAAGGTTTTCACGTATCTTAGCTACCTTTTCTACAATAAGAACTGACTTGGAGAATCTCTTTGAGCTGTTCTAAACAAGTTCTCATCTGTTTACAGTCATTTTCTCTGAATTATCCATGTTTTCATGTAGTTTCCTATATTCTGCCTTCTGGTCCAAGTATAAGCTTTGCCCACTTTATCAAACAATTTCCTACACACTGTTATGAACTGAGGCAGCTCGGGAACATTGTCTCTCAACTGTGTTATAGAGTGTAGTACTACATTTCAGTGAAGTGTAAGGCTTTCCAAAGCTGCCGAACGTGTTTCTTTCTATATTTCAATGGTATTCTGCCTTGTATAACACACATTTACCACTCTAGTCTCCTTTAAGGAAAGAATATAGGATTCATACAGTGTTTCATGTCATCTTAACTCGAATTAAGGATGTCCCGGATCTTAGCTACCTTTTCTACACTAAGAACTTACTTGGAGAATGTCTTTGAGCTGTTCTAAACAAGTTCTCATCTGTTTACAGTCATTTTCTCTGAATTATCCATGTTTTCATGTAGTTTCCTATATTCTGCCTTCTGGTCCAAGTATAACCTTTGCCCACTTTATCAAACAACTTCATACACACTGTTATGAACTGAGGCAGCTCGGGAACATTGTCTCTCAAGTGTGTTATAGAGTGTAGTACTACATTTCAGTGAAGTGTAAGGCTTTCCAAAGCTGCCGAACGTGTTTCTTTCTCTATTTCAATGGTATTCTGCCCTCTATAACACACATTTACCACTCTAGCCTCCTTTAAGTAAAGAATATAGGATTCATACAGTGTTTCATGTCATCTTAACTCGAATAAGGTTTTCACGTATCTTAGCTACCTTTTCTACAATAAGAACTGACTTGGAGAATCTCTTTGAGCTGTTCTAAACAAGTTCTCATCTGTTTACAGTCATTTTCTCTGAATTATCCATGTTTTCATGTAGTTTCCTATATTCTGCCTTCTGGTCCAAGTATAAGCTTTGCCCACTTTATCAAACAATTTCCTACACACTGTTATGAACTGAGGCAGCTCGGGAACATTGTCTCTCAACTGTGTTATAGAGTGTAGTACTACATTTCAGTGAAGTGTATGGCTTTCCAAAGCTGCCGAACGTGTTTCTTTCTCTATTTCAATGGTATTCTGCATTGTATAACAAACATTTACTACTCTAGTCTCCTTTAAGTAAAGAATATAGGATTCATACAGTGTTCCATGTGATCTTAACTCGAATTAAGGATTTCCCAGATCTTAGCTACCTTTTCTACACTAAGAACTGACTTGGAGAATCTCTTTGAGCTGTTCTAAACAAGCTCTCATCTGTTTACAGTCATTTTCACTGAATTATTCATGTTTTCACGTAGTTTCCTATATTCTGCCTTCTGGTCCAAGTATAAGCTTTGCCCACTTTATCAAACAACTTCCTACACACTGTTATGAACTGAGGCAGCTCGGGAACATTGTCTCTCAACTGTGTTATAGAGTGTAGTACTACATTTCTGTGAAGTGTAAGGCTTTCCAAAGCTGCCGAACGTGTTTCTTTCTATATTTCAATGGTATTCTGCCTTGTATAACACACATTTACCACTCTAGTCTCCTTTAAGGAAAGAATATAGGATTCATACAGTGTTTCATGTCATCTTAACTCGAATTAAGGATTTCCCATATCTTAGCTACCTTTTCTACACTAAGAACTGACTTGGAGAATCTCTTTCAGCTGTTCTAAACAAGCTCTCATCTGTTTACAGTCATTTTCACTGAATTATTCATGTTTTCACGTAGTTTTTTATATTCTGCCTTCTGGTCCAAGTATAAGCTTTGCCCACTTTATCAAACAACTTCCTACACACTGTTATGAACTGAGGCAGCTCGGGAACATTGTCTCTCAACTGTGTTATAGAGTGTAGTACTACATTTCAGTGAAGTGTAAGGCTTTCCAAAGCTGCCGAACGTGTTTCTTTCTATATTTCAATGGTATTCTGCCTTGTATAACACACATTTACCACTCTAGTCTCCTTTAAGGAAAGAATATAGGATTCATACAGTGTTTCATGTCATCTTAACTCGAATTAAGGATGTCCCGGATCTTAGCTACCTTTTCTACACTAAGAACTTACTTGGAGAATGTCTTTGAGCTGTTCTAAACAAGTTCTCATCTGTTTACAGTCATTTTCTCTGAATTATCCATGTTTTCATGTAGTTTCCTATATTCTGCCTTCTGGTCCAAGTATAACCTTTGCCCACTTTATCAAACAACTTCCTACACACTGTTATGAACTGAGGCAGCTCGGGAACATTGTCTCTCAAGTGTGTTATAGAGTGTAGTACTACATTTCAGTGAAGTGTAAGGCTTTCCAAAGCTGCCGAACGTGTTTCTTTCTCTATTTCAATGGTATTCTGCCCTCTATAACACACATTTACCACTCTAGCCTCCTTTAAGTAAAGAATATAGGATTCATACAGTGTTTCATGTCATCTTAACTCGAATAAGGTTTTCACGTATCTTAGCTACCTTTTCTACAATAAGAACTGACTTGGAGAATCTCTTTGAGCTGTTCTAAACAAGTTCTCATCTGTTTACAGTCATTTTCTCTGAATTATCCATGTTTTCATGTAGTTTCCTATATTCTGCCTTCTGGTCCAAGTATAAGCTTTGCCCACTTTATCAAACAATTTCCTACACACTGTTATGAACTGAGGCAGCTCGGGAACATTGTCTCTCAACTGTGTTATAGAGTGTAGTACTACATTTCAGTGAAGTGTATGGCTTTCCAAAGCTGCCGAACGTGTTTCTTTCTCTATTTCAGTGGTATTCTGCATTGTATAACAAACATTTACTACTCTAGTCTCCTTTAAGTAAAGAATATAGGATTCATACAGTGTTCCATGTGATCTTAACTCGAATTAAGGATTTCCCAGATCTTAGCTACCTTTTCTACACTAAGAACTGACTTGGAGAATCTCTTTCAGCTGTTCTAAACAAGCTCTCATCTGTTTACAGTCATTTTCACTGAATTATTCATGTTTTCACGTAGTTTCCTATATTCTGCCTTCTGGTCCAAGTATAAGCTTTGCCCACTTTATCAAACAACTTCCTACACACTGTTATGAACTGAGGCAGCTCGGGAACATTGTCTCTCAACTGTGTTATAGAGTGTAGTACTACATTTCTGTGAAGTGTAAGGCTTTCCAAAGCTGCCGAACGTGTTTCTTTCTATATTTCAATGGTATTCTGCCTTGTATAACACACATTTACCACTCTAGTCTCCTTTAAGGAAAGAATATAGGATTCATACAGTGTTTCATGTCATCTTAACTCGAATTAAGGATTTCCCATATCTTAGCTACCTTTTCCACACTAAGAACTGACTTGGAGAATCTCTTTGAGCTGTTCTAAACAAGTTCTCATCTGTTTACAGTCATTTTCTCTGAATTATCCATGTTTTCATGTAGTTTCCTATATTCTGCCTTCTGGTCCAAGTATAAGCTTTGCCCACTTTATCAAACAACTTCCTACACACTGTTATGAACTGAGGCAGCTCGGGAACATTGTCTCTCAACTGTGTTATAGAGTGTAGTACTACATTTCTGTGAAGTGTAAGGCTTTCCAAAGCTGCCGAACGTGTTTCTTTCTATATTTCAATGGTATTCTGCCTTGTATAACACACATTTACCACTCTAGTCTCCTTTAAGGAAAGAATATAGGATTCATACAGTGTTTCATGTCATCTTAACTCGAATTAAGGATTTCCCATATCTTAGCTACCTTTTCTACACTAAGAACTGACTTGGAGAATCTCTTTCAGCTGTTCTAAACAAGCTCTCATCTGTTTACAGTCATTTTCACTGAATTATTCATGTTTTCACGTAGTTTTTTATATTCTGCCTTCTGGTCCAAGTATAAGCTTTGCCCACTTTATCAAACAACTTCCTACACACTGTTATGAACTGAGGCAGCTCGGGAACATTGTCTCTCAACTGTGTTATAGAGTGTAGTACTACATTTCAGTGAAGTGTAAGGCTTTCCAAAGCTGCCGAACGTGTTTCTTTCTATATTTCAATGGTATTCTGCCTTGTATAACACACATTTACCACTCTAGTCTCCTTTAAGGAAAGAATATAGGATTCATACAGTGTTTCATGTCATCTTAACTCGAATTAAGGATGTCCCGGATCTTAGCTACCTTTTCTACACTAAGAACTTACTTGGAGAATGTCTTTGAGCTGTTCTAAACAAGTTCTCATCTGTTTACAGTCATTTTCTCTGAATTATCCATGTTTTCATGTAGTTTCCTATATTCTGCCTTCTGGTCCAAGTATAACCTTTGCCCACTTTATCAAACAACTTCCTACACACTGTTATGAACTGAGGCAGCTCGGGAACATTGTCTCTCAAGTGTGTTATAGAGTGTAGTACTACATTTCAGTGAAGTGTAAGGCTTTCCAAAGCTGCCGAACGTGTTTCTTTCTCTATTTCAATGGTATTCTGCCCTCTATAACACACATTTACCACTCTAGCCTCCTTTAAGTAAAGAATATAGGATTCATACAGTGTTTCATGTCATCTTAACTCGAATAAGGTTTTCACGTATCTTAGCTACCTTTTCTACAATAAGAACTGACTTGGAGAATCTCTTTGAGCTGTTCTAAACAAGTTCTCATCTGTTTACAGTCATTTTCTCTGAATTATCCATGTTTTCATGTAGTTTCCTATATTCTGCCTTCTGGTCCAAGTATAAGCTTTGCCCACTTTATCAAACAATTTCCTACACACTGTTATGAACTGAGGCAGCTCGGGAACATTGTCTCTCAACTGTGTTATAGAGTGTAGTACTACATTTCAGTGAAGTGTATGGCTTTCCAAAGCTGCCGAACGTGTTTCTTTTTATATTTCAATGGTATTCTGCCTTGTATAACACACATTTACCACTCTAGTCTCCTTTAAGGAAAGAATATAGGATTCATACAGTGTTTCATGTCATCTTAACTCGAATTAAGGATTTCCCATATCTTAGCTACCTTTTCTACACTAAGAACTGACTTGGAGAATCTCTTTCAGCTGTTCTAAACAAGCTCTCATCTGTTTACAGTCATTTTCACTGAATTATTCATGTTTTCACGTAGTTTTTTATATTCTGCCTTCTGGTCCAAGTATAAGCTTTGCCCACTTTATCAAACAACTTCCTACACACTGTTATGAACTGAGGCAGCTCGGGAACATTGTCTCTCAACTGTGTTATAGAGTGTAGTACTACATTTCAGTGAAGTGTAAGGCTTTCCAAAGCTGCCGAACGTGTTTCTTTCTATATTTCAATGGTATTCTGCCTTGTATAACACACATTTACCACTCTAGTCTCCTTTAAGGAAAGAATATAGGATTCATACAGTGTTTCATGTCATCTTAACTCGAATTAAGGATTTCCCGGATCTTAGCTACCTTTTCCACACTAAGAACTGACTTGGAGAATCTCTTTGAGCTGTTCTAAACAAGTTCTCATCTGTTTACAGTCATTTTCTCTGAATTATCCATGTTTTCATGTAGTTTCCTATATTCTGCCTTCTGGTCCAAGTATAAGCTTTGCCCACTTTATCAAACAACTTCCTACACACTGTTATGAACTGAGGCAGCTCGGGAACATTGTCTCTCAACTGTGTTATAGAGTGTAGTACTACATTTCTGTGAAGTGTAAGGCTTTCCAAAGCTGCCGAACGTGTTTCTTTCTATATTTCAATGGTATTCTGCCTTGTATAACACACATTTACCACTCTAGTCTCCTTTAAGGAAAGAATATAGGATTCATACAGTGTTTCATGTCATCTTAACTCGAATTAAGGATTTCCCATATCTTAGCTACCTTTTCTACACTAAGAACTGACTTGGAGAATCTCTTTCAGCTGTTCTAAACAAGCTCTCATCTGTTTACAGTCATTTTCACTGAATTATTCATGTTTTCACGTAGTTTTTTATATTCTGCCTTCTGGTCCAAGTATAAGCTTTGCCCACTTTATCAAACAACTTCCTACACACTGTTATGAACTGAGGCAGCTCGGGAACATTGTCTCTCAACTGTGTTATAGAGTGTAGTACTACATTTCAGTGAAGTGTAAGGCTTTCCAAAGCTGCCGAACGTGTTTCTTTCTATATTTCAATGGTATTCTGCCTTGTATAACACACATTTACCACTCTAGTCTCCTTTAAGGAAAGAATATAGGATTCATACAGTGTTTCATGTCATCTTAACTCGAATTAAGGATGTCCCGGATCTTAGCTACCTTTTCTACACTAAGAACTTACTTGGAGAATGTCTTTGAGCTGTTCTAAACAAGTTCTCATCTGTTTACAGTCATTTTCTCTGAATTATCCATGTTTTCATGTAGTTTCCTATATTCTGCCTTCTGGTCCAAGTATAACCTTTGCCCACTTTATCAAACAACTTCCTACACACTGTTATGAACTGAGGCAGCTCGGGAACATTGTCTCTCAAGTGTGTTATAGAGTGTAGTACTACATTTCAGTGAAGTGTAAGGCTTTCCAAAGCTGCCGAACGTGTTTCTTTCTCTATTTCAATGGTATTCTGCCCTCTATAACACACATTTACCACTCTAGCCTCCTTTAAGTAAAGAATATAGGATTCATACAGTGTTTCATGTCATCTTAACTCGAATAAGGTTTTCACGTATCTTAGCTACCTTTTCTACAATAAGAACTGACTTGGAGAATCTCTTTGAGCTGTTCTTAACAAGTTCTCATCTGTTTACAGTCATTTTCTCTGAATTATCCATGTTTTCATGTAGTTTCCTATATTCTGCCTTCTGGTCCAAGTATAAGCTTTGCCCACTTTATCAAACAATTTCCTACACACTGTTATGAACTGAGGCAGCTCGGGAACATTGTCTCTCAACTGTGTTATAGAGTGTAGTACTACATTTCAGTGAAGTGTATGGCTTTCCAAAGCTGCCGAACGTGTTTCTTTCTCTATTTCAATGGTATTCTGCATTGTATAACAAACATTTACTACTCTAGTCTCCTTTAAGTAAAGAATATAGGATTCATACAGTGTTCCATGTGATCTTAACTCGAATTAAGGATTTCCCAGATCTTAGCTACCTTTTCTACACTAAGAACTGACTTGGAGAATCTCTTTCAGCTGTTCTAAACAAGCTCTCATCTGTTTACAGTCATTTTCACTGAATTATTCATGTTTTCACGTAGTTTCCTATATTCTGCCTTCTGGTCCAAGTATAAGCTTTGCCCACTTTATCAAACAACTTCCTACACACTGTTATGAACTGAGGCAGCTCGGGAACATTGTCTCTCAACTGTGTTATAGAGTGTAGTACTACATTTCTGTGAAGTGTAAGGCTTTCCAAAGCTGCCGAACGTGTTTCTTTCTATATTTCAATGGTATTCTGCCTTGTATAACACACATTTACCACTCTAGTCTCCTTTAAGGAAAGAATATAGGATTCATACAGTGTTTCATGTCATCTTAACTCGAATTAAGGATTTCCCATATCTTAGCTACCTTTTCCACACTAAGAACTGACTTGGAGAATCTCTTTGAGCTGTTCTAAACAAGTTCTCATCTGTTTACAGTCATTTTCTCTGAATTATCCATGTTTTCATGTAGTTTCCTATATTCTGCCTTCTGGTCCAAGTATAAGCTTTGCCCACTTTATCAAACAACTTCCTACACACTGTTATGAACTGAGGCAGCTCGGGAACATTGTCTCTCAACTGTGTTATAGAGTGTAGTACTACATTTCTGTGAAGTGTAAGGCTTTCCAAAGCTGCCGAACGTGTTTCTTTCTATATTTCAATGGTATTCTGCCTTGTATAACACACATTTACCACTCTAGTCTCCTTTAAGGAAAGAATATAGGATTCATACAGTGTTTCATGTCATCTTAACTCGAATTAAGGATTTCCCATATCTTAGCTACCTTTTCTACACTAAGAACTCACTTGGAGAATCTCTTTCAGCTGTTCTAAACAAGCTCTCATCTGTTTACAGTCATTTTCACTGAATTATTCATGTTTTCACGTAGTTTTTTATATTCTGCCTTCTGGTCCAAGTATAAGCTTTGCCCACTTTATCAAACAACTTCCTACACACTGTTATGAACTGAGGCAGCTCGGGAACATTGTCTCTCAACTGTGTTATAGAGTGTAGTACTACATTTCAGTGAAGTGTAAGGCTTTCCAAAGCTGCCGAACGTGTTTCTTTCTATATTTCAATGGTATTCTGCCTTGTATAACACACATTTACCACTCTAGTCTCCTTTAAGGAAAGAATATAGGATTCATACAGTGTTTCATGTCATCTTAACTCGAATTAAGGATGTCCCGGATCTTAGCTACCTTTTCTACACTAAGAACTTACTTGGAGAATGTCTTTGAGCTGTTCTAAACAAGTTCTCATCTGTTTACAGTCATTTTCTCTGAATTATCCATGTTTTCATGTAGTTTCCTATATTCTGCCTTCTGGTCCAAGTATAACCTTTGCCCACTTTATCAAACAACTTCCTACACACTGTTATGAACTGAGGCAGCTCGGGAACATTGTCTCTCAAGTGTGTTATAGAGTGTAGTACTACATTTCAGTGAAGTGTAAGGCTTTCCAAAGCTGCCGAACGTGTTTCTTTCTCTATTTCAATGGTATTCTGCCCTCTATAACACACATTTACCACTCTAGCCTCCTTTAAGTAAAGAATATAGGATTCATACAGTGTTTCATGTCATCTTAACTCGAATAAGGTTTTCACGTATCTTAGCTACCTTTTCTACAATAAGAACTGACTTGGAGAATCTCTTTGAGCTGTTCTAAACAAGTTCTCATCTGTTTACAGTCATTTTCTCTGAATTATCCATGTTTTCATGTAGTTTCCTATATTCTGCCTTCTGGTCCAAGTATAAGCTTTGCCCACTTTATCAAACAATTTCCTACACACTGTTATGAACTGAGGCAGCTCGGGAACATTGTCTCTCAACTGTGTTATAGAGTGTAGTACTACATTTCAGTGAAGTGTATGGCTTTCCAAAGCTGCCGAACGTGTTTCTTTCTCTATTTCAATGGTATTCTGCATTGTATAACAAACATTTACTACTCTAGTCTCCTTTAAGTAAAGAATATAGGATTCATACAGTGTTCAATGTGATCTTAACTCGAATTAAGGATTTCCCAGATCTTAGCTACCTTTTCTATACTAAGAACTGACTTGGAGAATCTCTTTCAGCTGTTCTAAACAAGCTCTCATCTGTTTACAGTCATTTTCACTGAATTATTCATGTTTTCACGTAGTTTCCTATATTCTGCCTTCTGGTCCAAGTATAAGCTTTGCCCACTTTATCAAACAACTTCCTACACACTGTTATGAACTGAGGCAGCTCGGGAACATTGTCTCTCAACTGTGTTATAGAGTGTAGTACTACATTTCTGTGAAGTGTAAGGCTTTCCAAAGCTGCCGAACGTGTTTCTTTCTATATTTCAATGGTATTCTGCCTTGTATAACACACATTTACCACTCTAGTCTCCTTTAAGGAAAGAATATAGGATTCATACAGTGTTTCATGTCATCTTAACTCGAATTAAGGATTTCCCATATCTTAGCTACCTTTTCTACACTAAGAACTGACTTGGAGAATCTCTTTCAGCTGTTCTAAACAAGCTCTCATCTGTTTACAGTCATTTTCACTGAATTATTCATGTTTTCACGTAGTTTTTTATATTCTGCCTTCTGGTCCAAGTATAAGCTTTGCCCACTTTATCAAACAACTTCCTACACACTGTTATGAACTGAGGCAGCTCGGGAACATTGTCTCTCAACTGTGTTATAGAGTGTAGTACTACATTTCAGTGAAGTGTAAGGCTTTCCAAAGCTGCCGAACGTGTTTCTTTCTATATTTCAATGGTATTCTGCCTTGTATAACACACATTTACCACTCTAGTCTCCTTTAAGGAAAGAATATAGGATTCATACAGTGTTTCATGTCATCTTAACTCGAATTAAGGATGTCCCGGATCTTAGCTACCTTTTCTACACTAAGAACTTACTTGGAGAATGTCTTTGAGCTGTTCTAAACAAGTTCTCATCTGTTTACAGTCATTTTCTCTGAATTATCCATGTTTTCATGTAGTTTCCTATATTCTGCCTTCTGGTCCAAGTATAACCTTTGCCCACTTTATCAAACAACTTCCTACACACTGTTATGAACTGAGGCAGCTCGGGAACATTGTCTCTCAAGTGTGTTATAGAGTGTAGTACTACATTTCAGTGAAGTGTAAGGCTTTCCAAAGCTGCTGAACGTGTTTCTTTCTCTATTTCAATGGTATTCTGCCCTCTATAACACACATTTACCACTCTAGCCTCCTTTAAGTAAAGAATATAGGATTCATACAGTGTTTCATGTCATCTTAACTCGAATAAGGTTTTCACGTATCTTAGCTACCTTTTCTACAATAAGAACTGACTTGGAGAATCTCTTTGAGCTGTTCTAAACAAGTTCTCATCTGTTTACAGTCATTTTCTCTGAATTATCCATGTTTTCATGTAGTTTCCTATATTCTGCCTTCTGGTCCAAGTATAAGCTTTGCCCACTTTATCAAACAACTTCCTACACACTGTTATGAACTGAGGCAGCTCGGGAACATTGTCTCTCAACTGTGTTATAGAGTGTAGTACTACATTTCTGTGAAGTGTAAGGCTTTCCAAAGCTGCCGAACGTGTTTCTTTCTATATTTCAATGGTATTCTGCCTTGTATAACACACATTTACCACTCTAGTCTCCTTTAAGGAAAGAATATAGGATTCATACAGTGTTTCATGTCATCTTAACTCGAATTAAGGATTTCCCATATCTTAGCTACCTTTTCCACACTAAGAACTGACTTGGAGAATCTCTTTGAGCTGTTCTAAACAAGTTCTCATCTGTTTACAGTCATTTTCTCTGAATTATCCATGTTTTCATGTAGTTTCCTATATTCTGCCTTCTGGTCCAAGTATAAGCTTTGCCCACTTTATCAAACAACTTCCTACACACTGTTATGAACTGAGGCAGCTCGGGAACATTGTCTCTCAACTGTGTTATAGAGTGTAGTACTACATTTCTGTGAAGTGTAAGGCTTTCCAAAGCTGCCGAACGTGTTTCTTTCTATATTTCAATGGTATTCTGCCTTGTATAACACACATTTACCACTCTAGTCTCCTTTAAGGAAAGAATATAGGATTCATACAGTGTTTCATGTCATCTTAACTCGAATTAAGGATTTCCCATATCTTAGCTACCTTTTCTACACTAAGAACTGACTTGGAGAATCTCTTTCAGCTGTTCTAAACAAGCTCTCATCTGTTTACAGTCATTTTCACTGAATTATTCATGTTTTCACGTAGTTTTTTATATTCTGCCTTCTGGTCCAAGTATAAGCTTTGCCCACTTTATCAAACAACTTCCTACACACTGTTATGAACTGAGGCAGCTCGGGAACATTGTCTCTCAACAGTGTTATAGAGTGTAGTACTACATTTCAGTGAAGTGTAAGGCTTTCCAAAGCTGCCGAACGTGTTTCTTTCTATATTTCAATGGTATTCTGCCTTGTATAACACACATTTACCACTCTAGTCTCCTTTAAGGAAAGAATATAGGATTCATACAGTGTTTCATGTCATCTTAACTCGAATTAAGGATGTCCCGGATCTTAGCTACCTTTTCTACACTAAGAACTTACTTGGAGAATGTCTTTGAGCTGTTCTAAACAAGTTCTCATCTGTTTACAGTCATTTTCTCTGAATTATCCATGTTTTCATGTAGTTTCCTATATTCTGCCTTCTGGTCCAAGTATAACCTTTGCCCACTTTATCAAACAACTTCCTACACACTGTTATGAACTGAGGCAGCTCGGGAACATTGTCTCTCAAGTGTGTTATAGAGTGTAGTACTACATTTCAGTGAAGTGTAAGGCTTTCCAAAGCTGCCGAACGTGTTTCTTTCTCTATTTCAATGGTATTCTGCCCTCTATAACACACATTTACCACTCTAGCCTCCTTTAAGTAAAGAATATAGGATTCATACAGTGTTTCATGTCATCTTAACTCGAATAAGGTTTTCACGTATCTTAGCTACCTTTTCTACAATAAGAACTGACTTGGAGAATCTCTTTGAGCTGTTCTAAACAAGTTCTCATCTGTTTACAGTCATTTTCTCTGAATTATCCATGTTTTCATGTAGTTTCCTATATTCTGCCTTCTGGTCCAAGTATAAGCTTTGCCCACTTTATCAAACAATTTCCTACACACTGTTATGAACTGAGGCAGCTCGGGAACATTGTCTCTCAACTGTGTTATAGAGTGTAGTACTACATTTCAGTGAAGTGTATGGCTTTCCAAAGCTGCCGAACGTGTTTCTTTCTCTATTTCAATGGTATTCTGCATTGTATAACAAACATTTACTACTCTAGTCTCCTTTAAGTAAAGAATATAGGATTCATACAGTGTTCCATGTGATCTTAACTCGAATTAAGGATTTCCCAGATCTTAGCTACCTTTTCTACACTAAGAACTGACTTGGAGAATCTCTTTCAGCTGTTCTAAACAAGCTCTCATCTGTTTACAGTCATTTTCACTGAATTATTCATGTTTTCACGTAGTTTCCTATATTCTGCCTTCTGGTCCAAGTATAAGCTTTGCCCACTTTATCAAACAACTTCCTACACACTGTTATGAACTGAGGCAGCTCGGGAACATTGTCTCTCAACTGTGTTATAGAGTGTAGTACTACATTTCTGTGAAGTGTAAGGCTTTCCAAAGCTGCCGAACGTGTTTCTTTCTATATTTCAATGGTATTCTGCCTTGTATAACACACATTTACCACTCTAGTCTCCTTTAAGGAAAGAATATAGGATTCATACAGTGTTTCATGTCATCTTAACTCGAATTAAGGATTTCCCATATCTTAGCTACCTTTTCCACACTAAGAACTGACTTGGAGAATCTCTTTGAGCTGTTCTAAACAAGTTCTCATCTGTTTACAGTCATTTTCTCTGAATTATCCATGTTTTCATGTAGTTTCCTATATTCTGCCTTCTGGTCCAAGTATAAGCTTTGCCCACTTTATCAAACAACTTCCTACACACTGTTATGAACTGAGGCAGCTCGGGAACATTGTCTCTCAACTGTGTTATAGAGTGTAGTACTACATTTCTGTGAAGTGTAAGGCTTTCCAAAGCTGCCGAACGTGTTTCTTTCTATATTTCAATGGTATTCTGCCTTGTATAACACACATTTACCACTCTAGTCTCCTTTAAGGAAAGAATATAGGATTCATACAGTGTTTCATGTCATCTTAACTCGAATTAAGGATTTCCCATATCTTAGCTACCTTTTCTACACTAAGAACTGACTTGGAGAATCTCTTTCAGCTGTGCTAAACAAGCTCTCATCTGTTTACAGTCATTTTCACTGAATTATTCATGTTTTCACGTAGTTTTTTATATTCTGCCTTCTGGTCCAAGTATAAGCTTTGCCCACTTTATCAAACAACTTCCTACACACTGTTATGAACTGAGGCAGCTCGGGAACATTGTCTCTCAACTGTGTTATAGAGTGTAGTACTACATTTCAGTGAAGTGTAAGGCTTTCCAAAGCTGCCGAACGTGTTTCTTTCTATATTTCAATGGTATTCTGCCTTGTATAACACACATTTACCACTCTAGTCTCCTTTAAGGAAAGAATATAGGATTCATACAGTGTTTCATGTCATCTTAACTCGAATTAAGGATGTCCCGGATCTTAGCTACCTTTTCTACACTAAGAACTTACTTGGAGAATGTCTTTGAGCTGTTCTAAACAAGTTCTCATCTGTTTACAGTCATTTTCTCTGAATTATCCATGTTTTCATGTAGTTTCCTATATTCTGCCTTCTGGTCCAAGTATAACCTTTGCCCACTTTATCAAACAACTTCCTACACACTGTTATGAACTGAGGCAGCTCGGGAACATTGTCTCTCAAGTGTGTTATAGAGTGTAGTACTACATTTCAGTGAAGTGTAAGGCTTTCCAAAGCTGCCGAACGTGTTTCTTTCTCTATTTCAATGGTATTCTGCCCTCTATAACACACATTTACCACTCTAGCCTCCTTTAAGTAAAGAATATAGGATTCATACAGTGTTTCATGTCATCTTAACTCGAATAAGGTTTTCACGTATCTTAGCTACCTTTTCTACAATAAGAACTGACTTGGAGAATCTCTTTGAGCTGTTCTAAACAAGTTCTCATCTGTTTACAGTCATTTTCTCTGAATTATCCATGTTTTCATGTAGTTTCCTATATTCTGCCTTCTGGTCCAAGTATAAGCTTTGCCCACTTTATCAAACAATTTCCTACACACTGTTATGAACTGAGGCAGCTCGGGAACATTGTCTCTCAACTGTGTTATAGAGTGTAGTACTACATTTCAGTGAAGTGTATGGCTTTCCAAAGCTGCCGAACGTGTTTCTTTCTCTATTTCAATGGTATTCTGCATTGTATAACAAACATTTACTACTCTAGTCTCCTTTAAGTAAAGAATATAGGATTCATACAGTGTTCAATGTGATCTTAACTCGAATTAAGGATTTCCCAGATCTTAGCTACCTTTTCTACACTAAGAACTGACTTGGAGAATCTCTTTCAGCTGTTCTAAACAAGCTCTCATCTGTTTACAGTCATTTTCACTGAATTATTCATGTTTTCACGTAGTTTCCTATATTCTGCCTTCTGGTCCAAGTATAAGCTTTGCCCACTTTATCAAACAACTTCCTACACACTGTTATGAACTGAGGCAGCTCGGGAACATTGTCTCTCAACTGTGTTATAGAGTGTAGTACTACATTTCTGTGAAGTGTAAGGCTTTCCAAAGATGCCGAACGTGTTTCTTTCTATATTTCAATGGTATTCTGCCTTGTATAACACACATTTACCACTCTAGTCTCCTTTAAGGAAAGAATATAGGATTCATACAGTGTTTCATGTCATCTTAACTCGAATTAAGGATTTCCCATATCTTAGCTACCTTTTCTACACTAAGAACTGACTTGGAGAATCTCTTTCAGCTGTTCTAAACAAGCTCTCATCTGTTTACAGTCATTTTCACTGAATTATTCATGTTTTCACGTAGTTTTTTATATTCTGCCTTCTGGTCCAAGTATAAGCTTTGCCCACTTTATCAAACAACTTCCTACACACTGTTATGAACTGAGGCAGCTCGGGAACATTGTCTCTCAACTGTGTTATAGAGTGTAGTACTACATTTCAGTGAAGTGTAAGGCTTTCCAAAGCTGCCGAACGTGTTTCTTTCTATATTTCAATGGTATTCTGCCTTGTATAACACACATTTACCACTCTAGTCTCCTTTAAGGAAAGAATATAGGATTCATACAGTGTTTCATGTCATCTTAACTCGAATTAAGGATGTCCCGGATCTTAGCTACCTTTTCTACACTAAGAACTTACTTGGAGAATGTCTTTGAGCTGTTCTAAACAAGTTCTCATCTGTTTACAGTCATTTTCTCTGAATTATCCATGTTTTCATGTAGTTTCCTATATTCTGCCTTCTGGTCCAAGTATAACCTTTGCCCACTTTATCAAACAACTTCCTACACACTGTTATGAACTGAGGCAGCTCGGGAACATTGTCTCTCAAGTGTGTTATAGAGTGTAGTACTACATTTCAGTGAAGTGTAAGGCTTTCCAAAGCTGCTGAACGTGTTTCTTTCTCTATTTCAATGGTATTCTGCCCTCTATAACACACATTTACCACTCTAGCCTCCTTTAAGTAAAGAATATAGGATTCATACAGTGTTTCATGTCATCTTAACTCGAATAAGGTTTTCACGTATCTTAGCTACCTTTTCTACAATAAGAACTGACTTGGAGAATCTCTTTGAGCTGTTCTAAACAAGTTCTCATCTGTTTACAGTCATTTTCTCTGAATTATCCATGTTTTCATGTAGTTTCCTATATTCTGCCTTCTGGTCCAAGTATAAGCTTTGCCCACTTTATCAAACAATTTCCTACACACTGTTATGAACTGAGGCAGCTCGGGAACATTGTCTCTCAACTGTGTTATAGAGTGTAGTACTACATTTCAGTGAAGTGTATGGCTTTCCAAAGCTGCCGAACGTGTTTCTTTCTCTATTTCAATGGTATTCTGCATTGTATAACAAACATTTACTACTCTAGTCTCCTTTAAGTAAAGAATATAGGATTCATACAGTGTTCCATGTGATCTTAACTCGAATTAAGGATTTCCCAGATCTTAGCTACCTTTTCTACACTAAGAACTGACTTGGAGAATCTCTTTCAGCTGTTCTAAACAAGCTCTCATCTGTTTACAGTCATTTTCACTGAATTATTCATGTTTTCACGTAGTTTCCTATATTCTGCCTTCTGGTCCAAGTATAAGCTTTGCCCACTTTATCAAACAACTTCCTACACACTGTTATGAACTGAGGCAGCTCGGGAACATTGTCTCTCAACTGTGTTATAGAGTGTAGTACTACATTTCTGTGAAGTGTAAGGCTTTCCAAAGCTGCCGAACGTGTTTCTTTCTATATTTCAATGGTATTCTGCCTTGTATAACACACATTTACCACTCTAGTCTCCTTTAAGGAAAGAATATAGGATTCATACAGTGTTTCATGTCATCTTAACTCGAATTAAGGATTTCCCATATCTTAGCTACCTTTTCCACACTAAGAACTGACTTGGAGAATCTCTTTGAGCTGTTCTAAACAAGTTCTCATCTGTTTACAGTCATTTTCTCTGAATTATCCATGTTTTCATGTAGTTTCCTATATTCTGCCTTCTGGTCCAAGTATAAGCTTTGCCCACTTTATCAAACAACTTCCTACACACTGTTATGAACTGAGGCAGCTCGGGAACATTGTCTCTCAACTGTGTTATAGAGTGTAGTACTACATTTCTGTGAAGTGTAAGGCTTTCCAAAGCTGCCGAACGTGTTTCTTTCTATATTTCAATGGTATTCTGCCTTGTATAACACACATTTACCACTCTAGTCTCCTTTAAGGAAAGAATATAGGATTCATACAGTGTTTCATGTCATCTTAACTCGAATTAAGGATTTCCCATATCTTAGCTACCTTTTCTACACTAAGAACTGACTTGGAGAATCTCTTTCAGCTGTTCTAAACAAGCTCTCATCTGTTTACAGTCATTTTCACTGAATTATTCATGTTTTCACGTAGTTTTTTATATTCTGCCTTCTGGTCCAAGTATAAGCTTTGCCCACTTTATCAAACAACTTCCTACACACTGTTATGAACTGAGGCAGCTCGGGAACATTGTCTCTCAACTGTGTTATAGAGTGTAGTACTACATTTCAGTGAAGTGTAAGGCTTTCCAAAGCTGCCGAACGTGTTTCTTTCTATATTTCAATGGTATTCTGCCTTGTATAACACACATTTACCACTCTAGTCTCCTTTAAGGAAAGAATATAGGATTCATACAGTGTTTCATGTCATCTTAACTCGAATTAAGGATGTCCCGGATCTTAGCTACCTTTTCTACACTAAGAACTTACTTGGAGAATGTCTTTGAGCTGTTCTAAACAAGTTCTCATCTGTTTACAGTCATTTTCTCTGAATTATCCATGTTTTCATGTAGTTTCCTATATTCTGCCTTCTGGTCCAAGTATAACCTTTGCCCACTTTATCAAACAACTTCCTACACACTGTTATGAACTGAGGCAGCTCGGGAACATTGTCTCTCAAGTGTGTTATAGAGTGTAGTACTACATTTCAGTGAAGTGTAAGGCTTTCCAAAGCTGCCGAACGTGTTTCTTTCTCTATTTCAATGGTATTCTGCCCTCTATAACACACATTTACCACTCTAGCCTCCTTTAAGTAAAGAATATAGGATTCATACAGTGTTTCATGTCATCTTAACTCGAATAAGGTTTTCACGTATCTTAGCTACCTTTTCTACAATAAGAACTGACTTGGAGAATCTCTTTGAGCTGTTCTAAACAAGTTCTCATCTGTTTACAGTCATTTTCTCTGAATTATCCATGTTTTCATGTAGTTTCCTATATTCTGCCTTCTGGTCCAAGTATAAGCTTTGCCCACTTTATCAAACAATTTCCTACACACTGTTATGAACTGAGGCAGCTCGGGAACATTGTCTCTCAACTGTGTTATAGAGTGTAGTACTACATTTCAGTGAAGTGTATGGCTTTCCAAAGCTGCCGAACGTGTTTCTTTCTCTATTTCAATGGTATTCTGCATTGTATAACAAACATTTACTACTCTAGTCTCCTTTAAGTAAAGAATATAGGATTCATACAGTGTTCCATGTGATCTTAACTCGAATTAAGGATTTCCCAGATCTTAGCTACCTTTTCTACACTAAGAACTGACTTGGAGAATCTCTTTCAGCTGTTCTAAACAAGCTCTCATCTGTTTACAGTCATTTTCACTGAATTATTCATGTTTTCACGTAGTTTCCTATATTCTGCCTTCTGGTCCAAGTATAAGCTTTGCCCACTTTATCAAACAACTTCCTACACACTGTTATGAACTGAGCAGCTCGGGAACATTGTCTCTCAACTGTGTTATAGAGTGTAGTACTACATTTCTGTGAAGTGTAAGGCTTTCCAAAGCTGCCGAACGTGTTTCTTTCTATATTTCAATGGTATTCTGCCTTGTATAACACACATTTACCACTCTAGTCTCCTTTAAGGAAAGAATATAGGATTCATACAGTGTTTCATGTCATCTTAACTCGAATTAAGGATTTCCCATATCTTAGCTACCTTTTCCACACTAAGAACTGACTTGGAGAATCTCTTTGAGCTGTTCTAAACAAGTTCTCATCTGTTTACAGTCATTTTCTCTGAATTATCCATGTTTTCATGTAGTTTCCTATATTCTGCCTTCTGGTCCAAGTATAAGCTTTGCCCACTTTATCAAACAACTTCCTACACACTGTTATGAACTGAGGCAGCTCGGGAACATTGTCTCTCAACTGTGTTATAGAGTGTAGTACTACATTTCTGTGAAGTGTAAGGCTTTCCAAAGCTGCCGAACGTGTTTCTTTCTATATTTCAATGGTATTCTGCCTTGTATAACACACATTTACCACTCTAGTCTCCTTTAAGGAAAGAATATAGGATTCATACAGTGTTTCATGTCATCTTAACTCGAATTAAGGATTTCCCATATCTTAGCTACCTTTTCTACACTAAGAACTGACTTGGAGAATCTCTTTCAGCTGTTCTAAACAAGCTCTCATCTGTTTACAGTCATTTTCACTGAATTATTCATGTTTTCACGTAGTTTTTTATATTCTGCCTTCTGGTCCAAGTATAAGCTTTGCCCACTTTATCAAACAACTTCCTACACACTGTTATGAACTGAGGCAGCTCAGGAACATTGTCTCTCAACTGTGTTATAGAGTGTAGTACTACATTTCAGTGAAGTGTAAGGCTTTCCAAAGCTGCCGAACGTGTTTCTTTCTATATTTCAATGGTATTCTGCCTTGTATAACACACATTTACCACTCTAGTCTCCTTTAAGGAAAGAATATAGGATTCATACAGTGTTTCATGTCATCTTAACTCGAATTAAGGATGTCCCGGATCTTAGCTACCTTTTCTACACTAAGAACTTACTTGGAGAATGTCTTTGAGCTGTTCTAAACAAGTTCTCATCTGTTTACAGTCATTTTCTCTGAATTATCCATGTTTTCATGTAGTTTCCTATATTCTGCCTTCTGGTCCAAGTATAACCTTTGCCCACTTTATCAAACAACTTCCTACACACTGTTATGAACTGAGGCAGCTCGGGAACATTGTCTCTCAAGTGTGTTATAGAGTGTAGTACTACATTTCAGTGAAGTGTAAGGCTTTCCAAAGCTGCCGAACGTGTTTCTTTCTCTATTTCAATGGTATTCTGCCCTCTATAACACACATTTACCACTCTAGCCTCCTTTAAGTAAAGAATATAGGATTCATACAGTGTTTCATGTCATCTTAACTCGAATAAGGTTTTCACGTATCTTAGCTACCTTTTCTACAATAAGAACTGACTTGGAGAATCTCTTTGAGCTGTTCTAAACAAGTTCTCATCTGTTTACAGTCATTTTCTCTGAATTATCCATGTTTTCATGTAGTTTCCTATATTCTGCCTTCTGGTCCAAGTATAAGCTTTGCCCACTTTATCAAACAATTTCCTACACACTGTTATGAACTGAGGCAGCTCGGGAACATTGTCTCTCAACTGTGTTATAGAGTGTAGTACTACATTTCAGTGAAGTGTATGGCTTTCCAAAGCTGCCGAACGTGTTTCTTTCTCTATTTCAATGGTATTCTGCATTGTATAACAAACATTTACTACTCTAGTCTCCTTTAAGTAAAGAATATAGGATTCATACAGTGTTCCATGTGATCTTAACTCGAATTAAGGATTTCCCAGATCTTAGCTACCTTTTCTACACTAAGAACTGACTTGGAGAATCTCTTTCAGCTGTTCTAAACAAGCTCTCATCTGTTTACAGTCATTTTCACTGAATTATTCATGTTTTCACGTAGTTTCCTATATTCTGCCTTCTGGTCCAAGTATAAGCTTTGCCCACTTTATCAAACAACTTCCTACACACTGTTATGAACTGAGGCAGCTCGGGAACATTGTCTCTCAACTGTGTTATAGAGTGTAGTACTACATTTCTGTGAAGTGTAAGGCTTTCCAAAGCTGCCGAACGTGTTTCTTTCTATATTTCAATGGTATTCTGCCTTGTATAACACACATTTACCACTCTAGTCTCCTTTAAGGAAAGAATATAGGATTCATACAGTGTTTCATGTCATCTTAACTCGAATTAAGGATTTCCCATATCTTAGCTACCTTTTCCACACTAAGAACTGACTTGGAGAATCTCTTTGAGCTGTTCTAAACAAGTTCTCATCTGTTTACAGTCATTTTCTCTGAATTATCCATGTTTTCATGTAGTTTCCTATATTCTGCCTTCTGGTCCAAGTATAAGCTTTGCCCACTTTATCAAACAACTTCCTACACACTGTTATGAACTGAGGCAGCTCGGGAACATTGTCTCTCAACTGTGTTATAGAGTGTAGTACTACATTTCTGTGAAGTGTAAGGCTTTCCAAAGCTGCCGAACGTGTTTCTTTCTATATTTCAATGGTATTCTGCCTTGTATAACACACATTTACCACTCTAGTCTCCTTTAAGGAAAGAATATAGGATTCATACAGTGTTTCATGTCATCTTAACTCGAATTAAGGATTTCCCATATCTTAGCTACCTTTTCTACACTAAGAACTGACTTGGAGAATCTCTTTCAGCTGTGCTAAACAAGCTCTCATCTGTTTACAGTCATTTTCACTGAATTATTCATGTTTTCACGTAGTTTTTTATATTCTGCCTTCTGGTCCAAGTATAAGCTTTGCCCACTTTATCAAACAACTTCCTACACACTGTTATGAACTGAGGCAGCTCGGGAACATTGTCTCTCAACTGTGTTATAGAGTGTAGTACTACATTTCAGTGAAGTGTAAGGCTTTCCAAAGCTGCCGAACGTGTTTCTTTCTATATTTCAATGGTATTCTGCCTTGTATAACACACATTTACCACTCTAGTCTCCTTTAAGGAAAGAATATAGGATTCATACAGTGTTTCATGTCATCTTAACTCGAATTAAGGATGTCCCGGATCTTAGCTACCTTTTCTACACTAAGAACTTACTTGGAGAATGTCTTTGAGCTGTTCTAAACAAGTTCTCATCTGTTTACAGTCATTTTCTCTGAATTATCCATGTTTTCATGTAGTTTCCTATATTCTGCCTTCTGGTCCAAGTATAACCTTTGCCCACTTTATCAAACAACTTCCTACACACTGTTATGAACTGAGGCAGCTCGGGAACATTGTCTCTCAAGTGTGTTATAGAGTGTAGTACTACATTTCAGTGAAGTGTAAGGCTTTCCAAAGCTGCCGAACGTGTTTCTTTCTCTATTTCAATGGTATTCTGCCCTCTATAACACACATTTACCACTCTAGCCTCCTTTAAGTAAAGAATATAGGATTCATACAGTGTTTCATGTCATCTTAACTCGAATAAGGTTTTCACGTATCTTAGCTACCTTTTCTACAATAAGAACTGACTTGGAGAATCTCTTTGAGCTGTTCTAAACAAGTTCTCATCTGTTTACAGTCATTTTCTCTGAATTATCCATGTTTTCATGTAGTTTCCTATATTCTGCCTTCTGGTCCAAGTATAAGCTTTGCCCACTTTATCAAACAATTTCCTACACACTGTTATGAACTGAGGCAGCTCGGGAACATTGTCTCTCAACTGTGTTATAGAGTGTAGTACTACATTTCAGTGAAGTGTATGGCTTTCCAAAGCTGCCGAACGTGTTTCTTTCTCTATTTCAATGGTATTCTGCATTGTATAACAAACATTTACTACTCTAGTCTCCTTTAAGTAAAGAATATAGGATTCATACAGTGTTCAATGTGATCTTAACTCGAATTAAGGATTTCCCAGATCTTAGCTACCTTTTCTACACTAAGAACTGACTTGGAGAATCTCTTTCAGCTGTTCTAAACAAGCTCTCATCTGTTTACAGTCATTTTCACTGAATTATTCATGTTTTCACGTAGTTTCCTATATTCTGCCTTCTGGTCCAAGTATAAGCTTTGCCCACTTTATCAAACAACTTCCTACACACTGTTATGAACTGAGGCAGCTCGGGAACATTGTCTCTCAACTGTGTTATAGAGTGTAGTACTACATTTCTGTGAAGTGTAAGGCTTTCCAAAGATGCCGAACGTGTTTCTTTCTATATTTCAATGGTATTCTGCCTTGTATAACACACATTTACCACTCTAGTCTCCTTTAAGGAAAGAATATAGGATTCATACAGTGTTTCATGTCATCTTAACTCGAATTAAGGATTTCCCATATCTTAGCTACCTTTTCTACACTAAGAACTGACTTGGAGAATCTCTTTCAGCTGTTCTAAACAAGCTCTCATCTGTTTACAGTCATTTTCACTGAATTATTCATGTTTTCACGTAGTTTTTTATATTCTGCCTTCTGGTCCAAGTATAAGCTTTGCCCACTTTATCAAACAACTTCCTACACACTGTTATGAACTGAGGCAGCTCGGGAACATTGTCTCTCAACTGTGTTATAGAGTGTAGTACTACATTTCAGTGAAGTGTAAGGCTTTCCAAAGCTGCCGAACGTGTTTCTTTCTATATTTCAATGGTATTCTGCCTTGTATAACACACATTTACCACTCTAGTCTCCTTTAAGGAAAGAATATAGGATTCATACAGTGTTTCATGTCATCTTAACTCGAATTAAGGATGTCCCGGATCTTAGCTACCTTTTCTACACTAAGAACTTACTTGGAGAATGTCTTTGAGCTGTTCTAAACAAGTTCTCATCTGTTTACAGTCATTTTCTCTGAATTATCCATGTTTTCATGTAGTTTCCTATATTCTGCCTTCTGGTCCAAGTATAACCTTTGCCCACTTTATCAAACAACTTCCTACACACTGTTATGAACTGAGGCAGCTCGGGAACATTGTCTCTCAAGTGTGTTATAGAGTGTAGTACTACATTTCAGTGAAGTGTAAGGCTTTCCAAAGCTGCTGAACGTGTTTCTTTCTCTATTTCAATGGTATTCTGCCCTCTATAACACACATTTACCACTCTAGCCTCCTTTAAGTAAAGAATATAGGATTCATACAGTGTTTCATGTCATCTTAACTCGAATAAGGTTTTCACGTATCTTAGCTACCTTTTCTACAATAAGAACTGACTTGGAGAATCTCTTTGAGCTGTTCTAAACAAGTTCTCATCTGTTTACAGTCATTTTCTCTGAATTATCCATGTTTTCATGTAGTTTCCTATATTCTGCCTTCTGGTCCAAGTATAAGCTTTGCCCACTTTATCAAACAATTTCCTACACACTGTTATGAACTGAGGCAGCTCGGGAACATTGTCTCTCAACTGTGTTATAGAGTGTAGTACTACATTTCAGTGAAGTGTATGGCTTTCCAAAGCTGCCGAACGTGTTTCTTTCTCTATTTCAATGGTATTCTGCATTGTATAACAAACATTTACTACTCTAGTCTCCTTTAAGTAAAGAATATAGGATTCATACAGTGTTCCATGTGATCTTAACTCGAATTAAGGATTTCCCAGATCTTAGCTACCTTTTCTACACTAAGAACTGACTTGGAGAATCTCTTTCAGCTGTTCTAAACAAGCTCTCATCTGTTTACAGTCATTTTCACTGAATTATTCATGTTTTCACGTAGTTTCCTATATTCTGCCTTCTGGTCCAAGTATAAGCTTTGCCCACTTTATCAAACAACTTCCTACACACTGTTATGAACTGAGGCAGCTCGGGAACATTGTCTCTCAACTGTGTTATAGAGTGTAGTACTACATTTCTGTGAAGTGTAAGGCTTTCCAAAGCTGCCGAACGTGTTTCTTTCTATATTTCAATGGTATTCTGCCTTGTATAACACACATTTACCACTCTAGTCTCCTTTAAGGAAAGAATATAGGATTCATACAGTGTTTCATGTCATCTTAACTCGAATTAAGGATTTCCCATATCTTAGCTACCTTTTCCACACTAAGAACTGACTTGGAGAATCTCTTTGAGCTGTTCTAAACAAGTTCTCATCTGTTTACAGTCATTTTCTCTGAATTATCCATGTTTTCATGTAGTTTCCTATATTCTGCCTTCTGGTCCAAGTATAAGCTTTGCCCACTTTATCAAACAACTTCCTACACACTGTTATGAACTGAGGCAGCTCGGGAACATTGTCTCTCAACTGTGTTATAGAGTGTAGTACTACATTTCTGTGAAGTGTAAGGCTTTCCAAAGCTGCCGAACGTGTTTCTTTCTATATTTCAATGGTATTCTGCCTTGTATAACACACATTTACCACTCTAGTCTCCTTTAAGGAAAGAATATAGGATTCATACAGTGTTTCATGTCATCTTAACTCGAATTAAGGATTTCCCATATCTTAGCTACCTTTTCTACACTAAGAACTGACTTGGAGAATCTCTTTCAGCTGTTCTAAACAAGCTCTCATCTGTTTACAGTCATTTTCACTGAATTATTCATGTTTTCACGTAGTTTTTTATATTCTGCCTTCTGGTCCAAGTATAAGCTTTGCCCACTTTATCAAACAACTTCCTACACACTGTTATGAACTGAGGCAGCTCGGGAACATTGTCTCTCAACTGTGTTATAGAGTGTAGTACTACATTTCAGTGAAGTGTAAGGCTTTCCAAAGCTGCCGAACGTGTTTCTTTCTATATTTCAATGGTATTCTGCCTTGTATAACACACATTTACCACTCTAGTCTCCTTTAAGGAAAGAATATAGGATTCATACAGTGTTTCATGTCATCTTAACTCGAATTAAGGATGTCCCGGATCTTAGCTACCTTTTCTACACTAAGAACTTACTTGGAGAATGTCTTTGAGCTGTTCTAAACAAGTTCTCATCTGTTTACAGTCATTTTCTCTGAATTATCCATGTTTTCATGTAGTTTCCTATATTCTGCCTTCTGGTCCAAGTATAACCTTTGCCCACTTTATCAAACAACTTCCTACACACTGTTATGAACTGAGGCAGCTCGGGAACATTGTCTCTCAAGTGTGTTATAGAGTGTAGTACTACATTTCAGTGAAGTGTAAGGCTTTCCAAAGCTGCCGAACGTGTTTCTTTCTCTATTTCAATGGTATTCTGCCCTCTATAACACACATTTACCACTCTAGCCTCCTTTAAGTAAAGAATATAGGATTCATACAGTGTTTCATGTCATCTTAACTCGAATAAGGTTTTCACGTATCTTAGCTACCTTTTCTACAATAAGAACTGACTTGGAGAATCTCTTTGAGCTGTTCTAAACAAGTTCTCATCTGTTTACAGTCATTTTCTCTGAATTATCCATGTTTTCATGTAGTTTCCTATATTCTGCCTTCTGGTACAAGTATAAGCTTTGCCCACTTTATCAAACAATTTCCTACACACTGTTATGAACTGAGGCAGCTCGGGAACATTGTCTCTCAACTGTGTTATAGAGTGTAGTACTACATTTCAGTGAAGTGTATGGCTTTCCAAAGCTGCCGAACGTGTTTCTTTCTCTATTTCAATGGTATTCTGCATTGTATAACAAACATTTACTACTCTAGTCTCCTTTAAGTAAAGAATATAGGATTCATACAGTGTTCCATGTGATCTTAACTCGAATTAAGGATTTCCCAGATCTTAGCTACCTTTTCTACACTAAGAACTGACTTGGAGAATCTCTTTCAGCTGTTCTAAACAAGCTCTCATCTGTTTACAGTCATTTTCACTGAATTATTCATGTTTTCACGTAGTTTCCTATATTCTGCCTTCTGGTCCAAGTATAAGCTTTGCCCACTTTATCAAACAACTTCCTACACACTGTTATGAACTGAGCAGCTCGGGAACATTGTCTCTCAACTGTGTTATAGAGTGTAGTACTACATTTCTGTGAAGTGTAAGGCTTTCCAAAGCTGCCGAACGTGTTTCTTTCTATATTTCAATGGTATTCTGCCTTGTATAACACACATTTACCACTCTAGTCTCCTTTAAGGAAAGAATATAGGATTCATACAGTGTTTCATGTCATCTTAACTCGAATTAAGGATTTCCCATATCTTAGCTACCTTTTCCACACTAAGAACTGACTTGGAGAATCTCTTTGAGCTGTTCTAAACAAGTTCTCATCTGTTTACAGTCATTTTCTCTGAATTATCCATGTTTTCATGTAGTTTCCTATATTCTGCCTTCTGGTCCAAGTATAAGCTTTGCCCACTTTATCAAACAACTTCCTACACACTGTTATGAACTGAGGCAGCTCGGGAACATTGTCTCTCAACTGTGTTATAGAGTGTAGTACTACATTTCTGTGAAGTGTAAGGCTTTCCAAAGCTGCCGAACGTGTTTCTTTCTATATTTCAATGGTATTCTGCCTTGTATAACACACATTTACCACTCTAGTCTCCTTTAAGGAAAGAATATAGGATTCATACAGTGTTTCATGTCATCTTAACTCGAATTAAGGATTTCCCATATCTTAGCTACCTTTTCTACACTAAGAACTGACTTGGAGAATCTCTTTCAGCTGTTCTAAACAAGCTCTCATCTGTTTACAGTCATTTTCACTGAATTATTCATGTTTTCACGTAGTTTTTTATATTCTGCCTTCTGGTCCAAGTATAAGCTTTGCCCACTTTATCAAACAACTTCCTACACACTGTTATGAACTGAGGCAGCTCAGGAACATTGTCTCTCAACTGTGTTATAGAGTGTAGTACTACATTTCAGTGAAGTGTAAGGCTTTCCAAAGCTGCCGAACGTGTTTCTTTCTATATTTCAATGGTATTCTGCCTTGTATAACACACATTTACCACTCTAGTCTCCTTTAAGGAAAGAATATAGGATTCATACAGTGTTTCATGTCATCTTAACTCGAATTAAGGATGTCCCGGATCTTAGCTACCTTTTCTACACTAAGAACTTACTTGGAGAATGTCTTTGAGCTGTTCTAAACAAGTTCTCATCTGTTTACAGTCATTTTCTCTGAATTATCCATGTTTTCATGTAGTTTCCTATATTCTGCCTTCTGGTCCAAGTATAACCTTTGCCCACTTTATCAAACAACTTCCTACACACTGTTATGAACTGAGGCAGCTCGGGAACATTGTCTCTCAAGTGTGTTATAGAGTGTAGTACTACATTTCAGTGAAGTGTAAGGCTTTCCAAAGCTGCCGAACGTGTTTCTTTCTCTATTTCAATGGTATTCTGCCCTCTATAACACACATTTACCACTCTAGCCTCCTTTAAGTAAAGAATATAGGATTCATACAGTGTTTCATGTCATCTTAACTCGAATAAGATTTTCACGTATCTTAGCTACCTTTTCTACAATAAGAACTGACTTGGAGAATCTCTTTGAGCTGTTCTAAACAAGTTCTCATCTGTTTACAGTCATTTTCTCTGAATTATCCATGTTTTCATGTAGTTTCCTATATTCTGCCTTCTGGTCCAAGTATAAGCTTTGCCAACTTTATCAAACAATTTCCTACACACTGTTATGAACTGAGGCAGCTCGGGAACATTGTCTCTCAACTGTGTTATAGAGTGTAGTACTACATTTCAGTGAAGTGTATGGCTTTCCAAAGCTGCCGAACGTGTTTCTTTCTCTATTTCAATGGTATTCTGCATTGTATAACAAACATTTACTACTCTAGTCTCCTTTAAGTAAAGAATATAGGATTCATACAGTGTTCCATGTGATCTTAACTCGAATTAAGGATTTCCCAGATCTTAGCTACCTTTTCTACACTAAGAACTGACTTGGAGAATCTCTTTCAGCTGTTCTAAACAAGCTCTCATCTGTTTACAGTCATTTTCACTGAATTATTCATGTTTTCACGTAGTTTCCTATATTCTGCCTTCTGGTCCAAGTATAAGCTTTGCCCACTTTATCAAACAACTTCCTACACACTGTTATGAACTGAGGCAGCTCGGGAACATTGTCTCTCAACTGTGTTATAGAGTGTAGTACTACATTTCTGTGAAGTGTAAGGCTTTCCAAAGCTGCCGAACGTGTTTCTTTCTATATTTCAATGGTATTCTGCCTTGTATAACACACATTTACCACTCTAGTCTCCTTTAAGGAAAGAATATAGGATTCATACAGTGTTTCATGTCATCTTAACTCGAATTAAGGATTTCCCATATCTTAGCTACCTTTTCCACACTAAGAACTGACTTGGAGAATCTCTTTGAGCTGTTCTAAACAAGTTCTCATCTGTTTACAGTCATTTTCTCTGAATTATCCATGTTTTCATGTAGTTTCCTATATTCTGCCTTCTGGTCCAAGTATAAGCTTTGCCCACTTTATCAAACAACTTCCTACACACTGTTATGAACTGAGGCAGCTCGGGAACATTGTCTCTCAACTGTGTTATAGAGTGTAGTACTACATTTCAGTGAAGTGTAAGGCTTTCCAAAGCTGCCGAACGTGTTTCTTTCTATATTTCAATGGTATTCTGCCTTGTATAACACACATTTACCACTCTAGTCTCCTTTAAGGAAAGAATATAGGATTCATACAGTGTTTCATGTCATCTTAACTCGAATTAAGGATTTCCCATATCTTAGCTACCTTTTCTACACTAAGAACTGACTTGGAGAATCTCTTTCAGCTGTTCTAAACAAGCTCTCATCTGTTTACAGTCATTTTCACTGAATTATTCATGTTTTCACGTAGTTTTTTATATTCTGCCTTCTGGTCCAAGTATAAGCTTTGCCCACTTTATCAAACAACTTCCTACACACTGTTATGAACTGAGGCAGCTCGGGAACATTGTCTCTCAACTGTGTTATAGAGTGTAGTACTACATTTCAGTGAAGTGTAAGGCTTTCCAAAGCTGCCGAACGTGTTTCTTTCTATATTTCAATGGTATTCTGCCTTGTATAACACACATTTACCACTCTAGTCTCCTTTAAGGAAAGAATATAGGATTCATACAGTGTTTCATGTCATCTTAACTCGAATTAAGGATTTCCCGGATCTTAGCTACCTTTTCCACACTAAGAACTGACTTGGAGAATCTCTTTGAGCTGTTCTAAACAAGTTCTCATCTGTTTACAGTCATTTTCTCTGAATTATCCATGTTTTCATGTAGTTTCCTATATTCTGCCTTCTGGTCCAAGTATAAGCTTTGCCCACTTTATCAAACAACTTCCTACACACTGTTATGAACTGAGGCAGCTCGGGAACATTGTCTCTCAACTGTGTTATAGAGTGTAGTACTACATTTCTGTGAAGTGTAAGGCTTTCCAAAGCTGCCGAACGTGTTTCTTTCTATATTTCAATGGTATTCTGCCTTGTATAACACACATTTACCACTCTAGTCTCCTTTAAGGAAAGAATATAGGATTCATACAGTGTTTCATGTCATCTTAACTCGAATTAAGGATTTCCCATATCTTAGCTACCTTTTCTACACTAAGAACTGACTTGGAGAATCTCTTTCAGCTGTTCTAAACAAGCTCTCATCTGTTTACAGTCATTTTCACTGAATTATTCATGTTTTCACGTAGTTTTTTATATTCTGCCTTCTGGTCCAAGTATAAGCTTTGCCCACTTTATCAAACAACTTCCTACACACTGTTATGAACTGAGGCAGCTCGGGAACATTGTCTCTCAACTGTGTTATAGAGTGTAGTACTACATTTCAGTGAAGTGTAAGGCTTTCCAAAGCTGCCGAACGTGTTTCTTTCTATATTTCAATGGTATTCTGCCTTGTATAACACACATTTACCACTCTAGTCTCCTTTAAGGAAAGAATATAGGATTCATACAGTGTTTCATGTCATCTTAACTCGAATTAAGGATGTCCCGGATCTTAGCTACCTTTTCTACACTAAGAACTTACTTGGAGAATGTCTTTGAGCTGTTCTAAACAAGTTCTCATCTGTTTACAGTCATTTTCTCTGAATTATCCATGTTTTCATGTAGTTTCCTATATTGTGCCTTCTGGTCCAAGTATAACCTTTGCCCACTTTATCAAACAACTTCCTACACACTGTTATGAACTGAGGCAGCTCGGGAACATTGTCTCTCAAGTGTGTTATAGAGTGTAGTACTACATTTCAGTGAAGTGTAAGGCTTTCCAAAGCTGCCGAACGTGTTTCTTTCTCTATTTCAATGGTATTCTGCCCTCTATAACACACATTTACCACTCTAGCCTCCTTTAAGTAAAGAATATAGGATTCATACAGTGTTTCATGTCATCTTAACTCGAATAAGGTTTTCACGTATCTTAGCTACCTTTTCTACAATAAGAACTGACTTGGAGAATCTCTTTGAGCTGTTCTTAACAAGTTCTCATCTGTTTACAGTCATTTTCTCTGAATTATCCATGTTTTCATGTAGTTTCCTATATTCTGCCTTCTGGTCCAAGTATAAGCTTTGCCCACTTTATCAAACAATTTCCTACACACTGTTATGAACTGAGGCAGCTCGGGAACATTGTCTCTCAACTGTGTTATAGAGTGTAGTACTACATTTCAGTGAAGTGTATGGCTTGCCAAAGCTGCCGAACGTGTTTCTTTCTCTATTTCAATGGTATTCTGCATTGTATAACAAACATTTACTACTCTAGTCTCCTTTAAGTAAAGAATATAGGATTCATACAGTGTTCCTTGTGATCTTAACTCGAATTAAGGATTTCCCAGATCTTAGCTACCTTTTCTACACTAAGAACTGACTTGGAGAATCTCTTTCAGCTGTTCTAAACAAGCTCTCATCTGTTTACAGTCATTTTCACTGAATTATTCATGTTTTCACGTAGTTTCCTATATTCTGCCTTCTGGTCCAAGTATAAGCTTTGCCCACTTTATCAAACAACTTCCTACACACTGTTATGAACTGAGGCAGCTCGGGAACATTGTCTCTCAACTGTGTTATAGAGTGTAGTACTACATTTCTGTGAAGTGTAAGGCTTTCCAAAGCTGCCGAACGTGTTTCTTTCTATATTTCAATGGTATTCTGCCTTGTATAACACACATTTACCACTCTAGTCTCCTTTAAGGAAAGAATATAGGATTCATACAGTGTTTCATGTCATCTTAACTCGAATAAGGATTTCCCATATCTTAGCTACCTTTTCCACACTAAGAACTGACTTGGAGAATCTCTTTGAGCTGTTCTAAACAAGTTCTGATCTGTTTACAGTCATTTTCTCTGAATTATCCATGTTTTCATGTAGTTTCCTATATTCTGCCTTCTGGTCCAAGTATAAGCTTTGCCCACTTTATCAAACAACTTCCTACACACTGTTATGAACTGAGGCAGCTCGGGAACATTGTCTCTCAACTGTGTTATAGAGTGTAGTACTACATTTCTGTGAAGTGTAAGGCTTTCCAAAGCTGCCGAACGTGTTTCTTTCTATATTTCAATGGTATTCTGCCTTGTATAACACACATTTACCACTCTAGTCTCCTTTAAGGAAAGAATATAGGATTCATACAGTGTTTCATGTCATCTTAACTCGAATTAAGGATTTCCCATATCTTAGCTACCTTTTCTACACTAAGAACTGACTTGGAGAATCTCTTTCAGCTGTTCTAAACAAGCTCTCATCTGTTTACAGTCATTTTCACTGAATTATTCATGTTTTCACGTAGTTTTTTATATTCTGCCTTCTGGTCCAAGTATAAGCTTTGCCCACTTTATCAAACAACTTCCTACACACTGTTATGAACTGAGGCAGCTCGGGAACATTGTCTCTCAACTGTGTTATAGAGTGTAGTACTACATTTCAGTGAAGTGTAAGGCTTTCCAAAGCTGCCGAACGTGTTTCTTTCTATATTTCAATGGTATTCTGCCTTGTATAACACACATTTACCACTCTAGTCTCCTTTAAGGAAAGAATATAGGATTCATACAGTGTTTCATGTCATCTTAACTCGAATTAAGGATTTCCCATATCTTAGCTACCTTTTCCACACTAAGAACTGACTTGGAGAATCTCTTTGAGCTGTTCTAAACAAGTTCTCATCTGTTTACAGTCATTTTCTCTGAATTATCCATGTTTTCATGTAGTTTCCTATATTCTGCCTTCTGGTCCAAGTATAAGCTTTGCCCACTTTATCAAACAACTTCCTACACACTGTTATGAACTGAGGCAGCTCGGGAACATTGTCTCTCAACTGTGTTATAGAGTGTAGTACTACATTTCTGTGAAGTGTAAGGCTTTCCAAAGCTGCCGAACGTGTTTCTTTCTATATTTCAATGGTATTCTGCCTTGTATAACACACATTTACCACTCTAGTCTCCTTTAAGGAAAGAATATAGGATTCATACAGTGTTTCATGTCATCTTAACTCGAATTAAGGATTTCCCATATCTTAGCTACCTTTTCTACACTAAGAACTGACTTGGAGAATGTCTTTGAGCTGTTCTAAACAAGCTCTCATCTGTTTACAGTCATTTTCACTGAATTATTCATGTTTTCACGTAGTTTTTTATATTCTGCCTTCTGGTCCAAGTATAAGCTTTGCCCACTTTATCAAACAACTTCCTACACACTGTTATGAACTGAGGCAGCTCGGGAACATTGTCTCTCAACTGTGTTATAGAGTGTAGTACTACATTTCAGTGAAGTGTAAGGCTTTCCAAAGCTGCCGAACGTGTTTCTTTCTATATTTCAATGGTATTCTGCCTTGTATAACACACATTTACCACTCTAGTCTCCTTTAAGGAAAGAATATAGGATTCATACAGTGTTTCATGTCATCTTAACTCGAATTAAGGATGTCCCGGATCTTAGCTACCTTTTCTACACTAAGAACTTACTTGGAGAATGTCTTTGAGCTGTTCTAAACAAGTTCTCATCTGTTTACAGTCATTTTCTCTGAATTATCCATGTTTTCATGTAGTTTCCTATATTCTGCCTTCTGGTCCAAGTATAACCTTTGCCCACTTTATCAAACAACTTCCTACACACTGTTATGAACTGAGGCAGCTCGGGAACATTGTCTCTCAACTGTGTTATAGAGTGTAGTACTACATTTCAGTGAAGTGTAAGGCTTTCCAAAGCTGCCGAACGTGTTTCTTTCTATATTTCAATGGTATTCTGCCTTGTATAACACACATTTACCACTCTAGTCTCCTTTAAGGAAAGAATATAGGATTCATACAGTGTTTCATGTCATCTTAACTCGAATTAAGGATTTCCCATATCTTAGCTACCTTTTCCACACTAAGAACTGACTTGGAGAATCTCTTTGAGCTGTTCTAAACAAGTTCTCATCTGTTTACAGTCATTTTCTCTGAATTATCCATGTTTTCATGTAGTTTCCTATATTCTGCCTTCTGGTCCAAGTATAAGCTTTGCCCACTTTATCAAACAACTTCCTACACACTGTTATGAACTGAGGCAGCTCGGGAACATTGTCTCTCAACTGTGTTATAGAGTGTAGTACTACATTTCTGTGAAGCGTAAGGCTTTCCAAAGCTGCCGAACGTGTTTCTTTCTATATTTCAATGGTATTCTGCCTTGTATAACACACATTTACCACTCTAGTCTCCTTTAAGGAAAGAATATAGGATTCATACAGTGTTTCATGTCATCTTAACTCGAATTAAGGATTTCCCATATCTTAGCTACCTTTTCTACACTAAGAACTGACTTGGAGAATCTCTTTCAGCTGTTCTAAACAAGCTCTCATCTGTTTACAGTCATTTTCACTGAATTATTCATGTTTTCACGTAGTTTTTTATATTCTGCCTTCTGGTCCAAGTATAAGCTTTGCCCACTTTATCAAACAACTTCCTACACACTGTTATGAACTGAGGCAGCTCGGGAACATTGTCTCTCAACTGTGTTATAGAGTGTAGTACTACATTTCAGTGAAGTGTAAGGCTTTCCAAAGCTGCCGAACGTGTTTCTTTCTATATTTCAATGGTATTCTGCCTTGTATAACACACATTTACCACTCTAGTCTCCTTTAAGGAAAGAATATAGGATTCATACAGTGTTTCATGTCATCTTAACTCGAATTAAGGATGTCCCGGATCTTAGCTACCTTTTCTACACTAAGAACTTACTTGGAGAATGTCTTTGAGCTGTTCTAAACAAGTTCTCATCTGTTTACAGTCATTTTCTCTGAATTATCCATGTTTTCATGTAGTTTCCTATATTCTGCCTTCTGGTCCAAGTATAACCTTTGCCCACTTTATCAAACAACTTCCTACACACTGTTATGAACTGAGGCAGCTCGGGAACATTGTCTCTCAAGTGTGTTATAGAGTGTAGTACTACATTTCAGTGAAGTGTAAGGCTTTCCAAAGCTGCCGAACGTGTTTCTTTCTCTATTTCAATGGTATTCTGCCCTCTATAACACACATTTACCACTCTAGCCTCTTTTAAGTAAAGAATATAGGATTCATACAGTGTTTCATGTCATCTTAACTCGAATAAGGTTTTCACGTATCTTAGCTACCTTTTCTACAATAAGAACTGACTTGGAGAATCTCTTTGAGCTGTTCTAAACAAGTTCTCATCTGTTTACAGTCATTTTCTCTGAATTATCCATGTTTTCATGTAGTTTCCTATATTCTGCCTTCTGGTCCAAGTATAAGCTTTGCCCACTTTATCAAACAATTTCCTACACACTGTTATGAACTGAGGCAGCTCGGGAACATTGTCTCTCAACTGTGTTATAGAGTGTAGTACTACATTTCAGTGAAGTGTATGGCTTTCCAAAGCTGCCGAACGTGTTTCTTTCTCTATTTCAATGGTATTCTGCCTTGTATAACACACATTTACCACTCTAGTCTCCTTTAAGGAAAGAATATAGGATTCATACAGTGTTTCATGTCATCTTAACTCGAATTAAGGATTTCCCGGATCTTAGCTACCTTTTCCACACTAAGAACTGACTTGGAGAATCTCTTTGAGCTGTTCTAAACAAGTTCTCATCTGTTTACAGTCATTTTCTCTGAATTATCCATGTTTTCATGTAGTTTCCTATATTCTGCCTTCTGGTCCAAGTATAAGCTTTGCCCACTTTATCAAACAACTTCCTACACACTGTTATGAACTGAGGCAGCTCGGGAACATTGTCTCTCAACTGTGTTATAGAGTGTAGTACTACATTTCTGTGAAGTGTAAGGCTTTCCAAAGCTGCCGAACGTGTTTCTTTCTATATTTCAATGGTATTCTGCCTTGTATAACACACATTTACCACTCTAGTCTCCTTTAAGGAAAGAATATAGGATTCATACAGTGTTTCATGTCATCTTAACTCGAATTAAGGATTTCCCATATCTTAGCTACCTTTTCTACACTAAGAACTGACTTGGAGAATCTCTTTCAGCTGTTCTAAACAAGCTCTCATCTGTTTACAGTCATTTTCACTGAATTATTCATGTTTTCACGTAGTTTTTTATATTCTGCCTTCTGGTCCAAGTATAAGCTTTGCCCACTTTATCAAACAACTTCCTACACACTGTTATGAACTGAGGCAGCTCGGGAACATTGTCTCTCAACTGTGTTATAGAGTGTAGTACTACATTTCAGTGAAGTGTAAGGCTTTCCAAAGCTGCCGAACGTGTTTCTTTCTATATTTCAATGGTATTCTGCCTTGTATAACACACATTTACCACTCTAGTCTCCTTTAAGGAAAGAATATAGGATTCATACAGTGTTTCATGTCATCTTAACTCGAATTAAGGATGTCCCGGATCTTAGCTACCTTTTCTACACTAAGAACTTACTTGGAGAATGTCTTTGAGCTGTTCTAAACAAGTTCTCATCTGTTTACAGTCATTTTCTCTGAATTATCCATGTTTTCATGTAGTTTCCTATATTGTGCCTTCTGGTCCAAGTATAACCTTTGCCCACTTTATCAAACAACTTCCTACACACTGTTATGAACTGAGGCAGCTCGGGAACATTGTCTCTCAAGTGTGTTATAGAGTGTAGTACTACATTTCAGTGAAGTGTAAGGCTTTCCAAAGCTGCCGAACGTGTTTCTTTCTCTATTTCAATGGTATTCTGCCCTCTATAACACACATTTACCACTCTAGCCTCCTTTAAGTAAAGAATATAGGATTCATACAGTGTTTCATGTCATCTTAACTCGAATAAGGTTTTCACGTATCTTAGCTACCTTTTCTACAATAAGAACTGACTTGGAGAATCTCTTTGAGCTGTTCTTAACAAGTTCTCATCTGTTTACAGTCATTTTCTCTGAATTATCCATGTTTTCATGTAGTTTCCTATATTCTGCCTTCTGGTCCAAGTATAAGCTTTGCCCACTTTATCAAACAATTTCCTACACACTGTTATGAACTGAGGCAGCTCGGGAACATTGTCTCTCAACTGTGTTATAGAGTGTAGTACTACATTTCAGTGAAGTGTATGGCTTGCCAAAGCTGCCGAACGTGTTTCTTTCTCTATTTCAATGGTATTCTGCATTGTATAACAAACATTTACTACTCTAGTCTCCTTTAAGTAAAGAATATAGGATTCATACAGTGTTCCTTGTGATCTTAACTCGAATTAAGGATTTCCCAGATCTTAGCTACCTTTTCTACACTAAGAACTGACTTGGAGAATCTCTTTCAGCTGTTCTAAACAAGCTCTCATCTGTTTACAGTCATTTTCACTGAATTATTCATGTTTTCACGTAGTTTCCTATATTCTGCCTTCTGGTCCAAGTATAAGCTTTGCCCACTTTATCAAACAACTTCCTACACACTGTTATGAACTGAGGCAGCTCGGGAACATTGTCTCTCAACTGTGTTATAGAGTGTAGTACTACATTTCTGTGAAGTGTAAGGCTTTCCAAAGCTGCCGAACGTGTTTCTTTCTATATTTCAATGGTATTCTGCCTTGTATAACACACATTTACCACTCTAGTCTCCTTTAAGGAAAGAATATAGGATTCATACAGTGTTTCATGTCATCTTAACTCGAATAAGGATTTCCCATATCTTAGCTACCTTTTCCACACTAAGAACTGACTTGGAGAATCTCTTTGAGCTGTTCTAAACAAGTTCTGATCTGTTTACAGTCATTTTCTCTGAATTATCCATGTTTTCATGTAGTTTCCTATATTCTGCCTTCTGGTCCAAGTATAAGCTTTGCCCACTTTATCAAACAACTTCCTACACACTGTTATGAACTGAGGCAGCTCGGGAACATTGTCTCTCAACTGTGTTATAGAGTGTAGTACTACATTTCTGTGAAGTGTAAGGCTTTCCAAAGCTGCCGAACGTGTTTCTTTCTATATTTCAATGGTATTCTGCCTTGTATAACACACATTTACCACTCTAGTCTCCTTTAAGGAAAGAATATAGGATTCATACAGTGTTTCATGTCATCTTAACTCGAATTAAGGATTTCCCATATCTTAGCTACCTTTTCTACACTAAGAACTGACTTGGAGAATCTCTTTCAGCTGTTCTAAACAAGCTCTCATCTGTTTACAGTCATTTTCACTGAATTATTCATGTTTTCACGTAGTTTTTTATATTCTGCCTTCTGGTCCAAGTATAAGCTTTGCCCACTTTATCAAACAACTTCCTACACACTGTTATGAACTGAGGCAGCTCGGGAACATTGTCTCTCAACTGTGTTATAGAGTGTAGTACTACATTTCAGTGAAGTGTAAGGCTTTCCAAAGCTGCCGAACGTGTTTCTTTCTATATTTCAATGGTATTCTGCCTTGTATAACACACATTTACCACTCTAGTCTCCTTTAAGGAAAGAATATAGGATTCATACAGTGTTTCATGTCATCTTAACTCGAATTAAGGATTTCCCATATCTTAGCTACCTTTTCCACACTAAGAACTGACTTGGAGAATCTCTTTGAGCTGTTCTAAACAAGTTCTCATCTGTTTACAGTCATTTTCTCTGAATTATCCATGTTTTCATGTAGTTTCCTATATTCTGCCTTCTGGTCCAAGTATAAGCTTTGCCCACTTTATCAAACAACTTCCTACACACTGTTATGAACTGAGGCAGCTCGGGAACATTGTCTCTCAACTGTGTTATAGAGTGTAGTACTACATTTCTGTGAAGTGTAAGGCTTTCCAAAGCTGCCGAACGTGTTTCTTTCTATATTTCAATGGTATTCTGCCTTGTATAACACACATTTACCACTCTAGTCTCCTTTAAGGAAAGAATATAGGATTCATACAGTGTTTCATGTCATCTTAACTCGAATTAAGGATTTCCCATATCTTAGCTACCTTTTCTACACTAAGAACTGACTTGGAGAATCTCTTTCAGCTGTTCTAAACAAGCTCTCATCTGTTTACAGTCATTTTCACTGAATTATTCATGTTTTCACGTAGTTTTTTATATTCTGCCTTCTGGTCCAAGTATAAGCTTTGCCCACTTTATCAAACAACTTCCTACACACTGTTATGAACTGAGGCAGCTCGGGAACATTGTCTCTCAACTGTGTTATAGAGTGTAGTACTACATTTCAGTGAAGTGTAAGGCTTTCCAAAGCTGCCGAACGTGTTTCTTTCTATATTTCAATGGTATTCTGCCTTGTATAACACACATTTACCACTCTAGTCTCCTTTAAGGAAAGAATATAGGATTCATACAGTGTTTCATGTCATCTTAACTCGAATTAAGGATGTCCCGGATCTTAGCTACCTTTTCTACACTAAGAACTTACTTGGAGAATGTCTTTGAGCTGTTCTAAACAAGTTCTCATCTGTTTACAGTCATTTTCTCTGAATTATCCATGTTTTCATGTAGTTTCCTATATTCTGCCTTCTGGTCCAAGTATAACCTTTGCCCACTTTATCAAACAACTTCCTACACACTGTTATGAACTGAGGCAGCTCGGGAACATTGTCTCTCAACTGTGTTATAGAGTGTAGTACTACATTTCAGTGAAGTGTAAGGCTTTCCAAAGCTGCCGAACGTGTTTCTTTCTATATTTCAATGGTATTCTGCCTTGTATAACACACATTTACCACTCTAGTCTCCTTTAAGGAAAGAATATAGGATTCATACAGTGTTTCATGTCATCTTAACTCGAATTAAGGATTTCCCATATCTTAGCTACCTTTTCCACACTAAGAACTGACTTGGAGAATCTCTTTGAGCTGTTCTAAACAAGTTCTCATCTGTTTACAGTCATTTTCTCTGAATTATCCATGTTTTCATGTAGTTTCCTATATTCTGCCTTCTGGTCCAAGTATAAGCTTTGCCCACTTTATCAAACAACTTCCTACACACTGTTATGAACTGAGGCAGCTCGGGAACATTGTCTCTCAACTGTGTTATAGAGTGTAGTACTACATTTCTGTGAAGCGTAAGGCTTTCCAAAGCTGCCGAACGTGTTTCTTTCTATATTTCAATGGTATTCTGCCTTGTATAACACACATTTACCACTCTAGTCTCCTTTAAGGAAAGAATATAGGATTCATACAGTGTTTCATGTCATCTTAACTCGAATTAAGGATTTCCCATATCTTAGCTACCTTTTCTACACTAAGAACTGACTTGGAGAATCTCTTTCAGCTGTTCTAAACAAGCTCTCATCTGTTTACAGTCATTTTCACTGAATTATTCATGTTTTCACGTAGTTTTTTATATTCTGCCTTCTGGTCCAAGTATAAGCTTTGCCCACTTTATCAAACAACTTCCTACACACTGTTATGAACTGAGGCAGCTCGGGAACATTGTCTCTCAACTGTGTTATAGAGTGTAGTACTACATTTCAGTGAAGTGTAAGGCTTTCCAAAGCTGCCGAACGTGTTTCTTTCTATATTTCAATGGTATTCTGCCTTGTATAACACACATTTACCACTCTAGTCTCCTTTAAGGAAAGAATATAGGATTCATACAGTGTTTCATGTCATCTTAACTCGAATTAAGGATGTCCCGGATCTTAGCTACCTTTTCTACACTAAGAACTTACTTGGAGAATGTCTTTGAGCTGTTCTAAACAAGTTCTCATCTGTTTACAGTCATTTTCTCTGAATTATCCATGTTTTCATGTAGTTTCCTATATTCTGCCTTCTGGTCCAAGTATAACCTTTGCCCACTTTATCAAACAACTTCCTACACACTGTTATGAACTGAGGCAGCTCGGGAACATTGTCTCTCAAGTGTGTTATAGAGTGTAGTACTACATTTCAGTGAAGTGTAAGGCTTTCCAAAGCTGCCGAACGTGTTTCTTTCTCTATTTCAATGGTATTCTGCCCTCTATAACACACATTTACCACTCTAGCCTCTTTTAAGTAAAGAATATAGGATTCATACAGTGTTTCATGTCATCTTAACTCGAATAAGGTTTTCACGTATCTTAGCTACCTTTTCTACAATAAGAACTGACTTGGAGAATCTCTTTGAGCTGTTCTAAACAAGTTCTCATCTGTTTACAGTCATTTTCTCTGAATTATCCATGTTTTCATGTAGTTTCCTATATTCTGCCTTCTGGTCCAAGTATAAGCTTTGCCCACTTTATCAAACAATTTCCTACACACTGTTATGAACTGAGGCAGCTCGGGAACATTGTCTCTCAACTGTGTTATAGAGTGTAGTACTACATTTCAGTGAAGTGTATGGCTTTCCAAAGCTGCCGAACGTGTTTCTTTCTCTATTTCAATGGTATTCTGCATTGTATAACAAACATTTACTACTCTAGTCTCCTTTAAGTAAAGAATATAGGATTCATACAGTGTTCAATGTGATCTTAACTCGAATTAAGGATTTCCCAGATCTTAGCTACCTTTTCTACACTAAGAACTGACTTGGAGAATCTTTTTCAGCTGTTCTAAACAAGCTCTCATCTGTTTACAGTCATTTTCACTGAATTATTCATGTTTTCACGTAGTTTCCTATATTCTGCCTTCTGGTCCAAGTATAAGCTTTGCCCACTTTATCAAACAACTTCCTACACACTGTTATGAACTGAGGCAGCTCGGGAACATTGTCTCTCAACTGTGTTATAGAGTGTAGTACTACATTTCTGTGAAGTGTAAGGCTTTCCAAAGCTGCCGAACGTGTTTCTTTCTATATTTCAATGGTATTCTGCCTTGTATAACACACATTTACCACTCTAGTCTCCTTTAAGGAAAGAATATAGGATTCATACAGTGTTTCATGTCATCTTAACTCGAATTAAGGATTTCCCATATCTTAGCTACCTTTTCCACACTAAGAACTGACTTGGAGAATCTCTTTGAGCTGTTCTAAACAAGTTCTCATCTGTTTACAGTCATTTTCTCTGAATTATCCATGTTTTCATGTAGTTTCCTATATTCTGCCTTCTGGTCCAAGTATAAGCTTTGCCCACTTTATCAAACAACTTCCTACACACTGTTATGAACTGAGGCAGCTCGGGAACATTGTCTCTCAACTGTGTTATAGAGTGTAGTACTACATTTCTGTGAAGCGTAAGGCTTTCCAAAGCTGCCGAACGTGTTTCTTTCTATATTTCAATGGTATTCTGCCTTGTATAACACACATTTACCACTCTAGTCTCCTTTAAGGAAAGAATATAGGATTCATACAGTGTTTCATGTCATCTTAACTCGAATTAAGGATTTCCCATATCTTAGCTACCTTTTCTACACTAAGAACTGACTTGGAGAATCTCTTTCAGCTGTTCTAAACAAGCTCTCATCTGTTTACAGTCATTTTCACTGAATTATTCATGTTTTCACGTAGTTTTTTATATTCTGCCTTCTGGTCCAAGTATAAGCTTTGCCCACTTTATCAAACAACTTCCTACACACTGTTATGAACTGAGGCAGCTCGGGAACATTGTCTCTCAACTGTGTTATAGAGTGTAGTACTACATTTCAGTGAAGTGTAAGGCTTTCCAAAGCTGCCGAACGTGTTTCTTTCTATATTTCAATGGTATTCTGCCTTGTATAACACACATTTACCACTCTAGTCTCCTTTAAGGAAAGAATATAGGATTCATACAGTGTTTCATGTCATCTTAACTCGAATTAAGGATGTCCCGGATCTTAGCTACCTTTTCTACACTAAGAACTTACTTGGAGAATGTCTTTGAGCTGTTCTAAACAAGTTCTCATCTGTTTACAGTCATTTTCTCTGAATTATCCATGTTTTCATGTAGTTTCCTATATTCTGCCTTCTGGTCCAAGTATAACCTTTGCCCACTTTATCAAACAACTTCCTACACACTGTTATGAACTGAGGCAGCTCGGGAACATTGTCTCTCAAGTGTGTTATAGAGTGTAGTACTACATTTCAGTGAAGTGTAAGGCTTTCCAAAGCTGCCGAACGTGTTTCTTTCTCTATTTCAATGGTATTCTGCCCTCTATAACACACATTTACCACTCTAGCCTCCTTTAAGTAAAGAATATAGGATTCATACAGTGTTTCATGTCATCTTAACTCGAATAAGGTTTTCACGTATCTTAGCTACCTTTTCTACAATAAGAACTGACTTGGAGAATCTCTTTGAGCTGTTCTAAACAAGTTCTCATCAGTTTACAGTCATTTTCTCTGAATTATCCATGTTTTCATGTAGTTTCCTATATTCTGCCTTCTGGTCCAAGTATAAGCTTTGCCCACTTTATCAAACAATTTCCTACACACTGTTATGAACTGAGGCAGCTCGGGAACATTGTCTCTCAACTGTGTTATAGAGTGTAGTACTACATTTCAGTGAAGTGTATGGCTTTCCAAAGCTGCCGAACGTGTTTCTTTCTCTATTTCAATGGTATTCTGCATTGTATAACAAACATTTACTACTCTAGTCTCCTTTAAGTAAAGAATATAGGATTCATACAGTGTTCCATGTGATCTTAACTCGAATTAAGGATTTCCCAGATCTTAGCTACCTTTTCTACAATAAGAACTGACTTGGAGAATCTCTTTCAGCTGTTCTAAACAAGCTCTCATCTGTTTACAGTCATTTTCACTGAATTATTCATGTTTTCACGTAGTTTCCTATATTCTGCCTTCTGGTCCAAGTATAAGCTTTGCCCACTTTATCAAACAACTTCCTACACACTGTTATGAACTGAGGCAGCTCGGGAACATTGTCTCTCAACTGTGTTATAGAGTGTAGTACTACATTTCTGTGAAGTGTAAGGCTTTCCAAAGCTGCCGAACGTGTTTCTTTCTATATTTCAATGGTATTCTGCCTTGTATAACACACATTTACCACTCTAGTCTCCTTTAAGGAAAGAATATAGGATTCATACAGTGTTTCATGTCATCTTAACTCGAATTAAGGATTTCCCATATCTTAGCTACCTTTTCCACACTAAGAACTGACTTGGAGAATCTCTTTGAGCTGTTCTAAACAAGTTCTCATCTGTTTACAGTCATTTTCTCTGAATTATCCATGTTTTCATGTAGTTTCCTATATTCTGCCTTCTGGTCCAAGTATAACCTTTGCCCACTTTATCAAACAACTTCCTACACACTGTTATGAACTGAGGCAGCTCGGGAACATTGTCTCTCAAGTGTGTTATAGAGTGTAGTACTACATTTCAGTGAAGTGTAAGGCTTTCCAAAGCTGCCGAACGTGTTTCTTTCTCTATTTCAATGGTATTCTGCCCTCTATAACACACATTTACCACTCTAGCCTCTTTTAAGTAAAGAATATAGGATTCATACAGTGTTTCATGTCATCTTAACTCGAATAAGGTTTTCACGTATCTTAGCTACCTTTTCTACAATAAGAACTGACTTGGAGAATCTCTTTGAGCTGTTCTAAACAAGTTCTCATCTGTTTACAGTCATTTTCTCTGAATTATCCATGTTTTCATGTAGTTTCCTATATTCTGCCTTCTGGTCCAAGTATAAGCTTTGCCCACTTTATCAAACAATTTCCTACACACTGTTATGAACTGAGGCAGCTCGGGAACATTGTCTCTCAACTGTGTTATAGAGTGTAGTACTACATTTCAGTGAAGTGTATGGCTTTCCAAAGCTGCCGAACGTGTTTCTTTCTCTATTTCAATGGTATTCTGCATTGTATAACAAACATTTACTACTCTAGTCTCCTTTAAGTAAAGAATATAGGATTCATACAGTGTTCAATGTGATCTTAACTCGAATTAAGGATTTCCCAGATCTTAGCTACCTTTTCTACACTAAGAACTGACTTGGAGAATCTTTTTCAGCTGTTCTAAACAAGCTCTCATCTGTTTACAGTCATTTTCACTGAATTATTCATGTTTTCACGTAGTTTCCTATATTCTGCCTTCTGGTCCAAGTATAAGCTTTGCCCACTTTATCAAACAACTTCCTACACACTGTTATGAACTGAGGCAGCTCGGGAACATTGTCTCTCAACTGTGTTATAGAGTGTAGTACTACATTTCTGTGAAGTGTAAGGCTTTCCAAAGCTGCCGAACGTGTTTCTTTCTATATTTCAATGGTATTCTGCCTTGTATAACACACATTTACCACTCTAGTCTCCTTTAAGGAAAGAATATAGGATTCATACAGTGTTTCATGTCATCTTAACTCGAATTAAGGATTTCCCATATCTTAGCTACCTTTTCCACACTAAGAACTGACTTGGAGAATCTCTTTGAGCTGTTCTAAACAAGTTCTCATCTGTTTACAGTCATTTTCTCTGAATTATCCATGTTTTCATGTAGTTTCCTATATTCTGCCTTCTGGTCCAAGTATAAGCTTTGCCCACTTTATCAAACAACTTCCTACACACTGTTATGAACTGAGGCAGCTCGGGAACATTGTCTCTCAACTGTGTTATAGAGTGTAGTACTACATTTCTGTGAAGCGTAAGGCTTTCCAAAGCTGCCGAACGTGTTTCTTTCTATATTTCAATGGTATTCTGCCTTGTATAACACACATTTACCACTCTAGTCTCCTTTAAGGAAAGAATATAGGATTCATACAGTGTTTCATGTCATCTTAACTCGAATTAAGGATTTCCCATATCTTAGCTACCTTTTCTACACTAAGAACTGACATGGAGAATCTCTTTCAGCTGTTCTAAACAAGCTCTCATCTGTTTACAGTCATTTTCACTGAATTATTCATGTTTTCACGTAGTTTTTTATATTCTGCCTTCTGGTCCAAGTATAAGCTTTGCCCACTTTATCAAACAACTTCCTACACACTGTTATGAACTGAGGCAGCTCGGGAACATTGTCTCTCAACTGTGTTATAGAGTGTAGTACTACATTTCAGTGAAGTGTAAGGCTTTCCAAAGCTGCCGAACGTGTTTCTTTCTATATTTCAATGGTATTCTGCCTTGTATAACACACATTTACCACTCTAGTCTCCTTTAAGGAAAGAATATAGGATTCATACAGTGTTTCATGTCATCTTAACTCGAATTAAGGATGTCCCGGATCTTAGCTACCTTTTCTACACTAAGAACTTACTTGGAGAATGTCTTTGAGCTGTTCTAAACAAGTTCTCATCTGTTTACAGTCATTTTCTCTGAATTATCCATGTTTTCATGTAGTTTCCTATATTCTGCCTTCTGGTCCAAGTATAACCTTTGCCCACTTTATCAAACAACTTCCTACACACTGTTATGAACTGAGGCAGCTCGGGAACATTGTCTCTCAAGTGTGTTATAGAGTGTAGTACTACATTTCAGTGAAGTGTAAGGCTTTCCAAAGCTGCCGAACGTGTTTCTTTCTCTATTTCAATGGTATTCTGCCCTCTATAACACACATTTACCACTCTAGCCTCCTTTAAGTAAAGAATATAGGATTCATACAGTGTTTCATGTCATCTTAACTCGAATAAGGTTTTCACGTATCTTAGCTACCTTTTCTACAATAAGAACTGACTTGGAGAATCTCTTTGAGCTGTTCTAAACAAGTTCTCATCAGTTTACAGTCATTTTCTCTGAATTATCCATGTTTTCATGTAGTTTCCTATATTCTGCCTTCTGGTCCAAGTATAAGCTTTGCCCACTTTATCAAACAATTTCCTACACACTGTTATGAACTGAGGCAGCTCGGGAACATTGTCTCTCAACTGTGTTATAGAGTGTAGTACTACATTTCAGTGAAGTGTATGGCTTTCCAAAGCTGCCGAACGTGTTTCTTTCTCTATTTCAATGGTATTCTGCATTGTATAACAAACATTTACTACTCTAGTCTCCTTTAAGTAAAGAATATAGGATTCATACAGTGTTCCATGTGATCTTAACTCGAATTAAGGATTTCCCAGATCTTAGCTACCTTTTCTACAATAAGAACTGACTTGGAGAATCTCTTTCAGCTGTTCTAAACAAGCTCTCATCTGTTTACAGTCATTTTCACTGAATTATTCATGTTTTCACGTAGTTTCCTATATTCTGCCTTCTGGTCCAAGTATAAGCTTTGCCCACTTTATCAAACAACTTCCTACACACTGTTATGAACTGAGGCAGCTCGGGAACATTGTCTCTCAACTGTGTTATAGAGTGTAGTACTACATTTCTGTGAAGTGTAAGGCTTTCCAAAGCTGCCGAACGTGTTTCTTTCTATATTTCAATGGTATTCTGCCTTGTATAACACACATTTACCACTCTAGTATCCTTTAAGGAAAGAATATAGGATTCATACAGTGTTTCATGTCATCTTAACTCGAATTAAGGATTTCCCATATCTTAGCTACCTTTTCCACACTAAGAACTGACTTGGAGAATCTCTTTGAGCTGTTCTAAACAAGTTCTCATCTGTTTACAGTCATTTTCTCTGAATTATCCATGTTTTCATGTAGTTTCCTATATTCTGCCTTCTGGTCCAAGTATAAGCTTTGCCCACTTTATCAAACAACTTCCTACACACTGTTATGAACTGAGGCAGCTCGGGAACATTGTCTCTCAACTGTGTTATAGAGTGTAGTACTACATTTCAGTGAAGTGTAAGGCTTTCCAAAGCTGCCGAACGTGTTTCTTTCTATATTTCAATGGTATTCTGCCTTGTATAACACACATTTACCACTCTAGTCTCCTTTAAGGAAAGAATATAGGATTCATACAGTGTTTCATGTCATCTTAACTCGAATTAAGGATGTCCCGGATCTTAGCTACCTTTTCTACACTAAGAACTTACTTGGAGAATGTCTTTGAGCTGTTCTAAACAAGTTCTCATCTGTTTACAGTCATTTTCTCTGAATTATCCATGTTTTCATGTAGTTTCCTATATTCTGCCTTCTGGTCCAAGTATAAGCTTTGCCCACTTTATCAAACAACTTCCTACACACTGTTATGAACTGAGGCAGCTCGGGAACATTGTCTCTCAAGTGTGTTATAGAGTGTAGTACTACATTTCAGTGAAGTGTAAGGCTTTCCAAAGCTGCCGAACGTGTTTCTTTCTCTATTTCAATGGTATTCTGCCCTCTATAACACACATTTACCACTCTAGCCTCCTTTAAGTAAAGAATATAGGACTCATACAGTGTTTCATGTCATCTTAACTCGAATAAGGTTTTCACGTATCTTAGCTACCTTTTCTACAATAAGAACTGACTTGGAGAATCTCTTTGAGCTGTTCTAAACAAGTTCTCATCTGTTTACAGTCATTTTCTCTGAATTATCCATGTTTTCATGTAGTTTCCTATATTCTGCCTTCTGGTCCAAGTATAAGCTTTGCCCACTTTATCAAACAATTTCCTACACACTGTTATGAACTGAGGCAGCTCGGGAACATTGTCTCTCAACTGTGTTATAGAGTGTAGTACTACATTTCAGTGAAGTGTATGGCTTTCCAAAGCTGCCGAACGTGTTTCTTTCTCTATTTCAATGGTATTCTGCATTGTATAACAAACATTTACTACTCTAGTCTCCTTTAAGTAAAGAATATAGGATTCATACAGTGTTCCATGTGATCTTAACTCGAATTAAGGATTTCCCAGATCTTAGCTACCTTTTCTACACTAAGAACTGACTTGGAGAATCTCTTTCAGCTGTTCTAAACAAGCTCTCATCTGTTTACAGTCATTTTCACTGAATTATTCATGTTTTCACGTAGTTTCCTATATTCTGCCTTCTGGTCCAAGTATAAGCTTTGCCCACTTTATCAAACAACTTCCTACACACTGTTATGAACTGAGGCAGCTCGGGAACATTGTCTCTCAACTGTGTTATAGAGTGTAGTACTACATTTCTGTGAAGTGTAAGGCTTTCCAAAGCTGCCGAACGTGTTTCTTTCTATATTTCAATGGTATTCTGCCTTGTATAACACACATTTACCACTCTAGTCTCCTTTAAGGAAAGAATATAGGATTCATACAGTGTTTCATGTCATCTTAACTCGAATTAAGGATTTCCCATATCTTAGCTACCTTTTCTACACTAAGAACTGACTTGGAGAATCTCTTTCAGCTGTTCTAAACAAGCTCTCATCTGTTTACAGTCATTTTCACTGAATTATTCATGTTTTCACGTAGTTTTTTATATTCTGCCTTCTGGTCCAAGTATAAGCTTTGCCCACTTTATCAAACAACTTCCTACACACTGTTATGAACTGAGGCAGCTCGGGAACATTGTCTCTCAACTGTGTTATAGAGTGTAGTACTACATTTCAGTGAAGTGTAAGGCTTTCCAAAGCTGCCGAACGTGTTTCTTTCTATATTTCAATGGTATTCTGCCTTGTATAACACACATTTACCACTCTAGTCTCCTTTAAGGAAAGAATATAGGATTCATACAGTGTTTCATGTCATCTTAACTCGAATTAAGGATTTCCCGGATCTTAGCTACCTTTTCTACACTAAGAACTTACTTGGAGAATGTCTTTGAGCTGTTCTAAACAAGTTCTCATCTGTTTACAGTCATTTTCTCTGAATTATCCATGTTTTCATGTAGTTTCCTATATTCTGCCTTCTGGTCCAAGTATAACCTTTGCCCACTTTATCAAACAACTTCCTACACACTGTTATGAACTGAGGCAGCTCGGGAACATTGTCTCTCAACTGTGTTATAGAGTGTAGTACTACATTTCTGTGAAGTGTAAGGCTTTCCAAAGCTGCCGAACGTGTTTCTTTCTATATTTCAATGGTATTCTGCCTTGTATAACACACATTTACCACTCTAGTCTCCTTTAAGGAAAGAATATAGGATTCATACAGTGTTTCATGTCATCTTAACTCGAATTAAGGATTTCCCATATCTTAGCTACCTTTTCTACACTAAGAACTGACTTGGAGAATCTCTTTCAGCTGTTCTAAACAAGCTCTCATCTGTTTACAGTCATTTTCACTGAATTATTCATGTTTTCACGTAGTTTTTTATATTCTGCCTTCTGGTCCAAGTATAAGCTTTGCCCACTTTATCAAACAACTTCCTACACACTGTTATGAACTGAGGCAGCTCGGGAACATTGTCTCTCAACTGTGTTATAGAGTGTAGTACTACATTTCAGTGAAGTGTAAGGCTTTCCAAAGCTGCCGAACGTGTTTCTTTCTATATTTCAATGGTATTCTGCCTTGTATAACACACATTTACCACTCTAGTCTCCTTTAAGGAAAGAATATAGGATTCATACAGTGTTTCATGTCATCTTAACTCGAATTAAGGATTTCCCGGATCTTAGCTACCTTTTCTACACTAAGAACTTACTTGGAGAATGTCTTTGAGCTGTTCTAAACAAGTTCTCATCTGTTTACAGTCATTTTCTCTGAATTATCCATGTTTTCATGTAGTTTCCTATATTCTGCCTTCTGGTCCAAGTATAACCTTTGCCCACTTTATCAAACAACTTCCTACACACTGTTATGAACTGAGGCAGCTCGGGAACATTGTCTCTCAACTGTGTTATAGAGTGTAGTACTACATTTCTGTGAAGTGTAAGGCTTTCCAAAGCTGCCGAACGTGTTTCTTTCTATATTTCAATGGTATTCTGCCTTGTATAACACACATTTACCACTCTAGTCTCCTTTAAGGAAAGAATATAGGATTCATACAGTGTTTCATGTCATCTTAACTCGAATTAAGGATTTCCCATATCTTAGCTACCTTTTCCACACTAAGAACTGACTTGGAGAATCTCTTTGAGCTGTTCTAAACAAGTTCTCATCTGTTTACAGTCATTTTCTCTGAATTATCCATGTTTTCATGTAGTTTCCTATATTCTGCCTTCTGGTCCAAGTATAAGCTTTGCCCACTTTATCAAACAACTTCCTACACACTGTTATGAACTGAGGCAGCTCGGGAACATTGTCTCTCAACTGTGTTATAGAGTGTAGTACTACATTTCAGTGAAGTGTAAGGCTTTCCAAAGCTGCCGAACGTGTTTCTTTCTATATTTCAATGGTATTCTGCCTTGTATAACACACATTTACCACTCTAGTCTCCTTTAAGGAAAGAATATAGGATTCATACAGTGTTTCATGTCATCTTAACTCGAATTAAGGATGTCCCGGATCTTAGCTACCTTTTCTACACTAAGAACTTACTTGGAGAATGTCTTTGAGCTGTTCTAAACAAGTTCTCATCTGTTTACAGTCATTTTCTCTGAATTATCCATGTTTTCATGTAGTTTCCTATATTCTGCCTTCTGGTCCAAGTATAACCTTTGCCCACTTTATCAAACAACTTCCTACACACTGTTATGAACTGAGGCAGCTCGGGAACATTGTCTCTCAAGTGTGTTATAGAGTGTAGTACTACATTTCAGTGAAGTGTAAGGCTTTCCAAAGCTGCCGAACGTGTTTCTTTCTCTATTTCAATGGTATTCTGCCCTCTATAACACACATTTACCACTCTAGCCTCCTTTAAGTAAAGAATATAGGACTCATACAGTGTTTCATGTCATCTTAACTCGAATAAGGTTTTCACGTATCTTAGCTACCTTTTCTACAATAAGAACTGACTTGGAGAATCTCTTTGAGCTGTTCTAAACAAGTTCTCATCTGTTTACAGTCATTTTCTCTGAATTATCCATGTTTTCATGTAGTTTCCTATATTCTGCCTTCTGGTCCAAGTATAAGCTTTGCCCACTTTATCAAACAATTTCCTACACACTGTTATGAACTGAGGCAGCTCGGGAACATTGTCTCTCAACTGTGTTATAGAGTGTAGTACTACATTTCAGTGAAGTGTATGGCTTTCCAAAGCTGCCGAACGTGTTTCTTTCTCTATTTCAATGGTATTCTGCATTGTATAACAAACATTTACTACTCTAGTCTCCTTTAAGTAAAGAATATAGGATTCATACAGTGTTCCATGTGATCTTAACTCGAATTAAGGATTTCCCAGATCTTAGCTACCTTTTCTACACTAAGAACTGACTTGGAGAATCTCTTTCAGCTGTTCTAAACAAGCTCTCATCTGTTTACAGTCATTTTCACTGAATTATTCATGTTTTCACGTAGTTTCCTATATTCTGCCTTCTGGTCCAAGTATAAGCTTTGCCCACTTTATCAAACAACTTCCTACACACTGTTATGAACTGAGGCAGCTCGGGAACATTGTCTCTCAACTGTGTTATAGAGTGTAGTACTACATTTCTGTGAAGTGTAAGGCTTTCCAAAGATGCCGAACGTGTTTCTTTCTATATTTCAATGGTATTCTGCCTTGTATAACACACATTTACCACTCTAGTCTCCTTTAAGGAAAGAATATAGGATTCATACAGTGTTTCATGTCATCTTAACTCGAATTAAGGATTTCCCATATCTTAGCTACCTTTTCTACACTAAGAACTGACTTGGAGAATCTCTTTCAGCTGTTCTAAACAAGCTCTCATCTGTTTACAGTCATTTTCACTGAATTATTCATGTTTTCACGTAGTTTTTTATATTCTGCCTTCTGGTCCAAGTATAAGCTTTGCCCACTTTATCAAACAACTTCCTACACACTGTTATGAACTGAGGCAGCTCGGGAACATTGTCTCTCAACTGTGTTATAGAGTGTAGTACTACATTTCAGTGAAGTGTAAGGCTTTCCAAAGCTGCCGAACGTGTTTCTTTCTATATTTCAATGGTATTCTGCCTTGTATAACACACATTTACCACTCTAGTCTCCTTTAAGGAAAGAATATAGGATTCATACAGTGTTTCATGTCATCTTAACTCGAATTAAGGATTTCCCGGATCTTAGCTACCTTTTCTACACTAAGAACTTACTTGGAGAATGTCTTTGAGCTGTTCTAAACAAGTTCTCATCTGTTTACAGTCATTTTCTCTGAATTATCCATGTTTTCATGTAGTTTCCTATATTCTGCCTTCTGGTCCAAGTATAACCTTTGCCCACTTTATCAAACAACTTCCTACACACTGTTATGAACTGAGGCAGCTCGGGAACATTGTCTCTCAACTGTGTTATAGAGTGTAGTACTACATTTCTGTGAAGTGTAAGGCTTTCCAAAGCTGCCGAACGTGTTTCTTTCTATATTTCAATGGTATTCTGCCTTGTATAACACACATTTACCACTCTAGTCTCCTTTAAGGAAAGAATATAGGATTCATACAGTGTTTCATGTCATCTTAACTCGAATTAAGGATTTCCCATATCTTAGCCACCTTTTCCACACTAAGAACTGACTTGGAGAATCTCTTTGAGCTGTTCTAAACAAGTTCTCATCTGTTTACAGTCATTTTCTCTGAATTATCCATGTTTTCATGTAGTTTCCTATATTCTGCCTTCTGGTCCAAGTATAAGCTTTGCCCACTTTATCAAACAACTTCCTACACACTGTTATGAACTGAGGAGCTCGGGAACATTGTCTCTCAACTGTGTTATAGAGTGTAGTACTACATTTCTGTGAAGTGTAAGGCTTTCCAAAGCTGCCGAACGTGTTTCTTTCTATATTTCAATGGTATTCTGCCTTGTATAACACACATTTACCACTCTAGTCTCCTTTAAGGAAAGAATATAGGATTCATACAGTGTTTCATGTCATCTTAACTCGAATTAAGGATTTCCCATATCTTAGCTACCTTTTCTACACTAAGAACTGACTTGGAGAATCTCTTTCAGCTGTTCTAAACAAGCTCTCATCTGTTTACAGTCATTTTCACTGAATTATTCATGTTTTCACGTAATTTTTTATATTCTGCCTTCTGGTCCAAGTATAAGCTTTGCCCACTTTATCAAACAACTTCCTACACACTGTTATGAACTGAGGCAGCTCGGGAACATTGTCTCTCAACTGTGTTATAGAGTGTAGTACTACATTTCAGTGAAGTGTAAGGCTTTCCAAAGCTGCCGAACGTGTTTCTTTCTATATTTCAATGGTATTCTGCCTTGTATAACACACATTTACCACTCTAGTCTCCTTTAAGGAAAGAATATAGGATTCATACAGTGTTTCATGTCATCTTAACTCGAATTAAGGATTTCCCGGATCTTAGCTACCTTTTCTACACTAAGAACTTACTTGGAGAATGTCTTTGAGCTGTTCTAAACAAGTTCTCATCTGTTTACAGTCATTTTCTCTGAATTATCCATGTTTTCATGTAGTTTCCTATATTCTGCCTTCTGGTCCAAGTATAACCTTTGCCCACTTTATCAAACAACTTCCTACACACTGTTATGAACTGAGGCAGCTCGGGAACATTGTCTCTCAAGTGTGTTATAGAGTGTAGTACTACATTTCAGTGAAGTGTAAGGCTTTCCAAAGCTGCCAAACGTGTTTCTTTCTCTATTTCAATGGTATTCTGCATTGTATAACAAACATTTACTACTCTAGTCTCCTTTAAGTAAAGAATATAGGATTCATACAGTGTTCCATGTGATCTTAACTCGAATTAAGGATTTCCCAGATCTTAGCTACCTTTTCTACACTAACAACTGACTTGGAGAATCTCTTTCAGCTGTTCTAAACAAGCTCTCATCTGTTTACAGTAATTTTCACTGAATTATTCATGTTTTCATGTAGTTTCCTATATTCTGCCTTCTGGTCCAAGTATAAGCTTTGCCCACTTTATCAAACAACTTCCTACACACTGTTATGAACTGAGGCAGCTCGGGAAGATTGTCTCTCAACTGTGTTATAGAGTGTAGTACTACATTTCTGTGAAGTGTAAGGCTTTCCAAAGCTGCCGAACGTGTTTCTTTCTATATTTCAATGGTATTCTGCCTTGTATAACACACATTTACCACTCTAGTCTCCTTTAAGGAAAGAATATAGGATTCATACAGTGTTTCATGTCATCTTAACTCGAATTAAGGATTTCCCGGATCATAGCTACCTTTTCTACACTAAGAACTTACTTGGAGAATGTCTTTGAGCTGTTCTAAACAAGTTCTCATCTGTTTACAGTCATTTTCTCTGAATTATCCATGTTTTCATGTAGTTTCCTATATTCTGCCTTCTGGTCCAAGTATAACCTTTGCCCACTTTATCAAACAACTTCCTACACACTGTTATGAACTGAGGCAGCTCGGGAACATTGTCTCTCAAGTGTGTTATAGAGTGTAGTACTACATTTCAGTGAAGTGTAAGGCTTTCCAAAGCTGCCAAACGTGTTTCTTTCTCTATTTCAATGGTATTCTGCCTTGTATAACACACATTTACCACTCTAGTCTCCTTTAAGGAAAGAATATAGGATTCATACAGTGTTTCATGTCATCTTAACTCGAATTAAGGATTTCCCATATCTTAGCTACCTTTTCCACACTAAGAACTGACTTGGAGAATCTCTTTGAGCTGTTCTAAACAAGTTCTCATCTGTTTACAGTCATTTTCTCCGAATTATCCATGTTTTCATGTAGTTTCCTATATTCTGCCTTCTGGTCCAAGTATAAGCTTTGCCCACTTTATCAAACAATTTCCTACACACTGTTATGAACTGAGGCAGCTCGGGAACATTGTCTCTCAACTGTGTTATAGAGTGTAGTACTACATTTCAGTGAAGTGTATGGCTTTCCAAAGCTGCCGAACGTGTTTCTTTCTCTATTTCAATGGTATTCTGCATTGTATAACAAACATTTACTACTCTAGTCTCCTTTAAGTAAAGAATATAGGATTCATACAGTGTTCCATGTGATCTTAACTCGAATTAAGGATTTCCCAGATCTTAGCTACCTTTTCTACACTAACAACTGACTTGGAGAATCTCTTTCAGCTGTTCTAAACAAGCTCTCATCTGTTTACAGTAATTTTCACTGAATTATTCATGTTTTCATGTAGTTTCCTATATTCTGCCTTCTGGTCCAAGTATAAGCTTTGCCCACTTTATCAAACAACTTCCTACACACTGTTATGAACTGAGGCAGCTCGGGAAGATTGTCTCTCAACTGTGTTATAGAGTGTAGTACTACATTTCTGTGAAGTGTAAGGCTTTCCAATGCTGCCGAACGTGTTTCTTTCTATATTTCAATGGTATTCTGCCTTGTATAACACACATTTACCACTCTAGTCTCCTTTAAGGAAAGAATATAGGATTCATACAGTGTTTCATGTCATCTTAACTCGAATTAAGTATTTCCCGGATCTTAGCTACCTTTTCTACACTAAGAACTGACTTGGAGAATGTCTTTGAGCTGTTCTAAACAAGTTCTCATCTGTTTACAGTCATTTTCTCTGAATTATCCATGTTTTCATGTAGTTTCCTATATTCTGCCTTCTGGTACAAGTATAAGCTTTGCCCACTTTATCAAACAATTTCCTACACACTGTTATGAACTGAGGCAGCTCGGGAACATTGTCTCTCAACTGTGTTATAGAGTGTAGTACTACATTTCAGTGAAGTGTATGGCTTTCCAAAGCTGCCGAACGTGTTTCTTTCTCTATTTCAATGGTATTCTGCATTGTATAACAAACATTTACTACTCTAGTCTCCTTTAAGTAAAGAATATAGGATTCATACAGTGTTCCATGTGGTCTTAACTCGAATTAAGGATTTCCCAGATCTTAGCTACCTTTTCTACACTAACAACTGACTTGGAGAATCTCTTTCAGCAGTTCTAAACAAGCTCTCATCTGTTTACAGTAATTTTCACTGAATTATTCATGTTTTCATGTAGTTTCCTATATTCTGCCTTCTGGTCCAAGTATAAGCTTTGCCCACTTTATCAAACAACTTCCTACACACTGTTATGAACTGAGGCAGCTCGGGAAGATTGTCTCTCAACTGTGTTATAGAGTGTAGTACTACATTTCTGTGAAGTGTAAGGCTTTCCAAAGCTGCCGAACGTGTTTCTTTCTATATTTCAATGGTATTCTGCCTTGTATAACACACATTTACCACTCTAGTCTCCTTTAAGGAAAGAATATAGGATTCATACAGTGTTTCATGTCATCTTAACTTGAATTAAGTATTTCCCGGATCTTAGCTACCTTTTCTACACTAAGAACTGACTTGGAGAATGTCTTTGAGCTGTTCTAAACAAGTTCTCATCTGTTTACAGTCATTTTCTCTGAATTATCCATGTTTTCATGTAGTTTCCTATATTCTGCCTTCTGGTCCAAGTATAACCTTTGCCCACTTTATCAAACAACTTCCTACACATTGTTATGAACTGAGGCAGCTCGGGAACATTGTCTCTCAACTGTGTTATAGAGTGTAGTACTACATTTCAGTGAAGTGTAAGGCTTTCCAAAGCTGCCGAACGTGTTTCTTTCTCTATTTCAATGGTATTCTGCCCTCTATAACACACATTTACCACTCTAGTCTCCTTTAAGTAAAGAATATAGGATTCATACAGTGTTTCATGTCATCTTAACTCGAATAAGGATTTCACGTATCTTAGCTACCTTTTCTACAATAAGAACTGACTTGGAGAATCTCTTTGAGCTGTTCTAAACAAGTTCTCATCTGTTTACAGTCATTTTCTCTGAATTATCCATGTTTTCATGTAGTTTCATTTATTCTGGCTTCTGGTACAAGTATAAGCTTTGCCCACTTTATCAAACAATTTCCTACACACTGTTATGAACTGAGGCAGCTCGGGAACATTGTCTCTCAACTGTGTTATAGAGTGTAGTACTACATTTCAGTGAAGTGTATGGCTTTCCAAAGCTGCCGAACGTGTTTCTTTTCTATTTCAATGGTATTCTGCATTGTATAACAAACATTTACTACTCTAGTCTCCTTTAAGTAAAGAATATAGGATTCATACAGTGTTCCATGTGGTCTTAACTCGAATTAAGGATTTCCCAGATCTTAGCTACCTTTTCTACACTAACAACTGACTTGGAGAATCTCTTTCAGCTGTTCTAAACAAGCTCTCATCTGTTTACAGTAATTTTCACTGAATTATTCATGTTTTCATGTAGTTTCCTATATTCTGCCTTCTGGTCCAAGTATAAGCTTTGCCCACTTTATCAAACAACTTCCTACACACTGTTATGAACTGAGGCAGCTCGGGAAGATTGTCTCTCAACTGTGTTATAGAGTGTAGTACTACATTTCTGTGAAGTGTAAGGCTTTCCAAAGCTGCCGAACGTGTTTCTTTCTATATTTCAATGGTATTCTGCCTTGTATAACACACATTTACCACTCTAGTCTCCTTTAAGGAAAGAATATAGGATTCATACAGTGTTTCATGTCATCTTAACTCGAATTAAGGATTTCCCGGATCTTAGCTACCTTTTCTACACTAAGAACTGACTTGGAGAATGTCTTTGAGCTGTTCTAAACAAGTTCTCATCTGTTTACAGTCATTTTCTCTGAATTATCCATGTTTTCATGTAGTTTCCTATATTCTGCCTTCTGGTCCAAGTATAACCTTTGCCCACTTTATCAAACAACTTCCTACACACTGTTATGAACTGAGGCAGCTCGGGAACATTGTCTCTCAACTGTGTTATAGAGTGTAGTACTACATTTCAGTGAAGTGTAAGGCTTTCCAAAGCTGCCGAACGTGTTTCTTTCTCTATTTCAATGGTATTCTGCCCTCTATAACACACATTTACCACTCTAGTCTCCTTTAAGTAAAGAATATAGGATTCATACAGTGTTTCATGTCATCTTAACTCGAATAAGGATTTCACGTATCTTAGCTACCTTTTCTACAATAAGAACTGACTTGGAGAATCTCTTTGAGCTGTTCTAAACAAGTTCTCATCTGTTTACAGTCATTTTCTCTGAATTATCCATGTTTTCATGTAGTTTCATTTATTCTGCCTTCTGGTACAAGTATAAGCTTTGCCCACTTTATCAAACAATTTCCTACACACTGTTATGAACTGAGGCAGCTCGGGAACATTGTCTCTCAACTGTGTTATAGAGTGTAGTACTACATTTCAGTGAAGTGTATGGCTTTCCAAAGCTGCCGAACGTGTTTCTTTCTCTATTTCAATGGTATTCTGCATTGTATAACAAACATTTACTACTCTAGTCTCCTTTAAGTAAAGAATATAGGATTCATACAGTGTTCCATGTGGTCTTAACTCGAATTAAGGATTTCCCAGATCTTAGCTACCTTTTCTACACTAACAACTGACTTGGAGAATCTCTTTCAGCTGTTCTAAACAAGCTCTCATCCGTTTACAGTAATTTTCACTGAATTATTCATGTTTTCATGTAGTTTCCTATATTCTGCCTTCTGGTCCAAGTATAAGCTTTGCCCACTTTATCAAACAACTTCCTACACACTGTTATGAACTGAGGCAGCTCGGGAACATTGTCTCTCAACTGTGTTATAGAGTGTAGTACTACATTTCTGTGAAGTGTAAGGCTTTCCAAAGCTGCCGAACGTGTTTCTTTCTCTAATTCAATGGTATACTGCCTTGTATAACACACATTTACCACTCTAGTCTCCTTTAAGTAAAGAATATAGGATTCATACAGTGTTTCATGTGATCTTAACTCGAATTAAGGATTTCCCGGATCTTAGCTACCTCATCTACACTAAAAACTGACTTGGAGAATCTCTTTCAGCTGTTCTAAACAAGCTCTCTTCTGCTGACAGTCATTTTCACTGAATTATTCATGATTTCATGTAGTTTCCTATATTCTACCTTCTGGTCCAAGTATAAGCTTTGCCCACTTTATCAAACAACTTCCCACACACTGTTATGAACTGAGGCAGCTCGGGAACATTGTCTCTCAACTGTGTTATAGAGTGTAGTACTACATTTCAGTGAAGTGTAAGGCTTTCCAAAGCTGTCGAACGTGTTTCTTTCTCTATTTTAATGGTATTCTGCCTTGTATAACACACATTTACCACTCTAGTCTCCTTTAAGTAAAGAATATAGGATTCATACAGTGTTTCATGTCCTCTTAACTCAAATTAAGGATTTCCCGGATCTTAGCTACCTTTTCTACAATAAGAACTGACTTGGAGAATCTCTTTCAGCTGTTCTAAACAAGCTCTCATCTGTTTACAGTCATTTTCACTGAATTATTCATGTTTTCATGTAGTTTCCTATATTCTGCCTTCTGGTCCAAGTATAAGCTTTGCCCACTTTATCAAACAACTTCCTAGACACTGTTATGAACTGAGGCAGTTCGGGACCATGGTCTCTCAACTGTGTTATAGAGTGTAGTACTACATTTCAGTGAAGTGTAAGGCTTTCCAAAGCTGCCGAACGTGTTTCTTTCTCTATTTCAATGGTATTCTGCCTTGTATAACACACATTTACCACTCTAGTCTCCTTTAAGTAAAGAATATAGGATTCATACAGTGTTTCATGTCATCTTAACTCGAATTAAGGATTTCCCGGATCTTAGCTACTTTTTCTACACTAAGAACTGACTTGGAGAATCTCTTTCATCTGTTCTAAACAAGCTCTCATCTGTTTACAGTCATTTTCACTGAATTATTCATGTTTTCATGGAGTTTCCTATATTCTGCCTTCTGGTCCAAGTATAAGCTTTGCCCACTTTATCAAACAACTTCCTACACACCGTTATGAACTGAGGCAGCTCGGGAACATTGTCTCTCAACTGTGTTATAGAGTGTAGTACTACATTTCAGTGAAGTGCAAGGCTTTCCAAAGCTGCCGAACGTGTTTCTTTCTCTATTTCAATGGTATTCTGCCTTGTATAACACACATTTACCACTCTAGTCTCCTTTAAGTAAAGAATATAGGATTCATACAGTGTTTCATGTCATCTTAACTCGAATTAAGGATTTCCCAGATCTTAGCTACCTTTTGTACACTAAGAACTGACTTGGAGAATCTCTTTCAGCTGTTCTAAACAAGCTCTCATCTGTTTACAGTCATTTTCAGTGAATTATTCATGTTTTCATGTTGTTCCCTATATTCTTCCTTCTGGTCCAAGTATAAGCTTTGCCCACTTTATCAAACAACTTCCTACACACTGTTATGAACTGAGGCAGCTCGGGAACATTGCCTCTCAACTGTGTTATAGAGTGTAGTACTACATTTCAGTGAAGTGTAAGGCTTTCCAAAGCTGCCGAACGTGTTTCTTTCTCTATTTCAATGGTATTCTGCCTTGTATAACACACATTTACCACTCTAGTCTCCTTTAAGTAAAGAATATAGGATTCATACAGTGTTTCATGTCATCTTAACTCGAATTAAGGATTTGCCGGATCTTAGCTACCTTTTCTACACTAAGAACTGACTTGGAAAATCTCTTTCAGCTGTTCTAAACAAGCTCTCATCTGTTTACAGTCATTTTCACTGAATTATTCATGTTTTCATGTTGTTTCCTATATTCTGCCTTCTGGTCCAAGTATAAGCTTTGCCCACTTTATCAAACAACTTCCTAAACACCGTTATGAACTGAGGCAGCTCGGGAACATTGTCTCTCAACAGTGTTATAGAGTGTAGTACTACATTTCAGTGAAGTGTAAGGCTTTCCAAAGCTGCCGAACGTGTTTCTTTCTCTATTTCAATGGTATTCTGCCTTGTATAACACACATTTACCACTCTAGTCTCCTTTCAGTAAAGAATATAGGATTCATACAGTGTTTCATGTCATCTTAACTCGAATTAAGGATTTCCCGGATATTAGCTACCTTTTCTACACTAAGAACTGACTTGGAGAATCTCTTTCAGCTGTTCTAAACAAGTTCTCATCTGTTTACAGTCATTTTCTCTGAATTATCCATGTTTTCATGTAGTTTCCTATATTCTGCCTTCTGGTCCAAGTATAAACTTTGCCCACTTTATCAAACAACTTCCTACACACTCTTATGAACTGAGGCAGCTCGGGAACATTGTCTCTCAACTGTGTTATAGAGTGTAGTACTATATTTCAGTGAAGTGTAAGGCTTTCCAAAGCTGCCGAACGTGTTTCTTTCTCTATTTAAATGGTATTCTGCCTTGTATAACACACATTTACCGCTCTAGTCTCCTTTAAGTAAAGAATATAGGATTCATACAGTGTTTCATGTGATCTTAACTCGAATTAAGGATTTCCCGGATCTTAGCTACCTTTTCTAACACTAAGAACTGACTTGGAGAATCTCTTTCAGCTGTTCTAAACAAGCTCTCATCTGTTTACAGTCATTTTCACTGAATTATTCATATTTTCATGTAGTTTCCTATATTCTGCCTTCTGGTCCAAGTATAAGCTTTGCCCACTTTATCAAACAACTTCCTACATACTGATATGAACTGAGGCAGCTCGGGAACATTGTCTCTCAACTGTGTTATAGAGTGTAGTACTACATTTCAGTGAAGTGTAAGGCTTTCCAAAGCTGCCGAACGTGTTTCTTTCTCTATTTCAATGGTATTCTGCCTTGTATAACACACATTTACCACTGTAGTCTCCTATCAGGAAAGAATATAGGATTCATGCAGTGTTTCATGTCATCTTAACTCAAATCAGGATTTCCCGGATCTTAGCTACCTTTTCTACAATAAGAATGGACTTGGAGTATCTCTTTGAGCTGTTCTAAACAAGTTCTCATCTGTTTACACTCATTTTCTCTGAATTATCCATGTTTCCATGTAGTTTCCTATATTCTGCCTTCTGGTCCAAGTATAAGCTTTGCCCACTTTATCAAACAACTTCCTACACACTGTTATGAACTGAGGCAGCTTGGGAACATTGTCTCTCAACTGTGTTATAGAGTGTAGTACTACATTTCAGTGAAGTGTAAGGCTTTCCAAAGCTGCCAAACGTGTTTCTTTCTCTATTTCAATGGTATTCTGCCTTGTATAACACACATTTACCACTCTAGTCTCCTTTAAGTAAAGAATATAGGATTCATACAGTGTTTCATGTAATCTTAACTCGAATTAAGGATTTCCCGGATCTTAGCTACCTTTTCTACACTAAGAACTGACTTGGAGAATCTCTTTCAGCTGTTCTAAACAAGTTCTCATCTGTTTACAGTCATTTTCTGTGAATTATCCATGTTTTCATGTAGTTTCCTATATTCTGCCTTCTGGTCCAAGTATAAACTTTGCCCACTTTATCAAAAAACTTCCTACACACTGTTATGAACTGAGGCAGCTCGGGAACATTGTCTCTCAACTGTGTTATAGAGTGTAGTACTATATTTCAGTGAAGTGTAAGGCTTTCCAAAGCTGCCAAACGTGTTTCTTTCTCTATTTAAATGGTATTCTGCCTTGTATAACACACATTTACCACTCTAGTCTCCTTTAAGTAAAGAATATAGGATTCATACAGTGTTTCATGTGATCTTAACTCGAATTAAGGATTTCCCAGATCTTAGCTACCTTTTCTAACACTAAGAACTGACTTGGAGAATCTCTTTCAGCTGTTCTAAACAAGCTCGCATCTGTTTACAGTCATTTTCACTGAATTATTCATATTTTCATGTAGTTTCCTATATTCTGCCTTCTGGTCCAAGTATAAGCTTTGCCCACTTTATCAAACAACTTCCTACACACTGATATGAACTGAGGCAGCTCGGGAACATTGTCTCTCAACTGTGTTATAGAGTGTAGTACTACATTTCAGTGAAGTGTAAGGCTTTCCAAAGCTGCCGAACGTGTTTCTTTCTCTATTTCAATGGTATTCTGCCTTGTATAACACACATTTACCACTCTAGTCTCCTTTAAGTAAAGAATATAGGATTCATACAGAGTTTCATGTCATCTTAACTCGAATAAGGATTTCCCGGATCTTAGCTACCTTTTCTACAATAAGAACTGACTTGGAGTATCTCTTTGAGCTGTTCTAAACAAGTTCTCATCTGTTTACAGTCATTTTCTCTGAATTATCCATGTTTTCATGTTGTTTCCTATATTCTGCCTTCTGGTCCAAGTATAAGCTTTGCCCACTTTATCAAACAACTTCCTACACACTGTTATGAACTGAGGCAGCTCAGGAACATTGTCTCTCAACTGTGTTATAGAGTGTAGTACTACATTTCAGTGAAGTGTAAGGCTTTCCAAAGCTGCCGAACGTTTTTCTTTCTCTATTTCAATGGTATTCTGCATTGTATAACACACATTTACTACTCTAGTCTCCTTTAAGTAAAGAATATAGGATTCATACAGTGTTCCATGTGATCTTAACTCGAATTAAGGATTTTCCAGATCTTCGCTACCTTTTCTACACTAACAACTCACTTGGAGAATCTCTTTCAGCTGTTCTAAACAAGCTCTCATCTGTTTACAGTAATTTTCACTGAATTATTCATGTTTTCATGTAGTTTCCTATATTCTGCCTTCTGGTCCAAGTATAAGCTTTGCCCACTTTATCAAACAACTTCCTACACACTGTTATGAACTGAGGCAGCTCGGGAACATTGTCTCTCAACTGTTATAGAGTGTAGTACTACATTTCAGTGAAGTGTAAGGCTTTCCAAAGCTGCCGAATGTGTTTCTTTCTATATTTCAATGGTATTCTGCCTTGTATAACACACATTTACCACTGTAGTCTCCTATCAGGAAAGAATATAGGATTCATACAGTGTTTCATGTCATCTTAACTCGAATTAAGGATTTCCCGGATCTTAGCTACCTTTTCTACACTAAGAACTGACTTGGAGAATGTCTTTGAGCTGTTCTAAACAAGTTCTCATCTGTTTACACTCATTTTCTCTGAATTATCCATGTTTTCATGTAGTTTCCTATATTCTGCCTACTGGTCCAAGTATAAACTTTGCCCACTTTATCAAACAACTTCCTAACACCGTTATGAACTGAGGCAGCTCGGGAACATTGTCTCTCAACTGTGTTATAGAGTGTAGTACTACATTTCAGTGAAGTGTAAGGCTTTCCAAAGCTGCCGAACGTGTTTCTTTCTCTATTTCAATGGTATTCTGCCTTGTATAACACACATTTACCACTCTAGTCTCCTTTAAGTAAAGAATATAGGATTCATACAGTGTTTCATGTAATCTTAACTCGAATTAAGGATTTCCCGGATATTAGCTAACTTTTCTACACTAAGAACTGACTTGGAGAATCTCTTTCAGCTGTTCTAAACAAGTTCTCATCTGTTTACAGTCATTTTCTCTGAATTATCCATGTTTTCATGTAGTTTCCTATATTCTGCCTTCGGGTCCAAGTATAAACTTTGCCCACTTTATCAAACAACTTCCTACACACTGTTATGAACTGAGGCAGCTCGGGAACATTGTCTCTCAACTGTGTTATAGAGTGTAGTACTACATTTCTGTGAAGTGTAAGGATTTCCAAAGCTGCCGAACGTGTTTCTTTCTCTATTTCAATGGTATTCTGCCTTGTATAACACACATTTACCACTCTAGTCTCCTTTAAGTAAAGAATATAGGATTCATACAGTGTTTCATGTCATCTTAACTCGAATTAAGGATTTGCCGGATCTTAGCTACCTTTTCTACACTAAGAACTGACTTGGAAAATCTCTTTCAGCTGTTCTAAACAAGCTCTCATCTGTTTACAGTCATTTTCACTGAATTATTCATGTTTTCATGTTGTTTCCTATATTCTGCCTTCTGGTCCAAGTATAAGCTTTGCCCACTTTATCAAACAACTTCCTAAACACCGTTATGAACTGAGGCAGCTCGGGAACATTGTCTCTCAACTGTGTTATAGAGTGTAGTACTACATTTCAGTGAAGTGTAAGGCTTTCCAAAGCTGCCGAACGTGTTTCTTTCTCTATTTCAATGGTATTCTGCCTTGTATAACACACATTTACCACTCTAGTCTCCTTTAAGTAAAGAATATAGGATTCATACAGTGTTTCATGTAATCTTAACTCGAATTAAGGATTTCCCGGATATTAGCTACCTTTTCTACACTAAGAACTGACTTGGAGAATCTCTTTCAGCTGTTCTAAACAAGTTCTCATCTGTTTACAATCATTTTCTCTGAATTATCCATGTTTTCATGTAGTTTCCTATATTCTGCCTTCTGGTCCAAGTATAAACTTTGCCCACTTTATCAAACAACTTCCTACACACTGTTATGAACTGAGGCAGCTCGGGAACATTGTCTCTCAACTGTGTTATAGAGTGTAGTACTATATTTCAGTGAAGTGTAAGGCTTTCCAAAGCTGCCGAACGTGTTTCTTTCTCTATTTAAATGGTATTCTGCCTTGTATAACACACATTTACCATTCTAGTCTCCTTTAAGTAAAGAATATAGGATTCATACAGTGTTTCATGTGATCTTAACTCGAATTAAGGATTTCCCGGATCTTAGCTACCTTTTCTAACACTAAGAACTGACTTGGAGAATCTCTTTCAGCTGTTCTAAACAAGCTCTCATCTGTTTACAGTCATTTTCACTGAATTATTCATATTTTCATGTAGTTTCCTATATTCTGCCTTCTGGTCCAAGTATAAGCTTTGCCCACTTTATCAAACAACTTCCTACATACTGATATGAACTGAGGCAGCTCGGGAACATTGTCTCTCAACTGTGTTATAGAGTGTAGTACTACATTTCAGTGAAGTGTAAGGCTTTCCAAAGCTGCCGAACGTGTTTCTTTCTCTATTTCAATGGTATTCTGCCTTGTATAACACACATTTACCACTCTAGTCTCCTTTAAGTAAAGAATATAGGATTCATACAGAGTTTCATGTCATCTTAACTCGAATAAGGATTTCCCGGATCTTAGCTACCTTTTCTACAATAAGAACTGACTTGGAGTATCTCTTTGAGCTGTTCTAAACAAGTTCTCATCTGTTTACAGTCATTTTCTCTGAATTATCCATGTTTTCATGTTGTTTCCTATATTCTGCCTTCTGGTCCAAGTATAAGCTTTGCCCACTTTATCAAACAACTTCCTACACACTGTTATGAACTGAGGCAGCTCAGGAACATTGTCTCTCAACTGTGTTATAGAGTGTAGTACTACATTTCAGTGAAGTGTAAGGCTTTCCAAAGCTTCCGAACGTGTTTCTTTCTCTATTTCAATGGTATTCTGCCTTGTATAACACACATTTACCACTCTAGTCTCCTTTAAGTAAAGAATATAGGATTCATACAGTGTTTCATGTCATCTTAACTCGAATTAAGGATTTGCCGGATCTTAGCTACCTTTTCTACACTAAGAACTGACTTGGAAAATCTCTTTCAGCTGTTCTAAACAAGCTCTCATCTGTTTACAGTCATTTTCACTGAATTATTCATGTTTTCATGTTGTTTCCTATATTCTGCCTTCTGGTCCAAGTATAAGCTTTGCCCACTTTATCAAACAACTTCCTAAACACCGTTATGAACTGAGGCAGCTCGGGAACATTGTCTCTCAACAGTGTTATAGAGTGTAGTACTACATTTCAGTGAAGTGTAAGGCTTTCCAAAGCTGCCGAACGTGTTTCTTTCTCTATTTCAATGGTATTCTGCCTTGTATAACACACATTTACCACTCTAGTCTCCTTTAAGTAAAGAATATAGGATTCATACAGTGTTTCATGTCATCTTAACTCGAATTAAGGATTTCCCGGATATTAGCTACCTTTTCTACACTAAGAACTGACTTGGAGAATCTCTTTCAGCTGTTCTAAACAAGTTCTCATCTGTTTACAGTCATTTTCTCTGAATTATCCATGTTTTCATGTAGTTTCCTATATTCTGCCTTCTGGTCTAAGTATAAACTTTGCCCACTTTATCAAACAACTTCCTACACACTGTTATGAACTGAGGCAGCTCGGGAACATTGTCTCTCAACTGTGTTATAGAGTGTAGTACTATATTTCAGTGAAGTGTAAGGCTTTCCAAAGCTGCCGAACGTGTTTCTTTCTCTATTTAAATGGTATTCTGCCTTGTATAACACACATTTACCGCTCTAGTCTCCTTTAAGTAAAGAATATAGGATTCATACAGTGTTTCATGTGATCTTAACTCGAATTAAGGATTTCCCGGATCTTAGCTACCTTTTCTAACACTAAGAACTGACTTGGAGAATCTCTTTCAGCTGTTCTAAACAAGCTCTCATCTGTTTACAGTCATTTTCACTGAATTATTCATATTTTCATGTAGTTTCCTATATTCTGCCTTCTGGTCCAAGTATAAGCTTTGCCCACTTTATCAAACAACTTCCTACATACTGATATGAACTGAGGCAGCTCGGGAACATTGTCTCTCAACTGTGTTATAGAGTGTAGTACTACATTTCAGTGAAGTGTAAGGCTTTCCAAAGCTGCCGAACGTGTTTCTTTCTCTATTTCAATGGTATTCTGCCTTGTATAACACACATTTACCACTCTAGTCTCCTTTAAGTAAAGAATATAGGATTCATACAGAGTTTCATGTCATCTTAACTCGAATAAGGATTTCCCGGATCTTAGCTACCTTTTCTACAATAAGAACTGACTTGGAGTATCTCTTTGAGCTGTTCTAAACAAGTTCTCATCTGTTTACAGTCATTTTCTCTGAATTATCCATGTTTTCATGTTGTTTCCTATATTCTGCCTTCTGGTCCAAGTATAAGCTTTGCCCACTTTATCAAACAACTTCCTACACACTGTTATGAACTGAGGCAGCTCAGGAACATTGTCTCTCAACTGTGTTATAGAGTGTAGTACTACATTTCAGTGAAGTGTAAGGCTTTCCAAAGCTGCCGAACGTGTTTCTTTCTCTATTTCAATGGTATTCTGCATTGTATAACACACATTTACTACTCTAGTCTCCTTTAAGTAAAGAATATAGGATTCATACAGTGTTCCATGTGATCTTAACTCGAATTAAGGATTTTCCAGATCTTAGCTACCTTTTCTACACTAACAACTGACTTGGAGAATCTCTTTCAGCTGTTCTAAACAAGCTCTCATCTGTTTACAGTAATTTTCACTGAATTATTCATGTTTTCATGTAGTTTCCTATATTCTGCCTTCTGGTCCAAGTATAAGCTTTGCCCACTTTATCAAACAACTTCCTACACACTGTTATGAACTGAGGCAGCTCGGGAACATTGTCTCTCAACTGTTATAGAGTGTAGTACTACATTTCAGTGAAGTGTAAGGCTTTCCAAAGCTGCCGAATGTGTTTCTTTCTATATTTCAATGGTATTCTGCCTTGTATAACACACATTTACCACTGTAGTCTCCTATCAGGAAAGAATATAGGATTCATACAGTGTTTCATGTCATCTTAACTCGAATTAAGGATTTCCCGGATCTTACCTACCTTTTCTACACTAAGAACTGACTTGGAGAATGTCTTTGAGCTGTTCTAAACAAGTTCTCCTCTGTTTACAGTCATTTTCTCTGAATTATCCATGTTTTCATGTAGTTTCCTATATTCTGCCTTCTGGTCCAAGTATAAGCTTTGCCCACTTTATCAAACAACTTCCTACACACCGTTATGAACTGAGGCAGCTCGGGAACATTGTCTCTCAACTGTGTTATAGAGTGTAGTACTACATTTCAGTGAAGTGCAAGGCTTTCCAAAGCTGCCGAACGTGTTTCTTTCGCTATTTCAATGGTATTCTGCCTTGTATAACACACATTTACCACTCTAGTCTCCTTTAAGTAAAGAATATAGGATTCATACAGTGTTTCATGTCATCTTAACTCGAATTAAGGATTTCCCAGATCTTAGCTACCTTTTGTACACTAAGAACTGACTTGGAGAATCTCTTTCAGCTGTTCTAAACAAGCTCTCATCTGTTTACAGTCATTTTCAGTGAATTATTCATGTTTTCATGTTGTTCCCTATATTCTTCCTTCTGGTCCAAGTATAAGCTTTGCCCACTTTATCAAACAACTTCCTACACACTGTTATGAACTGAGGCAGCTCGGGAACATTGTCTCTCAACTGTGTTATAGAGTGTAGTACTACATTTCTGTGAAGTGTAAGGCTTTCCAAAGCTGCCGAACGTGTTTCTTTCTCTATTTCAATGGTATTCTGCCTTGTATAACACACATTTACCACTCTAGTCTCCTTTAAGTAAAGAATATAGGATTCATACAGTGTTTCATGTCATCTTAACTCGAATTAAGGATTTGCCGGATCTTAGCTACCTTTTCTACACTAAGAACTGACTTGGAAAATCTCTTTCAGCTGTTCTAAACAAGCTCTCATCTGTTTACAGTCATTTTCACTGAATTATTCATGTTTTCATGTTGTTTCCTATATTCTGCCTTCTGGTCCAAGTATAAGCTTTGCCCACTTTATCAAACAACTTCCTAAACACCGTTATGAACTGAGGCAGCTCGGGAACATTGTCTCTCAACTGTGTTATAGAGTGTAGTACTACATTTCAGTGAAGTGTAAGGCTTTCCAAAGCTGCCGAACGTGTTTCTTTCTCTATTTCAATGGTATTCTGCCTTGTATAACACACATTTACCACTCTAGTCTCCTTTAAGTAAAGAATATAGGATTCATACAGTGTTTCATGTAATCTTAACTCGAATTAAGGATTTCCCGGATATTAGCTACCTTTTCTACACTAAGAACTGACTTGGAGAATCTCTTTCAGCTGTTCTAAACAAGTTCTCATCTGTTTACAGTCATTTTCTCTGAATTATCCATGTTTTCATGTAGTTTCCTATATTCTGCCTTCTGGTCCAAGTATAAACTTTGCCCACTTTATCAAACAACTTCCTACACACTGTTATGAACTGAGGCAGCTCGGGAACATTGTCTCTCAACTGTGTTATAGAGTGTAGTACTATATTTCAGTGAAGTGTAAGGCTTTCCAAAGCTGCCGAACGTGTTTCTTTCTCTATTTAAATGGTATTCTGCCTTGTATAACACACATTTACCATTCTAGTCTCCTTTAAGTAAAGAATATAGGATTCATACAGTGTTTCATGTGATCTTAACTCGAATTAAGGATTTCCCGGATCTTAGCTACCTTTTCTAACACTAAAAACTGACTTGGAGAATCTCTTTCAGCTGTTCTAAACAAGCTCTCATCTGTTTACAGTCATTTTCACTGAATTATTCATATTTTCATGTAGTTTCCTATATTCTGCCTTCTGGTCCAAGTATAAGCTTTGCCCACTTTATCAAACAACTTCCTACATACTGATATGAACTGAGGCAGCTCGGGAACATTGTCTCTCAACTGTGTTATAGAGTGTAGTACTACATTTCAGTGAAGTGTAAGGCTTTCCAAAGCTGCCGAACGTGTTTCTTTCTCTATTTCAATGGTATTCTGCCTTGTATAACACACATTTACCACTCTAGTCTCCTTTAAGTAAAGAATATAGGATTCATACAGAGTTTCATGTCATCTTAACTCGAATAAGGATTTCCCGGATCTTAGCTACCTTTTCTACAATAAGAACTGACTTGGAGTATCTCTTTGAGCTGTTCTAAACAAGTTCTCATCTGTTTACAGTCATTTTCTCTGAATTATCCATGTTTTCATGTTGTTTCCTATATTCTGCCTTCTGGTCCAAGTATAAGCTTTGCCCACTTTATCAAACAACTTCCTACACACTGTTATGAACTGAGGCAGCTCAGGAACATTGTCTCTCAACTGTGTTATAGAGTGTAGTACTACATTTCAGTGAAGTGTAAGGCTTTCCAAAGCTTCCGAACGTGTTTCTTTCTCTATTTCAATGGTATTCTGCCTTGTATAACACACATTTACCACTCTAGTCTCCTTTAAGTAAAGAATATAGGATTCATACAGTGTTTCATGTCATCTTAACTCGAATTAAGGATTTGCCGGATCTTAGCTACCTTTTCTACACTAAGAACTGACTTGGAAAATCTCTTTCAGCTGTTCTAAACAAGTTCTCATCTGTTTACAGTCATTTTCTCTGAATTATCCATGTTTTCATGTAGTTTCCTATATTCTGCCTTCTGGTCCAAGTATAAACTTTGCCCACTTTATCAAACAACTTCCTACACACTGTTATGAACTGAGGCAGCTCGGGAACATTGTCTCTCAACTGTGTTATAGAGTGTAGTACTATATTTCAGTGAAGTGTAAGGCTTTCCAAAGCTGCCGAACGTGTTTCTTTCTCTATTTAAATGGTATTCTGCCTTGTATAACACACATTTACCGCTCTAGTCTCCTTTAAGTAAAGAATATAGGATTCATACAGTGTTTCATGTGATCTTAACTCGAATTAAGGATTTCCCGGATCTTAGCTACCTTTTCTAACACTAAGAACTGACTTGGAGAATCTCTTTCAGCTGTTCTAAACAAGCTCTCATCTGTTTACAGTCATTTTCACTGAATTATTCATATTTTCATGTAGTTTCCTATATTCTGCCTTCTGGTCCAAGTATAAGCTTTGCCCACTTTATCAAACAACTTCCTACATACTGATATGAACTGAGGCAGCTCGGGAACATTGTCTCTCAACTGTGTTATAGAGTGTAGTACTACATTTCAGTGAAGTGTAAGGCTTTCCAAAGCTGCCGAACGTGTTTCTTTCTCTATTTCAATGGTATTCTGCCTTGTATAACACACATTTACCACTCTAGTCTCCTTTAAGTAAAGAATATAGGATTCATACAGAGTTTCATGTCATCTTAACTCGAATAAGGATTTCCCGGATCTTAGCTACCTTTTCTACAATAAGAACTGACTTGGAGTATCTCTTTGAGCTGTTCTAAACAAGTTCTCATCTGTTTACAGTCATTTTCTCTGAATTATCCATGTTTTCATGTTGTTTCCTATATTCTGCCTTCTGGTCCAAGTATAAGCTTTGCCCACTTTATCAAACAACTTCCTACACACTGTTATGAACTGAGGCAGCTCGGGAACATTGTCTCTCAACTGTGTTATAGAGTGTAGTACTACATTTCAGTGAAGTGTAAGGCTTTCCAAAGCTGCCGAACGTGTTTCTTTCTCTATTTCAATGGTATTCTGCATTGTATAACACACATTTACTACTCTAGTCTCCTTTAAGTAAAGAATATAGGATTCATACAGTGTTCCATGTGATCTTAACTCGAATTAAGGATTTTCCAGATCTTAGCTACCTTTTCTACACTAACAACTGACTTGGAGAATCTCTTTCAGCTGTTCTAAACAAGCTCTCATCTGTTTACAGTAATTTTCACTGAATTATTCATGTTTTCATGTAGTTTCCTATATTCTGCCTTCTGGTCCAAGTATAAGCTTTGCCCACTTTATCAAACAACTTCCTACACACTGTTATGAACTGAGGCAGCTCGGGAACATTGTCTCTCAACTGTTATAGAGTGTAGTACTACATTTCAGTGAAGTGTAAGGCTTTCCAAAGCTGCCGAATGTGTTTCTTTCTATATTTCAATGGTATTCTGCCTTGTATAACACACATTTACCACTGTAGTCTCCTATCAGGAAAGAATATAGGATTCATACAGTGTTTCATGTCATCTTAACTCGAATTAAGGATTTCCCGGATCTTACCTACCTTTTCTACACTAAGAACTGACTTGGAGAATGTCTTTGAGCTGTTCTAAACAAGCTCTCATCTGTTTACAGTCATTTTCACTGAATTATTCATGTTTTCATGTTGTTTCCTATATTCTGCCTTCTGGTCCAAGTATAAGCTTTGCCCACTTTATCAAACAACTTCCTAAACACCGTTATGAACTGAGGCAGCTCGGGAACATTGTCTCTCAACTGTGTTATAGAGTGTAGTACTACATTTCAGTGAAGTGTAAGGCTTTCCAAAGCTGCCGAACGTGTTTCTTTCTCTATTTCAATGGTATTCTGCCTTGTATAACACACATTTACCACTCTAGTCTCCTTTAAGTAAAGAATATAGGATTCATACAGTGTTTCATGTAATCTTAACTCGAATTAAGGATTTCCCGGACATTAGCTACCTTTTCTACACTAAGAACTGACTTGGAGAATCTCTTTCAGCTGTTCTAAACAAGTTCTCATCTGTTTACAGTCATTTTCTCTGAATTATCCATGTTTTCATGTAGTTTCCTATATTCTGCCTTCTGGTCCAAGTATAAACTTTGCCCACTTTATCAAACAACTTCCTACACACTGTTATGAACTGAGGCAGCTCGGGAACATTGTCTCTCAACTGTGTTATAGAGTGTAGTACTATATTTCAGTGAAGTGTAAGGCTTTCCAAAGCTGCCGAACGTGTTTCTTTCTCTATTTAAATGGTATTCTGCCTTGTATAACACACATTTACCATTCTAGTCTCCTTTAAGTAAAGAATATAGGATTCATACAGTGTTTCATGTGATCTTAACTCGAATTAAGGATTTCCCGGATCTTAGCTACCTTTTCTAACACTAAAAACTGACTTGGAGAATCTCTTTCAGCTGTTCTAAACAAGCTCTCATCTGTTTACAGTCATTTTCACTGAATTATTCATATTTTCATGTAGTTTCCTATATTCTGCCTTCTGGTCCAAGTATAAGCTTTGCCCACTTTATCAAACAACTTCCTACATACTGATATGAACTGAGGCAGCTCGGGAACATTGTCTCTCAACTGTGTTATAGAGTGTAGTACTACATTTCAGTGAAGTGTAAGGCTTTCCAAAGCTGCCGAACGTGTTTCTTTCTCTATTTCAATGGTATTCTGCCTTGTATAACACACATTTACCACTCTAGTCTCCTTTAAGTAAATAATATAGGATTCATACAGAGTTTCATGTCATCTTAACTCGAATAAGGATTTCCCGGATCTTAGCTACCTTTTCTACAATAAGAACTGACTTGGAGTATCTCTTTGAGCTGTTCTAAACAAGTTCTCATCTGTTTACAGTCATTTTCTCTGAATTATCCATGTTTTCATGTTGTTTCCTATATTCTGCCTTCTGGTCCAAGTATAAGCTTTGCCCACTTTATCAAACAACTTCCTACACACTGTTATGAACTGAGGCAGCTCAGGAACATTGTCTCTCAACTGTGTTATAGAGTGTAGTACTACATTTCAGTGAAGTGTAAGGCTTTCCAAAGCTTCCGAACGTGTTTCTTTCTCTATTTCAATGGTATTCTGCCTTGTATAACACACATTTACCACTCTAGTCTCCTTTAAGTAAAGAATATAGGATTCATACAGAGTTTCATGTCATCTTATCTCGAATAAGGATTTCCCGGATCTTAGCTACCTTTTCTACAATAAGAACTGACTTGGAGTATCTCTTTGAGCTGTTCTAAACAAGTTCTCATATGTTTACAGTCATTTTCTCTGAATTATCCATGTTTTCATGTTGTTTCCTATATTCTGCCTTCTGGTCCAAGTATAAGCTTTGCCCACTTTATCAAACAACTTCCTACACACTGTTATGAACTGAGGCAGCTCGGGAACATTGTCTCTCAACTGTTATAGAGTGTAGTACTACATTTCAGTGAAGTGTAAGGCTTTCCAAAGCTGCCGAATGTGTTTCTTTCTATATTTCAATGGTATTCTGCCTTGTATAACACACATTTACCACTGTAGTCTCCTATCAGGAAAGAATATAGGATTCATACAGTGTTTCATGTCATCTTAACTCGAATTAAGGATTTCCCGGATCTTACCTACCTTTTCTACACTAAGAACTGACTTGGAGAATGTCTTTGAGCTGTTCTAAACAAGCTCTCATCTGTTTACAGTCATTTTCACTGAATTATTCATGTTTTCATGTTGTTTCCTATATTCTGCCTTCTGGTCCAAGTATAAGCTTTGCCCACTTTATCAAACAACTTCCTAAACACCGTTATGAACTGAGGCAGCTCGGGAACATTGTCTCTCAACTGTGTTATAGAGTGTAGTACTACATTTCAGTGAAGTGTAAGGCTTTCCAAAGCTGCCGAACGTGTTTCTTTCTCTATTTCAATGGTATTCTGCCTTGTATAACACACATTTACCACTCTAGTCTCCTTTAAGTAAAGAATATAGGATTCATACAGTGTTTCATGTAATCTTAACTCGAATTAAGGATTTCCCGGACATTAGCTACCTTTTCTACACTAAGAACTGACTTGGAGAATCTCTTTCAGCTGTTCTAAACAAGTTCTCATCTGTTTACAGTCATTTTCTCTGAATTATCCATGTTTTCATGTAGTTTCCTATATTCTGCCTTCTGGTCCAAGTATAAACTTTGCCCACTTTATCAAACAACTTCCTACACACTGTTATGAACTGAGGCAGCTCGGGAACATTGTCTCTCAACTGTGTTATAGAGTGTAGTACTATATTTCAGTGAAGTGTAAGGCTTTCCAAAGCTGCCGAACGTGTTTCTTTCTCTATTTAAATGGTATTCTGCCTTGTATAACACACATTTACCATTCTAGTCTCCTTTAAGTAAAGAATATAGGATTCATACAGTGTTTCATGTGATCTTAACTCGAATTAAGGATTTCCCGGATCTTAGCTACCTTTTCTAACACTAAAAACTGACTTGGAGAATCTCTTTCAGCTGTTCTAAACAAGCTCTCATCTGTTTACAGTCATTTTCACTGAATTATTCATATTTTCATGTAGTTTCCTATATTCTGCCTTCTGGTCCAAGTATAAGCTTTGCCCACTTTATCAAACAACTTCCTACATACTGATATGAACTGAGGCAGCTCGGGAACATTGTCTCTCAACTGTGTTATAGAGTGTAGTACTACATTTCAGTGAAGTGTAAGGCTTTCCAAAGCTGCCGAACGTGTTTCTTTCTCTATTTCAATGGTATTCTGCCTTGTATAACACACATTTACCACTCTAGTCTCCTTTAAGTAAATAATATAGGATTCATACAGAGTTTCATGTCATCTTAACTCGAATAAGGATTTCCCGGATCTTAGCTACCTTTTCTACAATAAGAACTGACTTGGAGTATCTCTTTGAGCTGTTCTAAACAAGTTCTCATCTGTTTACAGTCATTTTCTCTGAATTATCCATGTTTTCATGTTGTTTCCTATATTCTGCCTTCTGGTCCAAGTATAAGCTTTGCCCACTTTATCAAACAACTTCCTACACACTGTTATGAACTGAGGCAGCTCAGGAACATTGTCTCTCAACTGTGTTATAGAGTGTAGTACTACATTTCAGTGAAGTGTAAGGCTTTCCAAAGCTTCCGAACGTGTTTCTTTCTCTATTTCAATGGTATTCTGCCTTGTATAACACACATTTACCACTCTAGTCTCCTTTAAGTAAAGAATATAGGATTCATACAGAGTTTCATGTCATCTTATCTCGAATAAGGATTTCCCGGATCTTAGCTACCTTTTCTACAATAAGAACTGACTTGGAGTATCTCTTTGAGCTGTTCTAAACAAGTTCTCATATGTTTACAGTCATTTTCTCTGAATTATCCATGTTTTCATGTTGTTTCCTATATTCTGCCTTCTGGTCCAAGTATAAGCTTTGCCCACTTTATCAAACAACTTCCTACACACTGTTATGAACTGAGGCAGCTCAGGAACATTGTCTCTCAACTGTGTTATAGAGTGTAGTACTACATTTCAGTGAAGTGTAAGGCTTTCCAAAGCTGCCGAACGTGTTTCTTTCTCTATTTCAATGGTATTCTGCATTGTATAACACACATTTACTACTCTAGTCTCCTTTAAGTAAAGAATATAGGATTCATACAGTGTTCCATGTCATCTTAACTCGAATTAAGGATTTCCTGGATCTTAGCTACCTTTTCTACACTAAGAACTGACTTGGAGAATGTCTTTGAGCTGTTCTAAACAAGTTCTCCTCTGTTTACAGTCATTTTCTCTGAATTATCCATGTTTTCATGTAGTTTCCTATATTCTGCCTTCTGGTCCAAGTATAAGCTTTGCCCACTTTATCAAACATCTTCCTACACACTGTTATGAACTGAGGCAGCTCGGGAACATTGTCTCTCAACTGTGTTATAGAGTGTAGTACTACATTTCAGTGAAGTGTAAGGCTTTCCAAAGCTGCCGAACGTGTTTCTTTCTCTATTTCAATGGTATTCTGCCTTGTATAACACACATTTACCACTCTAATCTCCTTTAAGTAAAGAATATAGGATTCATACAGTGTTTCATGTCATCTTAACTCAAATCAGGATTTCCCGGATCTTAGCTACCTTTTCTACAATAAGAATGGACTTGGAGTATCTCTTTGAGCTGTTCTAAACAAGTTCTCATCTGTTTACACTCATTTTCTCTGAATTATCCATGTTTTCATGTAGTTTCCTATATTCTGCCTTCTGGTCCAAGTATAAGCTTTGCCCACTTTATCAAACAACTTCCTACACACTGTTATGAACTGAGGCAGCTTGGGAACATTGTCTCTCAACTGTGTTATAGAGTGTAGTACTACATTTCAGTGAAGTGTAAGGCTTTCCAAAGCTGCCAAACGTGTTTCTTTCTCTATTTCAATGGTATTCTGCCTTGTATAACACACATTTACCACTCTAGTCTCCTTTAAGTAAAGAATATAGGATTCATACAGTGTTTCATGTAATCTTAACTCGAATTAAGGATTTCCCGGATCTTAGCTACCTTTTCTACACTAAGAACTGACTTGGAGAATCTCTTTCAGCTGTTCTAAACAAGTTCTCATCTGTTTACAGTCATTTTCTCTGAATTATCCATGTTTTCATGTAGTTTCCTATATTCTGCCTTCTGGTCCAAGTATAAACTTTGCCCACTTTATCAAAAAACTTCCTACACACTGTTATGAACTGAGGCAGCTCGGGAACATTGTCTCTCAACTGTGTTATAGAGTGTAGTACTATATTTCAGTGAAGTATAAGGCTTTCCAAAGCTGCCAAACGTGTTTCTTTCTCTATTTAAATGGTATTCTGCCTTGTATAACACACATTTACCACTCTAGTCTCCTTTAAGTAAAGAATATAGGATTCATACAGTGTTTCATGTGATCTTAACTCGAATTAAGGATTTCCCGGATCTTAGCTACCTTTTCTAACACTAAGAACTGACTTGGAGAATCTCTTTCAGCTGTTCTAAACAAGCTCTCATCTGTTTACAGTCATTTTCACTGAATTATTCATATTTTCATGTAGTTTCCTATATTCTGCCTTCTGGTCCAAGTATAAGCTTTGCCCACTTTATCAAACAACTTCCTACACACTGATATGAACTGAGGCAGCTCGGGAACATTGTCTCTCAACTGTGTTATAGAGTGTAGTACTACATTTCAGTGAAGTGTAAGGCTTTCCAAAGCTGCCGAACGTGTTTCTTTCTCTATTTCAATGGTATTCTGCCTTGTATAACACACATTTACCACTCTAGTCTCCTTTAAGTAAAGAATATAGGATTCATACAGAGTTTCATGTCATCTTAACTCGAATAAGGATTTCCCGGATCTTAGCTACCTTTTCTACAATAAGAACTGACTTGGAGTATCTCTTTGAGCTGTTCTAAACAAGTTCTCATCTGTTTACAGTCATTTTCTCTGAATTATCCATGTTTTCATGTTGTTTCCTATATTCTGCCTTCTGGTCCAAGTATAAGCTTTGCCCACTTTATCAAACAACTTCCTACACACTGTTATGAACTGAGGCAGCTCAGGAACATTGTCTCTCAACTGTGTTATAGAGTGTAGTACTACATTTCAGTGAAGTGTAAGGCTTTCCAAAGCTGCCGAACGTGTTTCTTTCTCTATTTCAATGGTATTCTGCATTGTATAACACACATTTACTACTCTAGTCTCCTTTAAGTAAAGAATATAGGATTCATACAGTGTTCCATGTGATCTTAACTCGAATTAAGGATTTTCCAGATCTTAGCTACCTTTTCTACACTAACAACTGACTTGGAGAATCTCTTTCAGCTGTTCTAAACAAGCTCTCATCTGTTTACAGTAATTTTCACTGAATTATTCATGTTTTCATGTAGTTTCCTATATTCTGCCTTCTGGTCCAAGTATAAGCTTTGCCCACTTTATCAAACAACTTCCTACACACTGTTATGAACTGAGGCAGCTCGGGAACATTGTCTCTCAACTGTTATAGAGTGTAGTACTACATTTCAGTGAAGTGTAAGGCTTTCCAAAGCTGCCGAATGTGTTTCTTTCTATATTTCAATGGTATTCTGCCTTGTATAACACACATTTACCACTGTAGTGTCCTATCAGGAAAGAATATAGGATTCATACAGTGTTTCATGTCATCTTAACTCGAATTAAGGATTTCCCGGATCTTACCTACCTTTTCTAAACTAAGAACTGACTTGGAGAATGTCTTTGAGCTGTTCTAAACAAGCTCTCATCTGTTTACAGTCATTTTCACTGAATTATTCATGTTTTCATGTTGTTTCCTATATTCTGCCTTCTGGTCCAAGTATAAGCTTTGCCCACTTTATCAAACAACTTCCTAAACACCGTTATGAACTGAGGCAGCTCGGGAACATTGTCTCTCAACGGTGTTATAGAGTGTAGTACTACATTTCAGTGAAGTGTAAGGCTTTCCAAAGCTGCCGAACGTGTTTCTTTCTCTATTTCAATGGTATTCTGCCTTGTATAACACACATTTACCACTCTAGTCTCCTTTAAGTAAAGAATATAGGATTCATACAGTGTTTCATGTAATCTTAACTCGAATTAAGGATTTCCCGGACATTAGCTACCTTTTCTACACTAAGAACTGACTTGGAGAATCTCTTTCAGCTGTTCTAAACAAGTTCTCATCTGTTTACAGTCATTTTCTCTGAATTATCCATGTTTTCATGTAGTTTCCTATATTCTGCCTTCTGGTCCAAGTATAAACTTTGCCCACTTTATCAAACAACTTCCTACACACTGTTATGAACTGAGGCAGCTCGGGAACATTGTCTCTCAACTGTGTTATAGAGTGTAGTACTATATTTCAGTGAAGTGTAAGGCTTTCCAAAGCTGCCGAACGTGTTTCTTTCTCTATTTAAATGGTATTCTGCCTTGTATAACACACATTTACCATTCTAGTCTCCTTTAAGTAAAGAATATAGGATTCATACAGTGTTTCATGTGATCTTAACTCGAATTAAGGATTTCCCGGATCTTAGCTACCTTTTCTAACACTAAAAACTGACTTGGAGAATCTCTTTCAGCTGTTCTAAACAAGCTCTCATCTGTTTACAGTCATTTTCACTGAATTATTCATATTTTCATGTAGTTTCCTATATTCTGCCTTCTGGTCCAAGTATAAGCTTTGCCCACTTTATCAAACAACTTCCTACATACTGATATGAACTGAGGCAGCTCGGGAACATTGTCTCTCAACTGTGTTATAGAGTGTAGTACTACATTTCAGTGAAGTGTAAGGCTTTCCAAAGCTGCCGAACGTGTTTCTTTCTCTATTTCAATGGTATTCTGCCTTGTATAACACACATTTACCACTCTAGTCTCCTTTAAGTAAAGAATATAGGATTCATACAGAGTTTCATGTCATCTTATCTCGAATAAGGATTTCCCGGATCTTAGCTACCTTTTCTACAATAAGAACTGACTTGGAGTATCTCTTTGAGCTGTTCTAAACAAGTTCTCATCTGTTTACAGTCATTTTCTCTGAATTATCCATGTTTTCATGTTGTTTCCTATATTCTGCCTTCTGGTCCAAGTATAAGCTTTGCCCACTTTATCAAACAACTTCCTACACACTGTTACGAACTGAGGCAGCTCAGGAACATTGTCTCTCAACTGTGTTATAGAGTGTAGTACTACATTTCAGTGAAGTGTAAGGCTTTCCAAAGCTGCCGAACGTGTTTCTTTCTCTATTTCAATGGTATTCTGCATTGTATAACACACATTTACTACTCTAGTCTCCTTTAAGTAAAGAATATAGGATTCATACAGTGTTCCATGTCATCTTAACTCGAATTAAGGATTTCCTGGATCTTAGCTACCTTTTCTACACTAAGAACTGACTTGGAGAATGTCTTTGAGCTGTTCTAAACAAGTTCTCCTCTGTTTACAGTCATTTTCTCTGAATTATCCATGTTTTCATGTAGTTTCCTATATTCTGCCTTCTGGTCCAAGTATAAGCTTTGCCCACTTTATCAAACATCTTCCTACACACTGTTATGAACTGAGGCAGCTCGGGAACATTGTCTCTCAACTGTGTTATAGAGTGTAGTACTACATTTCAGTGAAGTGTAAGGCTTTCCAAAGCTGCCGAACGTGTTTCTTTCTCTATTTCAATGGTATTCTGCCTTGTATAACACACATTTACCACTCTAATCTCCTTTAAGTAAAGAATATAGGATTCATACAGTGTTTCATGTCATCTTAACTCAAATCAGGATTTCCCGGATCTTAGCTACCTTTTCTACAATAAGAATGGACTTGGAGTATCTCTTTGAGCTGTTCTAAACAAGTTCTCATCTGTTTACACTCATTTTCTCTGAATTATCCATGTTTTCATGTAGTTTCCTATATTCTGCCTTCTGGTCCAAGTATAAGCTTTGCCCACTTTATCAAACAACTTCCTACACACTGTTATGAACTGAGGCAGCTTGGGAACATTGTCTCTCAACTGTGTTATAGAGTGTAGTACTACATTTCAGTGAAGTGTAAGGCTTTCCAAAGCTGCCAAACGTGTTTCTTTCTCTATTTCAATGGTATTCTGCCTTGTATAACACACATTTACCACTCTAGTCTCCTTTAAGTAAAGAATATAGGATTCATACAGTGTTTCATGTAATCTTAACTCGAATTAAGGATTTCCCGGATCTTAGCTACCTTTTCTACACTAAGAACTGACTTGGAGAATCTCTTTCAGCTGTTCTAAACAAGTTCTCATCTGTTTACAGTCATTTTCTCTGAATTATCCATGTTTTCATGTAGTTTCCTATATTCTGCCTTCTGGTCCAAGTATAAACTTTGCCCACTTTATCAAAAAACTTCCTACACACTGTTATGAACTGAGGCAGCTCGGGAACATTGTCTCTCAACTGTGTTATAGAGTGTAGTACTATATTTCAGTGAAGTATAAGGCTTTCCAAAGCTGCCAAACGTGTTTCTTTCTCTATTTAAATGGTATTCTGCCTTGTATAACACACATTTACCACTCTAGTCTCCTTTAAGTAAAGAATATAGGATTCATACAGTGTTTCATGTGATCTTAACTCGAATTAAGGATTTCCCGGATCTTAGCTACCTTTTCTAACACTAAGAACTGACTTGGAGAATCTCTTTCAGCTGTTCTAAACAAGCTCTCATCTGTTTACAGTCATTTTCACTGAATTATTCATATTTTCATGTAGTTTCCTATATTCTGCCTTCTGGTCCAAGTATAAGCTTTGCCCACTTTATCAAACAACTTCCTACACACTGATATGAACTGAGGCAGCTCGGGAACATTGTCTCTCAACTGTGTTATAGAGTGTAGTACTACATTTCAGTGAAGTGTAAGGCTTTCCAAAGCTGCCGAACGTGTTTCTTTCTCTATTTCAATGGTATTCTGCCTTGTATAACACACATTTACCACTCTAGTCTCCTTTAAGTAAAGAATATAGGATTCATACAGAGTTTCATGTCATCTTAACTCGAATAAGGATTTCCCGGATCTTAGCTACCTTTTCTACAATAAGAACTGACTTGGAGTATCTCTTTGAGCTGTTCTAAACAAGTTCTCATCTGTTTACAGTCATTTTCTCTGAATTATCCATGTTTTCATGTTGTTTCCTATATTCTGCCTTCTGGTCCAAGTATAAGCTTTGCCCACTTTATCAAACAACTTCCTACACACTGTTATGAACTGAGGCAGCTCAGGAACATTGTCTCTCAACTGTGTTATAGAGTGTAGTACTACATTTCAGTGAAGTGTAAGGCTTTCCAAAGCTGCCGAACGTTTTTCTTTCTCTATTTCAATGGTATTCTGCATTGTATAACACACATTTACTACTCTAGTCTCCTTTAAGTAAAGAATATAGGATTCATACAGTGTTCCATGTGATCTTAACTCGAATTAAGGATTTTCCAGATCTTCGCTACCTTTTCTACACTAACAACTGACTTGGAGAATCTCTTTCAGCTGTTCTAAACAAGCTCTCATCTGTTTACAGTAATTTTCACTGAATTATTCATGTTTTCATGTAGTTTCCTATATTCTGCCTTCTGGTCCAAGTATAAGCTTTGCCCACTTTATCAAACAACTTCCTACACACTGTTATGAACTGAGGCAGCTCGGGAACATTGTCTCTCAACTGTTATAGAGTGTAGTACTACATTTCAGTGAAGTGTAAGGCTTTCCAAAGCTGCCGAATGTGTTTCTTTCTATATTTCAATGGTATTCTGCCTTGTATAACACACATTTACCACTGTAGTCTCCTATCAGGAAAGAATATAGGATTCATACAGTGTTTCATGTCATCTTAACTCGAATTAAGGATTTCCCGGATCTTAGCTACCTTTTCTACACTAAGAACTGACTTGGAGAATGTCTATGAGCTGTTCTAAACAAGTTCTCATCTGTTTACAGTCATTTTCTCGGAATTATCCATGTTTTCATGTAGTTTCCTATATTCTGCCTTCTGGTCCAAGTATAAGCTTTGCCCACTTTATCAAACATCTTCCTACACACTGTTATGAACTGAGGCAGCTCGGGAACATTGTCTCTCAACTGTGTTATAGAGTGTAGTACTACATTTCAGTGAAGTGTAAGGCTTTCCAAAGCTGCCGAACGTGTTTCTTTCTCTATTTCAATGGTATTCTGCCTTGTATAACACACATTTACCACTCTAATATCCTTTAAGTAAAGAATATAGGATTCATACAGTGTTTCATGTAATCTTAACTCGAATTAAGGATTTCCCGGATCTTAGCTACCTTTTCTACACTAAGAACTGACTTGGAGAATCTCTTTCAGCTGTTCTAAACAAGTTCTCATCTGTTTACAGTCATTTTCTCTGAATTATCCATGTTTTCATGTAGTTTCCTATATTCTGCCTTCTGGTCCAAGTATAAGCTTTGCCCACTTTATCAAACAACTTCCTACACACTGTTATGAACTGAGGCAGCTCGGGAACATTGTCTCTCAACTGTGTTATAGAGTGTAGTACTACATTTCAGTGAAGTGTAAGGCTTTCCAAAGCTTCCGAACGTGTTTCTTTCTCTATTTCAATGGTATTCTGCCTTGTATAACACACATTTACCACTCTAGTCTCCTTTAAGTAAAGAATATAGGATTCATACAGTGTTTTATGTCATCTTAACTCGAATTAAGGATTTGCCGGATCTTAGCTACCTTTTCTACACTAAGAACTGACTTGGAAAATCTCTTTCAGCTGTTCTAAACAAGCTCTCATCTGTTTACAGTCATTTTCACTGAATTATTCATGTTTTCATGTTGTTTCCTATATTCTGCCTTCTGGTCCAAGTATAAGCTTTGCCCACTTTATCAAACAACTTCCTACACACTGTTATGAACTGAGGCAGCTCGGGAACATTGTCTCTCAACTGTTATAGAGTGTAGTACTACATTTCAGTGAAGTGTAAGGCTTTCCAAAGCTGCCGAATGTGTTTCTTTCTATATTTCAATGGTATTCTGCCTTGTATAACACACATTTACCACTGTAGTCTCCTATCAGGAAAGAATATAGGATTCATACAGTGTTTCATGTCATCTTAACTCGAATTAAGGATTTCCCGGATCTTAGCTACCTTTTCTACACTAAGAACTGACTTGGAGAATGTCTTTGAGCTGTTCTAAACAAGTTCTCATCTGTTTACAGTCATTTTCTCGGAATTATCCATGTTTTCATGTAGTTTCCTATATTCTGCCTTCTGGTCCAAGTATAAGCTTTGCCCACTTTATCAAACATCTTCCTACACACTGTTATGAACTGAGGCAGCTCCGGAACATTGTCTCTCAACTGTGTTATAGAGTGTAGTACTACATTTCAGTGAAGTGTAAGGCTTTCCAAAGCTGCCGAACGTGTTTCTTTCTCTATTTCAATGGTATTCTGCCTTGTATAACACACATTTACCACTCTAATCTCCTTTAAGTAAAGAATATAGGATTCATACAGTGTTTCATGTCATCTTAACTCAAATCAGGATTTCCCGGATCTTAGCTACCTTTTCTACAATAAGAATGGACTTGGAGTATCTCTTTGAACTGTTCTAAACAAGTTCTCATCTGTTTACATTCATTTTCTCTGAATTATCCATGTTTTCATGTAGTTTCCTATATTCTGCCTTCTGGTCCAAGTATAAGCTTTGCCCACTTTATCAAACAACTTCCTACACACTGTTATGAACTGAGGCAGCTCGGGAACATTGTCTCTCAACTGTGTTATAGAGTGTAGTACTACATTTCAGTGAAGTGTAAGGCTTTCCAAAGGTGCCAAACGTGTTTCTTTCTCTATTTCAATGGTATTCTGCCTTGTATAACACACATTTACCACTCTAGTCTCCTTTAAGTAAAGAATATAGGATTCATACAGTGTTTCATGTAATCTTAACTCGAATTAAGCATTTCCCGGATCTTAGCTACCTTTTCTACACTAAGAACTGACTTGGAGAATCTCTTTCAGCTGTTCTAAACAAGTTCTCATCTGTTTACAGTCATTTTCTCTGAATTATCCATGTTTTCATGTAGTTTCCTATATTCTGCCTTCTGGTCCAAGTATAAACTTTGCCCACTTTATCAAAAAACTTCCTACACACTGTTATGAACTGAGGCAGCTCGGGAACATTGTCTCTCAACTGTGTTATAGAGTGTAGTACTATATTTCAGTGAAGTGTAAGGCTTTCCAAAGCTGCCGAACGTGTTTCTTTCTCTATTTAAATGGTATTCTGCCTTGTATAACACACATTTACCACTCTAGTCTCCTTTAAGTAAAGAATATAGGATTCATACAGTGTTTCATGTGATCTTAACTCGAATTAAGGATTTCCCGGATCTTAGCTACCTTTTCTAACACTAAGAACTGACTTGGAGTATCTCTTTGAGCTGTTCTAAACAAGTTCTCATCTGTTTACATTGATTTTCTCTGAATTATCCATGTTTTCATGTAGTTTCCTATATTCTGCCTTCTGGTCCAAGTATAAGCTTTGCCCACTTTATCAAACAACTTCCTACACACTGTTATGAACTGAGGCAGCTCGGGAACATTGTCTCTCAACTGTGTTATAGAGTGTAGTACTACATTTCAGTGAAGTGTAAGGCTTTCCAAAGCTGCCAAACGTGTTTCTTTCTCTATTTCAATGGTATTCTGCCTTGTATAACACACATTTACCACTCTAGTCTCCTTTAAGTAAAGAATATAGGATTCATACAGAGTTTCATGTCATCTTAACTCGAATAAGGATTTCCCGGATCTTAGCTACCTTTTCTACAATAAGAACTGACTTGGAGTATCTCTTTGAGCTGTTCTAAACAAGTTCTCATCTGTTTACAGTCATTTTCTCTGAATTATCCATGTTTTCATGTTGTTTCCTATATTCTGCCTTCTGGTCCAAGTATAAGCTTTGCCCACTTTATCAAACAACTTCCTACACACTGTTATGAACTGAGGCAGCTCAGGAACATTGTCTCTCAACTGTGTTATAGAGTGTAGTACTACATTTCAGTGAAGTGTAAGGCTTTCCAAAGCTGCCGAACGTTTTTCTTTCTCTATTTCAATGGTATTCTGCATTGTATAACACACATTTACTACTCTAGTCTCCTTTAAGTAAAGAATATAGGATTCATACAGTGTTCCATGTGATCTTAACTCGAATTAAGGATTTTCCAGATCTTCGCTACCTTTTCTACACTAACAACTGACTTGGAGAATCTCTTTCAGCTGTTCTAAACAAGCTCTCATCTGTTTACAGTAATTTTCACTGAATTATTCATGTTTTCATGTAGTTTCCTATATTCTGCCTTCTGGTCCAAGTATAAGCTTTGCCCACTTTATCAAACAACTTCCTACACACTGTTATGAACTGAGGCAGCTCGGGAACATTGTCTCTCAACTGTTATAGAGTGTAGTACTACATTTCAGTGAAGTGTAAGGCTTTCCAAAGCTGCCGATTGTGTTTCTTTCTATATTTCAATGGTATTCTGCCTTGTATAGCACACATTTACCACTGTAGTCTCCTATCAGGAAAGAATATAGGATTCATACAGTGTTTCATGTCATCTTAACTCGAATTAAGGATTTCCCGGATCTTAGCTACCTTTTCTACACTAAGAACTGACTTGGAGAATGTCTTTGAGCTGTTCTAAACAAGTTCTCATCTGTTTACAGTCATTTTCTCGGAATTATCCATGTTTTCATGTAGTTTCCTATATTCTGCCTTCTGGTCCAAGTATAAGCTTTGCCCACTTTATCAAACATCTTCCTACACACTGTTATGAACTGAGGCAGCTCGGGAACATTGTCTCTCAACTGTGTTATAGAGTGTAGTACTACATTTCAGTGAAGTGTAAGGCTTTCCAAAGCTGCCGAACGTGTTTCTTTCTCTATTTCAATGGTATTCTGCCTTGTATAACACACATTTACCACTCTAATCTCCTTTAAGTAAAGAATATAGGATTCATACAGTGTTTCATGTAATCTTAACTCGAATTAAGGATTTCCCGGATCTTAGCTACCTTTTCTACACTAAGAACTGACTTGGAGAATCTCTTTCAGCTGTTCTAAACAAGTTCTCATCTGTTTACAGTCATTTTCTCTGAATTATCCATGTTTTCATGTAGTTTCCTATATTCTGCCTTCTGGTCCAAGTATAAGCTTTGCCCACTTTATCAAACAACTTCCTACACACTGTTATGAACTGAGGCAGCTCGGGAACATTGTCTCTCAACTGTGTTATAGAGTGTAGTACTACATTTCTGTGAAGTGTAAGGCTTTCCAAAGCTGCCGAACGTGTTTCTTTCTCTAATTCAATGGTATACTGCCTTGTATAACACACATTTACCACTCTAGTCTCCTTTAAGTAAAGAATATAGGATTCATACAGTGTTTCATGTGATCTTAACTCGAATTAAGGATTTCCCGGATCTTAGCTACCTCATCTACACTAAAAACTGACTTGGAGAATCTCTTTCAGCTGTTCTAAACAAGTTCTCATCTGTTTACAGTCATTTTCTCTGAATTATCCATGTTTTCATGTAGTTTCCTATATTCTGCCTTCTGGTCCAAGTATAAACTTTGCCCACTTTATCAAAAAACTTCCTACACACTGTTATGAACTGAGGCAGCTCGGAAACATTGTCTCTCAACTGTGTTATAGAGAGTAGTACTATATTTCAGTGAAGTGTAAGGCTTTCCAAAGCTGCCGAACGTGTTTCTTTCTCTATTTAAATGGTATTCTGCCTTGTATAACACACATTTACCACTCTAGTCTCCTTTAAGTAAAGAATATAGGATTCATACAGTGTTTCATGTGATCTTAACTCGAATTAAGGATTTCCCGGATCTTAGCTACCTTTTCTAACACTAAGAACTGACTTGGAGTATCTCTTTGAGCTGTTCTAAACAAGTTCTCAACTGTTTACATTGATTTTCTCTGAATTATCCATGTTTTCATGTAGTTTCCTATATTCTGCCTTCTGGTCCAAGTATAAGCTTTGCCCACTTTATCAAACAACTTCCTACACACTGTTATGAACTGAGGCAGCTCGGGAACATTGTCTCTCAACTGTGTTATAGAGTGTAGTACTACATTTCAGTGAAGTGTAAGGCTTTCCAAAGCTGCCAAACGTGTTTCTTTCTCTATTTCAATGGTATTCTGCCTTGTATAACACATATTTACCACTCTAGTCTCCTTTAAGTAAAGAATATAGGATTCATACAGAGTTTCATGTCATCTTAACTCGAATAAGGATTTCCCGGATCTTAGCTACCTTTTCTACAATAAGAACTGACTTGGAGTATCTCTTTGAGCTGTTCTAAACAAGTTCTCATCTGTTTACAGTCATTTTCTCTGAATTATCCATGTTTTCATGTTGTTTCCTATATTCTGCCTTCTGGTCCAAGTATAAGCTTTGCCCACTTTATCAAACAACTTCCTACACACTGTTATGAACTGAGGCAGCTCAGGAACATTGTCTCTCAACTGTGTTATAGAGTGTAGTACTACATTTCAGTGAAGTGTAAGGCTTTCCAAAGCTGCCGAACGTTTTTCTTTCTCTATTTCAATGGTATTCTGCATTGTATAACACACATTTACTACTCTAGTCTCCTTTAAGTAAAGAATATAGGATTCATACAGTGTTCCATGTGATCTTAACTCGAATTAAGGATTTTCCAGATCTTAGCTACCTTTTCTACACTAACAACTGACTTGGAGAATCTCTTTCAGCTGTTCTAAACAAGCTCTCATCTGTTTACAGTAATTTTCACTGAATTATTCATGTTTTCATGTAGTTTCCTATATTCTGCCTTCTGGTCCAAGTATAAGCTTTGCCCACTTTATCAAACAACTTCCTACACACTGTTATGAACTGAGGCAGCTCGGGAACATTGTCTCTCAACTGTTATAGAGTGTAGTACTACATTTCAGTGAAGTGTACGGCTTTCCAAAGCTGCCGAATGTGTTTCTTTCTATATTTCAATGGTATTCTGCCTTGTATAACACACATTTACCACTGTAGTCTCCTATCAGGAAAGAATATAGGATTCATACAGTGTTTCATGTCATCTTAACTCGAATTAAGGATTTCCCGGATCTTAGCTACCTTTTCTACACTAAGAACTGACTTGGAGAATGTCTTTGAGCTGTTCTAAACAAGTTCTCATCTGTTTACAGTCATTTTCTCGGAATTATCCATGTTTTCATGTAGTTTCCTATATTCTGCCTTCTGGTCCAAGTATAAGCTTTGCCCACTTTATCAAACATCTTCCTACACACTGTTATGAACTGAGGCAGCTCGGGAACATTGTCTCTCAACTGTGTTATAGAGTGTAGTACTACATTTCTGTGAAGTGTAAGGCTTTCCAAAGCTGCCGAACGTGTTTCTTTCTCTATTTCAATGGTATTCTGCCTTGTATAACACACATTTACCACTCTAATCTCCTTTAAGTAAAGAATATAGGATTCATACAGTGTTTCATGTAATCTTAACTCGAATTAAGGATTTCCCGGATCTTAGCTACCTTTTCTACACTAAGAACTGACTTGGAGAATCTCTTTCAGCTGTTCTAAACAAGTTCTCATCTGTTTACAGTCATTTTCTCTGAATTATCCATGTTTTCATGTAGTTTCCTATATTCTGCCTTCTGGTCCAAGTATAAGCTTTGCCCACTTTATCAAACAACTTCCTACACACTGTTATGAACTGAGGCAGCTCGGGAACATTGTCTCTCAACTGTGTTATAGAGTGTAGTACTACATTTCTGTGAAGTGTAAGGCTTTCCAAAGCTGCCGAACGTGTTTCTTTCTCTAATTCAATGGTATACTGCCTTGTATAACACACATTTACCACTCTAGTCTCCTTTAAGTAAAGAATATAGGATTCATACAGTGTTTCATGTGATCTTAACTCGAATTAAGGATTTCCCGGATCTTAGCTACCTCATCTACACTAAAAACTGACTTGGAGAATCTCTTTCAGCTGTTCTAAACAAGCTCTCTTCTGCTGACAGTCATTTTCACTGAATTATTCATGATTTCATGTAGTTTCCTATGTTCTACCTTCTGGTCCAAGTATAAGCTTTGCCCACTTTATCAAACAACTTCCTACACACTGTTATGAACTGAGGCAGTTCGGGACCATGGTCTCTCAACTGTGTTATAGAGTGTAGTACTACATTTCAGTGAAGTGTAAGGCTTTCCAAAGCTGCCGAACGTGTTTCTTTCTCTATTTCAATGGTATTCTGCCTTGTATAACACACATTTACCACTCTAGTCTCCTTTAAGTAAAGAATATAGGATTCATACAGTGTTTCATGTCATCTTAACTCGAATTAAGGATTTCCCGGATCTTAGCTACTTTTTCTACACTAAGAACTGACTTGGAGAATCTCAGCTGTTCTAAACAAGCTCTCATCTGTTTACAGTCATTTTCACTGAATTATTCATGTTTTCATGGAGTTTCCTATATTCTGCCTTCTGGTCCAAGTATAAGCTTTGCCCACTTTATCAAACAACTTCCTACACACCGTTATGAACTGAGGCAGCTCGGGAACATTGTCTTTCAACTGTGTTATAGAGTGTAGTACTACATTTCAGTGAAGTGCAAGGCTTTCCAAAGCTGCCGAACGTGTTTCTTTCTCTATTTCAATGGTATTCTGCCTTGTATAACACACATTTACCACTCTAGTCTCCTTTAAGTAAAGAATATAGGATTCATACAGTGTTTCATGTCATCTTAACTCGAATTAAGGATTTCCCAGATCTTAGCTACCTTTTGTACACTAAGAACTGACTTGGAGAATCTCTTTCAGCTGTTCTAAACAAGCTCTCATCTGTTTACATTCATTTTCAGTGAATTATTCATGTTTTCATGTTGTTCCCTATATTCTTCCTTCTGGTCCAAGTATAAGCTTTGCCCACTTTATCAAAAAACTTCCTACACACTGTTATGAACTGAGGCAGCTCGGGAACATTGTCTCTCAACTGTGTTATAGAGTGTAGTACTACATTTCAGTGAAGTGTAAGGCTTTCCAAAGCTGCCGAACGTGTTTCTTTCTCTATTTTAATGGTATTCTGCCTTGTATAACACACATTTACCACTCTAGTCTCCTTTAAGTAAAGAATATAGGATTCATACAGTGTTTCATGTAATCTTAACTCGAATTAAGGATTTCCCGGATCTTAGCTACCTTTTCTACACTAAGAACTGACTTGGAGAATGTCTTTGAGCTGTTCTAAACAAGTTCTCATCTGTTTACAGTCATTTTCTCGGAATTATCCATGTTTTCATGTAGTTTCCTATATTCTGCCTTCTGGTCCAAGTATAAGCTTTGCCCACTTTATCAAACATCTTCCTACACACTGTTATGAACTGAGGCAGCTCGGGAACATTGTCTCTCAACTGTGTTATAGAGTGTAGTACTACATTTCAGTGAAGTGTAAGGCTTTCCAAAGCTGCCTAACGTGTTTCTTTCTCTATTTCAATGGTATTCTGCCTTGTATAACACACATTTACCACTCTAATCTCCTTTAAGTAAAGAATATAGGATTCATACAGTGTTTCATGTAATCTTAACTCGAATTAAGGATTTCCCGGATCTTAGCTACCTTTTCTACACTAAGAACTGACTTGGAGAATCTCTTTCAGCTGTTCTAAACAAGTTCTCATCTGTTTACAGTCATTTTCTCTGAATTATCCATGTTTTCATGTAGTTTCCTATATTCTGCCTTCTGGTCCAACTATAAGCTTTGCCCACTTTATCAAACAACTTCCTACACACTGTTATGAACTGAGGCAGCTCGGGAACATTGTCTCTCAACTGTGTTATAGAGTGTAGTACTACATTTCTGTGAAGTGTAAGGCTTTCCAAAGCTGCCGAACGTGTTTCTTTCTCTAATTCAATGGTATACTGCCCTGTATAACACACATTTACCACTCTAGTCTCCTTTAAGTAAAGAATATAGGATTCATACAGTGTTTCATGTGATCTTAACTCGAATTAAGGATTTCCCGGATCTTAGCTACCTCATCTACACTAAAAACTGACTTGGAGAATCTCTTTCAGCTGTTCTAAACAAGCTCTCTTCTGCTGACAGTCATTTTCACTGAATTATTCATGATTTCATGTAGTTTCCTATATTCTACCTTCTGGTCCAAGTATAAGCTTTGCCCACTTTATCAAACAACTTCCCACACACTGTTATGAACTGACGCAGCTCGGGAACATTGTCTCTCAACTGTGTTATAGAGTGTAGTACTACATTTCAGTGAAGTGTAAGGCTTTCCAAAGCTGCCGAACGTGTTTCTTTCTCTATTTTAATGGTATTCTGCCTTGTATAACACACATTTACCACTCTAGTCTCCTTTAAGTAAAGAATATAGGATTCATACAGTGTTTCATGTCATCTTAACTCGAATTAAGGATTTCCCGGATCTTAGCTACTTTTTCTACACTAAGAACTGACTTGGAGAATCTCAGCTGTTCTAAACAAGCTCTCATCTGTTTACAGTCATTTTCACTGAATTATTCATGTTTTCATGGAGTTTCCTATATTCTGCCTTCTGGTCCAAGTATAAGCTTTGCCCACTTTATCAAACAACTTCCTACACACCGTTATGAACTGAGGCAGCTCGGGAACATTGTCTCTCAACTGTGTTATAGAGTGTAGTACTACATTTCAGTGAAGTGCAAGGCCTTCCAAAGCTGCTGAACGTGTTTCTTTCTCTATTTTAATGGTATTCTGCGTTGTATAACACACATTTACCACTCTAGTCTCCTTTAAGTAAAGAATATAGGATTCATACAGTGTTTCATGTCATCTTAACTCGAATTAAGGATTTCCCGGATCTTAGCTACCTTTTCTACACTAAGAACTGACTTGGAGAATCTCTTTCAGCTGTTCTAAACAAGCTCTCATCTGTTTACAGTCATTTTCACTGAATTATTCATGTTTTCATGTAGTTTCCTATATTCTGCCTTCTGGTCCAAGTATAAGCTTTGCCCACTTTATCAAACAACTTCCTACACACTGTTATGAACTGAGGCAGCTCGGGAACATTGTCTCTCAACTGTGTTATAGAGTGTAGTACTACATTTCAGTGAAGTGTAAGGCTTTCCAAAGCTGCCGAACGTGTTTCTTTCTCTATTTCAATGGTATTCTGCCTTGTATAACACACATTTACCACTCTAGTCTCCTTTAAGTAAAGAATATAGGATTCATACAGTGTTTCATGTCATCTTAACTCGAATTAAGGATTTCCCGGATCTTAGCTACTTTTTCTACACTAAGAACTGACTTGGAGAATCTCTTTCAGCTGTTCTAAACAAGCTCTCATCTGTTTACAGTCATTTTCACTGAATTATTCATGTTTTCATGGAGTTTCCTATATTCTGCCTTCTGGTCCAAGTATAAGCTTTGCCCACTTTATCAAACAACTTCCTACACACCGTTATGAACTGAGGCAGCTCGGGAACATTGTCTCTCAACTGTGTTATAGAGTGTAGTACTACATTTCAGTGAAGTGCAAGGCCTTCCAAAGCTGCCGAACATGTTTCTTTCTCTATTTCAATGGTATTCTGCCTTGTATAACACACATTTACCACTGTAGTCTCCTTTAAGTAAAGAATATAGGATTCATACAGTGTTTCATGTCATCTTAACTCGAATTAAGGATTTCCCAGATCTTAGCTACCTTTTGTACACTAAGAACTGACTTGGAGAATCTCTTTCAGCTGTTCTAAACAAGCTCTCATCTGTTTACAGTCATTTTCAGTGAATTATTCATGTTTTCATGTTGTTCCCTATATTCTTCCTTCTGGTCCAAGTATAAGCTTTGCCCACTTTATCAAACAACTTCCTACACACTGTTATGAACTGAGGCAGCTCGGGAACATTGTCTCTCAACTGTGTTATAGAGTGTAGTACTACATTTCAGTGAAGTGTAAGGCTTTCCAAAGCTGCCGAACGTGTTTCTTTCTCTATTTCAATGGTATTCTGCCTTGTATAACACACATTTACCACTCTAGTCTCCTTTAAGTAAAGAATATAGGATTCATACAGTGTTTCATGTCATCTTAACTCGAATTAAGGATTTCCCGGATCTTAGCTACCTTTTCTACACTAAGAACTGACTTGGAGAATCTCTTTCAGCTGTTCTAAACAAGCTCTCATCTGTTTACAGTCATTTTCACTGAATTATTCATGTTTTCATGGAGTTTCCTATATTCTGCCTTCTGGTCCAAGTATAAGCTTTGCCCACTTTATCAAACAACTTCCTACACACCGTTATGAACTGAGGCAGCTCGGGAACATTGTCTCTCAACTGTGTTATAGAGTGTAGTACTACATTTCAGTGAAGTGCAAGGCCTTCCAAAGCTGCCGAACGTGTTTCTTTCTCTATTTCAATGGTATTCTGCCTTGTCTAACACACATTTACCACTGTAGTCTCCTTTAAGTAAAGAATATAGGATTCATACAGTGTTTCATGTCATCTTAACTCGAATTAAGGATTTCCCAGATCTTAGCTACCTTTTGTACACTAAGAACTGACTTGGAGAATCTCTTTCAGCTGTTCTAAACAAGCTCTCATCTGTTTACAGTCATTTTCAGTGAATTATTCATGTTTTCATGTTGTTCCCTATATTCTTCCTTCTGGTCCAAGTATAAGCTTTGCCCACTTTATCAAACAACTTCCTACACACTGTTATGAACTGAGGCAGCTCGGGAACATTGTCTCTCAACTGTGTTATAGAGTGTAGTACTACATTTCAGTGAAGTGTAAGGCTTTCCAAAGCTGCCGAACGTGTTTCTTTCTCTATTTCAATGGTATTCTGCCTTGTATAACACACATTTACCACTCTAGTCTCCTTTAAGTAAAGAATATAGGATTCATACAGTGTTTCATGTGATCTTAACTCGAATTCAGGATTTCCCGGATCTTAGCTACCTTATCTACACTAAAAACTGACTTGGAGAATCTCTTTCAGCTGTTCTAAACAAGCTCTCATCTGTTTACAATCATTTTCTCTGAATTTTCCATGTTTTCATGTAGTTTCCTATATTCTGCCTTCTGGTCCAAGTATAAGATTTGCCCACTTTATCAAAAAACTTCCTACACACTGTTATGAACTGAGGCAGTTCGGGAACATGGTCTCTCAACTGTGTTATAGAGTGTAGTACTACATTTCAGTGAAGTGTAAGGCTTTCCAAAGCTGCCGAACGTGTTTCTTTCTCTATTTCAATGGTATTCTGCCTTGTATAACACACATTTACCACTCTAGTCTCCTTTAAGGAAAGAATATAGTATTCATACAGTGTTTCATGTCATCTTAACTCGAATTAAGGATTTCCCGGATCTTAGCTACCTTTTCTACACTAAGAACTGACTTGGAAAATCTCTTTCAGCTGTTCTAAACAAGCTCTCATCTGTTTACAGTCATTTTCACTGAATTATTCATGTTTTCATGTTGTTTCCTATATTCTGCCTTCTGGTCCAAGTATAAGCTTTGCCCACTTTATCAAACAACTTCCTACACACCGTTATGAACTGAGGCAGCTCGGGAACATTGTCTCTCAACTGTGTTATAGAGTGTAGTACTACATTTCAGTGAAGTGTAAGGCTTTCCAAAGCTGCCGAACGTGTTTCTTTCTCTATTTCAATGGTATTCTGCCTTGTATAACACACATTTACCACTCTAGTCTCCTTTAAGTAAAGAATATAGGATTCATACAGTGTTTCATGTCATCTTAACTCAAATCAGGATTTCCCGGATCTTAGCTACCTTTTCTATAATAAGAATGGACTTGGAGTATCTCTTTGAGCTGTTCTAAACAAGTTCTCATCTGTTTACACTCATTTTCTCTGAATTATCCATGTTTTCATGTAGTTTCCTATATTCTGCCTTCTGGTCCAAGTATAAGCTTTGCCCACTTTAACAAACAACTTCCTACACACCGTTATGAACTGAGGCAGCTCGGGAACATTGTCTCTCAACTGTGTTATAGAGTGTAGTACTACATTTCAGTGAAGTGTAAGGCTTTCCAAAGCTGCCGAACGTGTTTCTTTCTCTATTTCAATGGTATTCTGCCTTGTATAACACACATTTACCACTCTAGTCTCCTTTAAGTAAAGAATATAGGATTCATACAGAGTTTCATGTCATCTTAACTCGAATAAGGATTTCCCGGATCTTAGCTACCTTTTCTATAATAAGAACTGACTTGGAGTATCTCTTTGAGCTGTTCTAAACAAGTTCTCATCTGTTTACATTCATTTTCTCTGAATTATCCATGTTTTCATGTAGTTTCCTATATTCTGCCTTCTGGTCCAAGTATAAGCTTTGCCCACTTTATCAAACAACTTCCTACACACCGTTATGAACTGAGGCAGCTCGGGAACATTGTCTCTCAACTGTGTTATAGAGTGTAGTACTACATTTCAGTGAAGTGTAAGGCTTTCCAAAGCTGCCGAACGTGTTTCTTTCTCTATTTCAATGGTATTCTGCCTTGTATAACACACATTTACCACTCTAGTCTCCTTTAAGTAAAGAATATAGGATTCATACAGAGTTTCATGTCATCTTAACTCAAATAAGGATTTCCCGGATCTTAGCTACCTTTTCTACAATAAGAAGTGACTTGGAGTATCTCTTTGAGCTTTTCTAAACAAGTTCTCATCTGTTTACAGGCATTTTCTCTGAATTATCCATGTTTTCATGTAGTTTCCTGTATTCTGCCTTCTGGTCCAAGTATAAGCTTTGCCCACTTTATCAAACAATTTCCTACACACTGTTATGAACTGAGGCAGCTCGGGAACATTGTCTCTCAACTGTGTTATAGAGTGTAGTACTACATTTCAGTGAAGTGTATGGCTTTCCAAAGCTGCCGAACGTGTTTCTTTCTCTATTTCAATGGTATTCTGCCTTGTATAACACACATTTACCACTCTAGTCTCCTTTAAGTAAAGAATATAGGATTCATACAGAGTTTCATGTCATCTTAACTCGAATAAGGATTTCCCGGATCTTAGCTACCTTTTCTACAATAAGAACTGACTTGGAGTATCTCTTTGAGCTGTTCTAAACAAGTTCTCATCTGTTTACAATCATTTTCTCTGAATTATCCATGTTTTCATGTTGTTTCCTATATTCTGCCTTCTGGTCCAAGTATAAGCTTTGCCCACTTTATCAAACAACTTCCTACACACTGTTATGAACTGAGGCAGCTCAGGAACATTGTCTCTCAACTGTGTTATAGAGTGTAGTACTACATTTCAGTGAAGTGTAAGGCTTTCCAAAGCTGCCGAACGTGTTTCTTTCTCTATTTCAATGGTATTCTGCATTGTATAACACACATTTACTACTCTAGTCTCCTTTAAGTAAAGAATATAGGATTCATACAGTGTTCCATGTGATCTTAACTCGAATTAAGGATTTTCCAGATCTTAGCTACCTTTTCTACACTAACAACTGACTTGGAGAATCTCTTTCAGCTGTTCTAAAGAAGCTCTCATCTGTTTACAGTAATTTTCACTGAATTATTCATGTTTTCATGTAGTTTCCTATATTCTGCCTTCTGGTCCAAGTATAAGCTTTGCCCACTTTATCAAACAACTTCCTACACACTGTTATGAACTGAGGCAGCTCGGGAACATTGTCTCTCAACTGTGTTATAGAGTGTAGTACTACATTTCAGTGAAGTGTAAGGCTTTCCAAAGCTGCCGAATGTGTTTCTTTCTATATTTCAATGGTATTCTGCCTTGTATAACACACATTTACCACTGTAGTGTCCTATCAGGAAAGAATATAGGATTCATACAGTGTTTCATGTCATCTTAACTCGAATTAAGGATTTCCCGGATCTTAGCTACCTTTTCTACACTAAGAACTGACTTGGAGAATGTCTTTGAGCTGCTCTAAACAAGTTCTCATCTGTTTACAGTCATTTTCTCTGAATTATCCATGTTTTCATGTAGTTTCCTATATTCTGCCTTCTGGTCCAAGTATAAGCTTTGCCCACTTTATCAAACAACTTCCTACACACTGTTATGAACTGAGGCAGCTCGTGAACATTGTCTCTCAACTGTGTTATAGAGTGTAGTACTACATTTCAGTGAAGTGTAAGGCTTTCCAAAGCTGCCGAACATGTTTCTTTTTCTATTTAAATGGTATTCTGCCTTGTATAACACACATTTAGCACTCTAGTCTCCTTTAAGAAAAGAATATAAGATTCATACAGTGTTTCATGTGATCTTAACTCGAATTAAGGATTTCCCGGATCTTAGCTACCTTTTCTAACACTAAGAACTGACTTGGAGAATCTCTTTCAGCTGTTCTAAACAAGCTCTCATCTGTTTACAGTCATTTTCACTGAATTATTCATGTTTTCATGTAGTTTCCTATATTCTGCCTTCTGGTCCAAGTATAAGCTTTGCCCACTTTATCAAACAACTTCCTACACACTGATATGAACTGAGGCAGCTGGGGAACATTGTCTCTCAAATGTGTTATAGAGTGTAGTACTACATTTCAGTGAAGTGTAAGGCTTTCCAAAGCTGCCGAACGTGTTTCTTTCTCTATTTCAATGGTATTCTGCCTTGTATAACACACATTTACCACTCTAGTCTCCTTTAAGTAAAGAATATAGGATTCATACAGAGTTTCAGGTCATCTTAACTCAAATAAGGATTTCCCGGATCTTAGCTACCTTTTCTACAATAAGAAGTGACTTGGAGTATCTCTTTGAGCTTTTCTAAACAAGTTCTCATCTGTTTACAGTCATTTCCTCTGAATTATCCATGTTTTCATGTAGTTTCCTGTATTCTGCCTTCTGGTCCAAGTATAAGCTTTGCCCACTTTATCAAACAATTTCCTACACACTGTTATGAACTGAGGCAGCTCGGGAACATTGTCTCTCAACTGTGTTATAGAGTGTAGTACTACATTTCAGTGAAGTGTATGGCTTTCCAAAGCTGCCGAACATGTTTCTTTCTCTATTTCAATGGTATTCTGCATTGTATAACAAACATTTACTACTCTAGTCTCCTTTAAGTAAAGAATATAGGATTCATACAGTGTTCCATGTGGTCTTAACTCGAATTAAGGATTTCCCAGATCTTAGCTACCTTTTCTACACTAACAACTGACTTGGAGAATCTCTTTCAGCTGTTCTAAACAAGCTCTCATCTGTTTACAGTAATTTTCACTGAATTATTCATGTTTTCATGTAGTTTCCTATATTCTGCCTTCTGGTCCAAGTATAAGCTTTGCCCACTTTATTAAACAACTTCCTACACACTGTTATGAACTGAGGCAGCTCGGGAACATTGTCTCTCAACTGTGTTATAGAGTGTAGTACTACATTTCTGTGAAGTGTAAGGCTTTCCAAAGCTGCCGAACGTGTTTCTTTCTCTAATTCAATGGTATACTGCCTTGTATAACACAAATTTACCACTCTAGTCTCCTTTAAGTAAAGAATATAGGATTCATACAGTGTTTCATGTGATCTTAACTCGAATTAAGGATTTCCCGGATCTTAGCTACCTCATCTACACTAAAAACTGACTTGGAGAATCTCTTTCAGCTGTTCTAAACAAGCTCTCTTCTGCTGACAGTCATTTTTACTGAATTATTCATGATTTCATGTAGTTTCCTATATTCTACCTTCTGGTCCAAGTATAAGCTTTGCCCACTTTATCAAACAACTTCCCACACACTGTTATGAACTGAGGCAGCTCGGGAACATTGTCTCTCAACTGTGTTATAGAGTGTAGTACTACATTTCAGTGAAGTGTAAGGCTTTCCAAAGCTGCCGAACGTGTTTCTTTCTCTATTTTAATGGTATTCTGCCTTGTATAACACACATTTACCACTCTAGTCTCCTTTAAGTAAAGAATATAGGATTCATACAGTGTTTCATGTCATCTTAACTCGAATTAAGGATTTCCCGGATCTTAGCTACCTTTTCTACACTAACAACTGACTTGGAGAATCTCTTTCAGCTGTTGTAAACAAGCTCTCATCTGTTTACAGTAATTTTCACTGAATTATTCATGTTTTCATGTAGTTTCCTATATTCTGCCTTCTGGTCCAAGTATAAGCTTTGCCCACTTTATCAAACAACTTCCTACACACTGTTATGAACTGAGGCAGTTCGGGACCATGGTCTCTCAACTGTGTTATAGAGTGTAGTACTACATTTCTGTGAAGTGTAAGGCTTTCCAAAGCTGCCGAACGTGTTTCTTTCTCTATTTCAAGGGTATTCTGCCTTGTATAACACACATTTACCACTCTAGTCTCCTTTAAGTAAAGAATATAGGATTCATACAGAGTTTCATGTCATCTTAACTCGAATAAGGATTTCCCGGATCTTAGCTACCTTTTCTACAATAAGAACTGACTTGGAGTATCTCTTTGAGCTGTTCTAAACAAGTTCTCATCTGTTTACAATCATTTTCTCTGAATTATCCATGTTTTCATGTTGTTTCCTATATTCTGCCTTCTGGTCCAAGTATAAGCTTTGCCCACTTTATCAAACAACTTCCTACACACTGTTATCAACTGAGGCAGCTCAGGAACATTGTCTCTCAACTGTGTTATAGAGTGTAGTACTACATTTCAGTGAAGTGTAAGGCTTTCCAAAGCTGCCGAATGTGTTTCTTTCTATATTTCAATGGTATTCTGCCTTGTATAACACACATTTACCACTGTAGTCTCCTATCAGGAAAGAATATAGGATTCATACAGTGTTTCATGTCATATTAACTCGAATTAAGGATTTCCCGGATCTTAGCTACCTTTTCTACACTAAGAACTGACTTGGAGAATGTCTTTGAGCTGTTCTAAACTAGTTCTCATCTGTTTACAGTCATTTTCTCTGAATTATCCATGTTTTCATGTAGTTTCCTATATTCTGCCTTCTGGTCCAAGTATAAGCTTTGCCCACTTTATCAAACAACTTCCTACACACTGTTATGAACTGAGGCAGCTCGGGAACATTGTCTCTCAACTGTGTTATAGAGTGTAGTACTACATTTCAGTGAAGTGTAAGGCTTTCCAAAGCTGCCGAACATGTTTCTTTCTCTATTTAAATGGTATTCTGCCTTGTATAACACACATTTACCACTCTAGTCTCCTTTAAGAAAAGAATATAAGATTCATACAGTGTTTCATGTGATCTTAACTCGAATTAAGGATTTCCCGGATCTTAGCTACCTTTTCTAACACTAAGAACTGACTTGGAGAATCTCTTTCAGCTGTTCTAAACAAGCTCTCATCTGTTTACAGTCATTTTCACTGAATTATTCATGTTTTCATGTAGTTTCCTATATTCTGCCTTCTGGTCCAAGTATAAGCTTTGCCCACTTTATCAAACAACTTCCTACACACTGATATGAACTGAGGCAGCTCGGGAACATTGTCTCTCAACTGTGTTATAGAGTGTAGTACTACATTTCAGTGAAGTGTAAGGCTTTCCAAAGCTGCCGAACGTGTTTCTTTCTCTATTTCAATGGTATTCTGCCTTGTATAACACACATTTACCACTGTAGTCTCCTATCAGGAAAGAATATAGGATTCATACAGTGTTTCATGTCATCTTAACTCGAATTAAGGATTTCCCGGATCTTAGCTACCTTTTCTACACTAAGAACTGACTTGGAGAATGTCTTTGAGCTGTTCTAAACTAGTTCTCATCTGTTTACAGTCATTTTCTCTGAATTATCCATGTTTTCATGTAGTTTCCTATATTCTGCCTTCTGGTCCAAGTATAAGCTTTGCCCACTTTATCAAACAACTTCCTACACACTGTTATGAACTGAGGCAGCTCGGGAACATTGTCTCTCAACTGTGTTATAGAGTGTAGTACTACATTTCAGTGAAGTGTAAGGCTTTCCAAAGCTGCCGAACGTGTTTCTTTCTCTATTTTAATGGTATTCTGCCTTGTATAACACACATTTACCACTCTAGTCTCCTTTAAGTAAAGAATATAGGATTCATACAGTGTTTCATGTCATCTTAACTCGAATTAAGGATTTCCCGGATCTTAGCTACCTTTTCTACACTAACAACTGACTTGGAGAATCTCTTTCAGCTGTTCTAAACAAGCTCTCATCTGTTTACAGTAATTTTCACTGAATTATTCATGTTTTCATGTAGTTTCCTATATTCTGCCTTCTGGTCCAAGTATAAGCTTTGCCCACTTTATCAAACAACTTCCTACACACTGTTATGAACTGAGGCAGTTCGGGACCATGGTCTCTCAACTGTGTTATAGAGTGTAGTACTACATTTCTGTGAAGTGTAAGGCTTTCCAAAGCTGCCGAACGTGTTTCTTTCTCTATTTCAAGGGTATTCTGCCTTGTATAACACACATTTACCACTCTAGTCTCCTTTAAGTAAAGAATATAGGATTCATACAGAGTTTCATGTCATCTTAACTCGAATAAGGATTTCCCGGATCTTAGCTACCTTTTCTACAATAAGAACTGACTTGGAGTATCTCTTTGAGCTGTTCTAAACAAGTTCTCATCTGTTTACAATCATTTTCTCTGAATTATCCATGTTTTCATGTTGTTTCCTATATTCTGCCTTCTGGTCCAAGTATAAGCTTTGCCCACTTTATCAAACAACTTCCTACACACTGTTATCAACTGAGGCAGCTCAGGAACATTGTCTCTCAACTGTGTTATAGAGTGTAGTACTACATTTCAGTGAAGTGTAAGGCTTTCCAAAGCTGCCGAATGTGTTTCTTTCTATATTTCAATGGTATTCTGCCTTGTATAACACACATTTACCACTGTAGTCTCCTATCAGGAAAGAATATAGGATTCATACAGTGTTTCATGTCATATTAACTCGAATTAAGGATTTCCCGGATCTTAGCTACCTTTTCTACACTAAGAACTGACTTGGAGAATGTCTTTGAGCTGTTCTAAACTAGTTCTCATCTGTTTACAGTCATTTTCTCTGAATTATCCATGTTTTCATGTAGTTTCCTATATTCTGCCTTCTGGTCCAAGTATAAGCTTTGCCCACTTTATCAAACAACTTCCTACACACTGTTATGAACTGAGGCAGCTCGGGAACATTGTCTCTCAACTGTGTTATAGAGTGTAGTACTACATTTCAGTGAAGTGTAAGGCTTTCCAAAGCTGCCGAACATGTTTCTTTCTCTATTTAAATGGTATTCTGCCTTGTATAACACACATTTACCACTCTAGTCTCCTTTAAGAAAAGAATATAAGATTCATACAGTGTTTCATGTGATCTTAACTCGAATTAAGGATTTCCCGGATCTTAGCTACCTTTTCTAACACTAAGAACTGACTTGGAGAATCTCTTTCAGCTGTTCTAAACAAGCTCTCATCTGTTTACAGTCATTTTCACTGAATTATTCATGTTTTCATGTAGTTTCCTATATTCTGCCTTCTGGTCCAAGTATAAGCTTTGCCCACTTTATCAAACAACTTCCTACACACTGATATGAACTGAGGCAGCTCGGGAACATTGTCTCTCAACTGTGTTATAGAGTGTAGTACTACATTTCAGTGAAGTGTAAGGCTTTCCAAAGCTGCCGAACGTGTTTCTTTCTCTATTTCAATGGTATTCTGCCTTGTATAACACACATTTACCACTGTAGTCTCCTATCAGGAAAGAATATAGGATTCATACAGTGTTTCATGTCATCTTAACTCGAATTAAGGATTTCCCGGATCTTAGCTACCTTTTCTACACTAAGAACTGACTTGGAGAATGTCTTTGAGCTGTTCTAAACTAGTTCTCATCTGTTTACAGTCATTTTCTCTGAATTATCCATGTTTTCATGTAGTTTCCTATATTCTGCCTTCTGGTCCAAGTATAAGCTTTGCCCACTTTATCAAACAACTTCCTACACACTGTTATGAACTGAGGCAGCTCGGGAACATTGTCTCTCAACTGTGTTATAGAGTGTAGTACTACATTTCAGTGAAGTGTAAGGCTTTCCAAAGCTGCCGAACGTGTTTCTTTCTCTATTTTAATGGTATTCTGCCTTGTATAACACACATTTACCACTCTAGTCTCCTTTAAGTAAAGAATATAGGATTCATACAGTGTTTCATGTCATCTTAACTCGAATTAAGGATTTCCCGGATCTTAGCTACCTTTTCTACACTAACAACTGACTTGGAGAATCTCTTTCAGCTGTTCTAAACAAGCTCTCATCTGTTTACAGTAATTTTCACTGAATTATTCATGTTTTCATGTAGTTTCCTATATTCTGCCTTCTGGTCCAAGTATAAGCTTTGCCCACTTTATCAAACAACTTCCTACACACTGTTATGAACTGAGGCAGTTCGGGACCATGGTCTCTCAACTGTGTTATAGAGTGTAGTACTACATTTCTGTGAAGTGTAAGGCTTTCCAAAGCTGCCGAACGTGTTTCTTTCTCTATTTCAAGGGTATTCTGCCTTGTATAACACATATTTACCACTCTAGTCTCCTTTAAGTAAAGAATATAGGATTCATACAGAGTTTCATGTCATCTTAACTCGAATAAGGATTTCCCGGATCTTAGCTACCTTTTCTACAATAAGAACTGACTTGGAGTATCTCTTTGAGCTGTTCTAAACAAGTTCTCATCTGTTTACAATCATTTTCTCTGAATTATCCATGTTTTCATGTTGTTTCCTATATTCTGCCTTCTGGTCCAAGTATAAGCTTTGCCCACTTTATCAAACAACTTCCTACACACTGTTATCAACTGAGGCAGCTCAGGAACATTGTCTCTCAACTGTGTTATAGAGTGTAGTACTACATTTCAGTGAAGTGTAAGGCTTTCCAAAGCTGCCGAATGTGTTTCTTTCTATATTTCAATGGTATTCTGCCTTGTATAACACACATTTACCACTGTAGTCTCCTATCAGGAAAGAATATAGGATTCATACAGTGTTTCATGTCATATTAACTCGAATTAAGGATTTCCCGGATCTTAGCTACCTTTTCTACACTAAGAACTGACTTGGAGAATGTCTTTGAGCTGTTCTAAACTAGTTCTCATCTGTTTACAGTCATTTTCTCTGAATTATCCATGTTTTCATGTAGTTTCCTATATTCTGCCTTCTGGTCCAAGTATAAGCTTTGCCCACTTTATCAAACAACTTCCTACACACTGTTATGAACTGAGGCAGCTCGGGAACATTGTCTCTCAACTGTGTTATAGAGTGTAGTACTACATTTCAGTGAAGTGTAAGGCTTTCCAAAGCTGCCGAACATGTTTCTTTCTCTATTTAAATGGTATTCTGCCTTGTATAACACACATTTACCACTCTAGTCTCCTTTAAGTAAAGAATATAGGATTCATACAGAGTTTCATGTCATCTTAACTCAAATAAGGATTTCCCGGATCTTAGCTACCTTTTCTACAATAAGAAGTGACTTGGAGTATCTCTTTGAGCTTTTCTAAACAAGTTCTCATCTGTTTACAGTCATTTCCTCTGAATTATCCATGTTTTCATGTAGTTTCCTGTATTCTGCCTTCTGGTCCAAGTATAAGCTTTGCCCACTTTATCAAACAACTTCCTACACACTGTTATGAACTGAGGCAGCTCGGGAACATTGTCTCTCAACTGTGTTATAGAGTGTAGTACTACATTTCTGTGAAGTGTAAGGCTTTCCAAAGCTGCCGAACGTGTTTCTTTCTCTAATTCAATGGTATACTGCCTTGTATAACACACATTTACCACTCTAGTCTCCTTTAAGTAAAGAATATAGGATTCATACAGTGTTTCATGTGATCTTAACTCGAATTAAGGATTTCCCGGATCTTAGCTACCTCATCTACACTAAAAACTGACTTGGAGAATCTCTTTCAGCTGTTCTAAACAAGTTCTCATCTGTTTACAGTCATTTTCTCTGAATTATCCATGTTTTCATGTAGTTTCCTATATTCTGCCTTCTGGTCCAAGTATAAACTTTGCCCACTTTATCAAAAAACTTCCTACACACTGTTATGAACTGAGGCAGCTCGGGAACATTGTCTCTCAACTGTGTTATAGAGAGTAGTACTATATTTCAGTGAAGTGTAAGGCTTTCCAAAGCTGCCGAACGTGTTTCTTTCTCTATTTAAATGGTATTCTGCCTTGTATAACACACATTTACCACTCTAGTCTCCTTTAAGTAAAGAATATAGGATTCATACAGTGTTTCATGTGATCTTAACTCGAATTAAGGATTTCCCGGATCTTAGCTACCTTTTCTAACACTAAGAACTGACTTGGAGTATCTCTTTGAGCTGTTCTAAACAAGTTCTCATCTGTTTACATTGATTTTCTCTGAATTATCCATGTTTTCATGTAGTTTCCTATATTCTGCCTTCTGGTCCAAGTATAAGCTTTGCCCACTTTATCAAACAACTTCCTACACACTGTTATGAACTGAGGCAGCTCGGGAACATTGTCTCTCAACTGTGTTATAGAGTGTAGTACTACATTTCAGTGAAGTGTAAGGCTTTCCAAAGCTGCCAAACGTGTTTCTTTCTCTATTTCAATGGTATTCTGCCTTGTATAACACATATTTACCACTCTAGTCTCCTTTAAGTAAAGAATATAGGATTCATACAGAGTTTCATGTCATCTTAACTCGAATAAGGATTTCCCGGATCTTAGCTACCTTTTCTACAATAAGAACTGACTTGGAGTATCTCTTTGAGCTGTTCTAAACAAGTTCTCATCTGTTTACAGTCATTTTCTCTGAATTATCCATGTTTTCATGTTGTTTCCTATATTCTGCCTTCTGGTCCAAGTATAAGCTTTGCCCACTTTATCAAACAACTTCCTACACACTGTTATGAACTGAGGCAGCTCAGGAACATTGTCTCTCAACTGTGTTATAGAGTGTAGTACTACATTTCAGTGAAGTGTAAGGCTTTCCAAAGCTGCCGAACGTTTTTCTTTCTCTATTTCAATGGTATTCTGCATTGTATAACACACATTTACTACTCTAGTCTCCTTTAAGTAAAGAATATAGGATTCATACAGTGTTCCATGTGATCTTAACTCGAATTAAGGATTTTCCAGATCTTAGCTACCTTTTCTACACTAACAACTGACTTGGAGAATCTCTTTCAGCTGTTCTAAACAAGCTCTCATCTGTTTACAGTAATTTTCACTGAATTATTCATGTTTTCATGTAGTTTCCTATATTCTGCCTTCTGGTCCAAGTATAAGCTTTGCCCACTTTATCAAACAACTTCCTACACACTGTTATGAACTGAGGCAGCTCGGGAACATTGTCTCTCAACTGTTATAGAGTGTAGTACTACATTTCAGTGAAGTGTACGGCTTTCCAAAGCTGCCGAATGTGTTTCTTTCTATATTTCAATGGTATTCTGCCTTGTATAACACACATTTACCACTGTAGTCTCCTATCAGGAAAGAATATAGGATTCATACAGTGTTTCATGTCATCTTAACTCGAATTAAGGATTTCCCGGATCTTAGCTACCTTTTCTACACTAAGAACTGACTTGGAGAATGTCTTTGAGCTGTTCTAAACAAGTTCTCATCTGTTTACAGTCATTTTCTCGGAATTATCCATGTTTTCATGTAGTTTCCTATATTCTGCCTTCTGGTCCAAGTATAAGCTTTGCCCACTTTATCAAACATCTTCCTACACACTGTTATGAACTGAGGCAGCTCGGGAACATTGTCTCTCAACTGTGTTATAGAGTGTAGTACTACATTTCAGTGAAGTGTAAGGCTTTCCAAAGCTGCCGAACGTGTTTCTTTCTCTATTTCAATGGTATTCTGCCTTGTATAACACACATTTACCACTCTAGTCTCCTTTAAGTAAAGAATATAGGATTCATACAGTGTTTCATGTAATCTTAACTCGAATTAAGGATTTCCCGGATCTTAGCTACCTTTTCTACACTAAGAACTGACTTGGAGAATCTCTTTCAGCTGTTCTAAACAAGTTCTCATCTGTTTACAGTCATTTTCTCTGAATTATCCATGTTTTCATGTAGTTTCCTATATTCTGCCTTCTGGTCCAAGTATAAGCTTTGCCCACTTTATCAAACAACTTCCTACACACTGTTATGAACTGAGGCAGCTCGGGAACATTGTCTCTCAACTGTGTTATAGAGTGTAGTACTACATTTCTGTGAAGTGTAAGGCTTTCCAAAGCTGCCGAACGTGTTTCTTTCTCTAATTCAATGGTATACTGCCTTGTATAACACACATTTACCACTCTAGTCTCCTTTAAGTAAAGAATATAGGATTCATACAGTGTTTCATGTGATCTTAACTCGAATTAAGGATTTCCCGGATCTTAGCTACCTCATCTACACTAAAAACTGACTTGGAGAATCTCTTTCAGCTGTTCTAAACAAGCTCTCTTCTGCTGACAGTCATTTTCACTGAATTATTCATGATTTCATGTAGTTTCCTATGTTCTACCTTCTGGTCCAAGTATAAGCTTTGCCCACTTTATCAAACAACTTCCTACACACTGTTATGAACTGAGGCAGTTCGGGACCATGGTCTCTCAACTGTGTTATAGAGTGTAGTACTACATTTCAGTGAAGTGTAAGGCTTTCCAAAGCTGCCGAACGTGTTTCTTTCTCTATTTCAATGGTATTCTGCCTTGTATAACACACATTTACCACTCTAGTCTCCTTTAAGTAAAGAATATAGGATTCATACAGTGTTTCATGTCATCTTAACTCGAATTAAGGATTTCCCGGATCTTAGCTACTTTTTCTACACTAAGAACTGACTTGGAGAATCTCAGCTGTTCTAAACAAGCTCTCATCTGTTTACAGTCATTTTCACTGAATTATTCATGTTTTCATGGAGTTTCCTATATTCTGCCTTCTGGTCCAAGTATAAGCTTTGCCCACTTTATCAAACAACTTCCTACACACCGTTATGAACTGAGGCAGCTCGGGAACATTGTCTTTCAACTGTGTTATAGAGTGTAGTACTACATTTCAGTGAAGTGCAAGGCTTTCCAAAGCTGCCGAACGTGTTTCTTTCTCTATTTCAATGGTATTCTGCCTTGTATAACACACATTTACCACTCTAGTCTCCTTTAAGTAAAGAATATAGGATTCATACAGTGTTTCATGTCATCTTAACTCGAATTAAGGATTTCCCAGATCTTAGCTACCTTTTGTACACTAAGAACTGACTTGGAGAATCTCTTTCAGCTGTTCTAAACAAGCTCTCATCTGTTTACATTCATTTTCAGTGAATTATTCATGTTTTCATGTTGTTCCCTATATTCTTCCTTCTGGTCCAAGTATAAGCTTTGCCCACTTTATCAAACAACTTCCTACACACTGTTATGAACTGAGGCAGCTCGGGAACATTGTCTCTCAACTGTGTTATAGAGTGTAGTACTACATTTCAGTGAAGTGTAAGGCTTTCCAAAGCTGCCGAACGTGTTTCTTTCTCTATTTTAATGGTATTCTGCCTTGTATAACACACATTTACCACTCTAGTCTCCTTTAAGTAAAGAATATAGGATTCATACAGTGTTTCATGTAATCTTAACTCGAATTAAGGATTTCCCGGATCTTAGCTACCTTTTCTACACTAAGAACTGACTTGGAGAATGTCTTTGAGCTGTTCTAAACAAGTTCTCATCTGTTTACAGTCATTTTCTCGGAATTATCCATGTTTTCATGTAGTTTCCTATATTCTGCCTTCTGGTCCAAGTATAAGCTTTGCCCACTTTATCAAACATCTTCCTACACACTGTTATGAACTGAGGCAGCTCGGGAACATTGTCTCTCAACTGTGTTATAGAGTGTAGTACTACATTTCAGTGAAGTGTAAGGCTTTCCAAAGCTGCCTAACGTGTTTCTTTCTCTATTTCAATGGTATTCTGCCTTGTATAACACACATTTACCACTCTAATCTCCTTTAAGTAAAGAATATAGGATTCATACAGTGTTTCATGTAATCTTAACTCGAATTAAGGATTTCCCGGATCTTAGCTACCTTTTCTACACTAAGAACTGACTTGGAGAATCTCTTTCAGCTGTTCTAAACAAGTTCTCATCTGTTTACAGTCATTTTCTCTGAATTATCCATGTTTTCATGTAGTTTCCTATATTCTGCCTTCTGGTCCAAGTATAAGCTTTGCCCACTTTATCAAACAACTTCCTACACACTGTTATGAACTGAGGCAGCTCGGGAACATTGTCTCTCAACTGTGTTATAGAGTGTAGTACTACATTTCTGTGAAGTGTAAGGCTTTCCAAAGCTGCCGAACGTGTTTCTTTCTCTAATTCAATGGTATACTGCCTTGTATAACACACATTTACCACTCTAGTCTCCTTTAAGTAAAGAATATAGGATTCATACAGTGTTTCATGTGATCTTAACTCGAATTAAGGATTTCCCGGATCTTAGCTACCTCATCTACACTAAAAACTGACTTGGAGAATCTCTTTCAGCTGTTCTAAACAAGCTCTCTTCTGCTGACAGTCATTTTCACTGAATTATTCATGATTTCATGTAGTTTCCTATATTCTACCTTCTGGTCCAAGTATAAGCTTTGCCCACTTTATCAAACAACTTCCCACACACTGTTATGAACTGAGGCAGCTCGGGAACATTGTCTCTCAACTGTGTTATAGAGTGTAGTACTACATTTCAGTGAAGTGTAAGGCTTTCCAAAGCTGCCGAACGTGTTTCTTTCTCTATTTTAATGGTATTCTGCCTTGTATAACACACATTTACCACTCTAGTCTCCTTTAAGTAAAGAATATAGGATTCATACAGTGTTTCATGTCATCTTAACTCGAATTAAGGATTTCCCGGATCTTAGCTACCTTTTCTACACTAAGAACTGACTTGGAGAATCTCTTTCAGCTGTTCTAAACAAGCTCTCATCTGTTTACAGTCATTTTCACTGAATTATTCATGTTTTCATGTAGTTTCCTATATTCTGCCTTCTGGTCCAAGTATAAGCTTTGCCCACTTTATCAAACAACTTCCTACACACTGTTATGAACTGAGGCAGTTCGGGACCATGGTCTCTCAACTGTGTTATAGAGTGTAGTACTACATTTCAGTGAAGTGTAATGCTTTCCAAAGCTGCCGAACGTGTTTCTTTCTCTATTTCAATGGTATTCTGCCTTGTATAACACACATTTACCACTCTAGTCTCCTTTAAGTAAAGAATATAGGATTCATACAGTGTTTCATGTCATCTTAACTCGAATTAAGGATTTCCCGGATCTTAGCTACTTTTTCTACACTAAGAACTGACTTGGAGAATCTCAGCTGTTCTAAACAAGCTCTCATCTGTTTACAGTCATTTTCACTGAATTATTCATGTTTTCATGGAGTTTCCTATATTCTGCCTTCTGGTCCAAGTATAAGCTTTGCCCACTTTATCAAACAACTTCCTACACACCGTTATGAACTGAGGCAGCTCGGGAACATTGTCTCTCAACTGTGTTATAGAGTGTAGTACTACATTTCAGTGAAGTGCAAGGCCTTCCAAAGCTGCCGAACGTGTTTCTTTCTCTATTTTAATGGTATTCTGCCTTGTATAACACACATTTACCACTCTAGTCTCCTTTAAGTAAAGAATATAGGATTCATACAGTGTTTCATGTCATCTTAACTCGAATTAAGGATTTCCCGGATCTTAGCTACCTTTTCTACACTAAGAACTGACTTGGAGAATCTCTTTCAGCTGTTCTAAACAAGCTCTCATCTGTTTACAGTCATTTTCACTGAATTATTCATGTTTTCATGTAGTTTCCTATATTCTGCCTTCTGGTCCAAGTATAAGCTTTGCCCACTTTATCAAACAACTTCCTACACACTGTTATGAACTGAGGCAGTTCGGGACCATGGTCTCTCAACTGTGTTATAGAGTGTAGTACTACATTTCAGTGAAGTGTAAGGCTTTCCAAAGCTGCCGAACGTGTTTCTTTCTCTATTTCAATGGTATTCTGCCTTGTATAACACACATTTACCACTCTAGTCTCCTTTAAGTAAAGAATATAGGATTCATACAGTGTTTCATGTCATCTTAACTCGAATTAAGGATTTCCCGGATCTTAGCTACTTTTTCTACACTAAGAACTGACTTGGAGAATCTCTTTCAGCTGTTCTAAACAAGCTCTCATCTGTTTACAGTCATTTTCACTGAATTATTCATGTTTTCATGGAGTTTCCTATATTCTGCCTTCTGGTCCAAGTATAAGCTTTGCCCACTTTATCAAACAACTTCCTACACACCGTTATGAACTGAGGCAGCTCGGGAACATTGTCTCTCAACTGTGTTATAGAGTGTAGTACTACATTTCAGTGAAGTGCAAGGCCTTCCAAAGCTGCCGAACATGTTTCTTTCTCTATTTCAATGGTATTCTGCCTTGTATAACACACATTTACCACTGTAGTCTCCTTTAAGTAAAGAATATAGGATTCATACAGTGTTTCATGTCATCTTAACTCGAATTAAGGATTTCCCAGATCTTAGCTACCTTTTGTACACTAAGAACTGACTTGGAGAATCTCTTTCAGCTGTTCTAAACAAGCTCTCATCTGTTTACAGTCATTTTCAGTGAATTATTCATGTTTTCATGTTGTTCCCTATATTCTTCCTTCTGGTCCAAGTATAAGCTTTGCCCACTTTATCAAACAACTTCCTACACACTGTTATGAACTGAGGCAGCTCGGGAACATTGTCTCTCAACTGTGTTATAGAGTGTAGTACTACATTTCAGTGAAGTGTAAGGCTTTCCAAAGCTGCCGAACGTGTTTCTTTCTCTATTTCAATGGTATTCTGCCTTGTATAACACACATTTACCACTCTAGTCTCCTTTAAGTAAAGAATATAGGATTCATACAGTGTTTCATGTGATCTTAACTCGAATTCAGGATTTCCCGGATCTTAGCTACCTTATCTACACTAAAAACTGACTTGGAGAATCTCTTTCAGCTGTTCTAAACAAGCTCTCATCTGTTTACAGTCATTTTCTCTGAATTTTCCATGTTTTCATGTAGTTTCCTATATTCTGCCTTCTGGTCCAAGTATAAGATTTGCCCACTTTATCAAAAAACTTCCTACACACTGTTATGAACTGAGGCAGTTCGGGAACATGGTCTCTCAACTGTGTTATAGAGTGTAGTACTACATTTCAGTGAAGTGTAAGGCTTTCCAAAGCTGCCGAACGTGTTTCTTTCTCTATTTCAATGGTATTCTGCCTTGTATAACACACATTTACCACTCTAGTCTCCTTTAAGTAAAGAATATAGGATTCATACAGTGTTTCATGTCATCTTAACTCGAATTAAGGATTTCCCGGATCTTAGCTAATTTTTCTACACTAAGAACTGACTTGGAGAATCTCTTTCAGCTGTTCTAAACAAGCTCTCATCTGTTTACAGTCATTTTCACTGAATTATTCATGTTTTCATGGAGTTTCCTATATTCTGCCTTCTGGTCCAAGTATAAGCTTTGCCCACTTTATCAAACAACTTCCTACACACCGTTATGAACTGAGGCAGCTCGGGAACATTGTCTCTCAACTGTGTTATAGAGTGTAGTACTACATTTCAGTGAAGTGTAAGGCTTTCCAAAGCTGCCGAACGTGTTTCTTTCTCTATTTCAATGGTATTCTGCCTTGTATAACACACATTTACCACTCTAGTCTCCTTTAAGTAAAGAATATAGGATTCATACAGTGTTTCATGTGATCTTAACTCGAATTCAGGATTTCCCGGATCTTAGCTACCTTATCTACACTAAAAACTGACTTGGAGAATCTCTTTCAGCTGTTCTAAACAAGCTCTCATCTGTTTACAGTCATTTTCTCTGAATTTTCCATGTTTTCATGTAGTTTCCTATATTCTGCCTTCTGGTCCAAGTATAAGATTTGCCCACTTTATCAAAAAACTTCCTACACACTGTTATGAACTGAGGCAGTTCGGGAACATGGTCTCTCAACTGTGTTATAGAGTGTAGTACTACATTTCAGTGAAGTGTAAGGCTTTCCAAAGCTGCCGAACGTGTTTCTTTCTCTATTTCAATGGTATTCTGCCTTGTATAACACACATTTACCACTCTAGTCTCCTTTAAGGAAAGAATATAGTATTCATACAGTGTTTCATGTCATCTTAACTCGAATTAAGGATTTCCCGGATCTTAGCTACCTTTTCTACACTAAGAACTGAATTGGAAAATCTCTTTCAGCTGTTCTAAACAAGCTCTCATCTGTTTACAGTCATTTTCACTGAATTATTCATGTTTTCGTGTTGTTTCCTATATTCTGCCTTCTGGTCCAAGTATAAGCTTTGCCCACTTTATCAAACAACTTCCTACACACCGTTATGAACTGAGGCAGCTCGGGAACATTGTCTCTCAACTGTGTTATAGAGTGTAGTACTACATTTCAGTGAAGTGTAAGGCTTTCCAAAGCTGCCGAACGTGTTTCTTTCTCTATTTCAATGGTATTCTGCCTTGTATAACACACATTTACCACTCTAGTCTCCTTTAAGTAAAGAATATAGGATTCATACAGTGTTTCATGTCATCTTAACTCAAATCAGGATTTCCCGGATCTTAGCTACCTTTTCTATAATAAGAATGGACTTGGAGTATCTCTTTGAGCTGTTCTAAACAAGTTCTCATCTGTTTACACTCATTTTCTCTGAATTATCCATGTTTTCATGTAGTTTCCTATATTCTGCCTTCTGGTCCAAGTATAAGCTTTGCCCACTTTAACAAACAACTTCCTACACACCGTTATGAACTGAGGCAGCTCGGGAACATTGTCTCTCAACTGTGTTATAGAGTGTAGTACTACATTTCAGTGAAGTGTAAGGCTTTCCAAAGCTGCCGAACGTGTTTCTTTCTCTATTTCAATGGTATTCTGCCTTGTATAACACACATTTACCACTCTAGTCTCCTTTAAGTAAAGAATATAGGATTCATACAGAGTTTCATGTCATCTTAACTCGAATAAGGATTTCCCGGATCTTAGCTACCTTTTCTATAATAAGAACTGACTTGGAGTATCTCTTTGAGCTGTTCTAAACAAGTTCTCATCTGTTTACATTCATTTTCTCTGAATTATCCATGTTTTCATGTAGTTTCCTATATTCTGCCTTCTGGTCCAAGTATAAGCTTTGCCCACTTTATCAAACAACTTCCTACACACCGTTATGAACTGAGGCAGCTCGGGAACATTGTCTCTCAACTGTGTTATAGAGTGTAGTACTACATTTCAGTGAAGTGTAAGGCTTTCCAAAGCTGCCGAACGTGTTTCTTTCTCTATTTCAATGGTATTCTGCCTTGTATAACACACATTTACCACTCTAGTCTCCTTTAAGTAAAGAATATAGGATTCATACAGAGTTTCATGTCATCTTAACTCAAATAAGGATTTCCCGGATCTTAGCTACCTTTTCTACAATAAGAAGTGACTTGGAGTATCTCTTTGAGCTTTTCTAAACAAGTTCTCATCTGTTTACAGGCATTTTCTCTGAATTATCCATGTTTTCATGTAGTTTCCTGTATTCTGCCTTCTGGTCCAAGTATAAGCTTTGCCCACTTTATCAAACAATTTCCTACACACTGTTATGAACTGAGGCAGCTCGGGAACATTGTCTCTCAACTGTGTTATAGAGTGTAGTACTACATTTCAGTGAAGTGTATGGCTTTCCAAAGCTGCCGAACGTGTTTCTTTCTCTATTTCAATGGTATTCTGCCTTGTATAACACACATTTACCACTCTAGTCTCCTTTAAGTAAAGAATATAGGATTCATACAGAGTTTCATGTCATCTTAACTCGAATAAGGATTTCCCGGATCTTAGCTACCTTTTCTACAATAAGAACTGACTTGGAGTATCTCTTTGAGCTGTTCTAAACAAGTTCTCATCTGTTTACAATCATTTTCTCTGAATTATCCATGTTTTCATGTTGTTTCCTATATTCTGCCTTCTGGTCCAAGTATAAGCTTTGCCCACTTTATCAAACAACTTCCTACACACTGTTATGAACTGAGGCAGCTCAGGAACATTGTCTCTCAACTGTGTTATAGAGTGTAGTACTACATTTCAGTGAAGTGTAAGGCTTTCCAAAGCTGCCGAACGTGTTTCTTTCTCTATTTCAATGGTATTCTGCATTGTATAACACACATTTACTACTCTAGTCTCCTTTAAGTAAAGAATATAGGATTCATACAGTGTTCCATGTGATCTTAACTCGAATTAAGGATTTTCCAGATCTTAGCTACCTTTTCTACACTAACAACTGACTTGGAGAATCTCTTTCAGCTGTTCTAAAGAAGCTCTCATCTGTTTACAGTAATTTTCACTGAATTATTCATGTTTTCATGTAGTTTCCTATATTCTGCCTTCTGGTCCAAGTATAAGCTTTGCCCACTTTATCAAACAACTTCCTACACACTGTTATGAACTGAGGCAGCTCGGGAACATTGTCTCTCAACTGTGTTATAGAGTGTAGTACTACATTTCAGTGAAGTGTAAGGCTTTCCAAAGCTGCCGAATGTGTTTCTTTCTATATTTCAATGGTATTCTGCCTTGTATAACACACATTTACCACTGTAGTGTCCTATCAGGAAAGAATATAGGATTCATACAGTGTTTCATGTCATCTTAACTCGAATTAAGGATTTCCCGGATCTTAGCTACCTTTTCTACACTAAGAACTGACTTGGAGAATGTCTTTGAGCTGCTCTAAACAAGTTCTCATCTGTTTACAGTCATTTTCTCTGAATTATCCATGTTTTCATGTAGTTTCCTATATTCTGCCTTCTGGTCCAAGTATAAGCTTTGCCCACTTTATCAAACAACTTCCTACACACTGTTATGAACTGAGGCAGCTCGTGAACATTGTCTCTCAACTGTGTTATAGAGTGTAGTACTACATTTCAGTGAAGTGTAAGGCTTTCCAAAGCTGCCGAACATGTTTCTTTTTCTATTTAAATGGTATTCTGCCTTGTATAACACACATTTAGCACTCTAGTCTCCTTTAAGAAAAGAATATAAGATTCATACAGTGTTTCATGTGATCTTAACTCGAATTAAGGATTTCCCGGATCTTAGCTACCTTTTCTAACACTAAGAACTGACTTGGAGAATCTCTTTCAGCTGTTCTAAACAAGCTCTCATCTGTTTACAGTCATTTTCACTGAATTATTCATGTTTTCATGTAGTTTCCTATATTCTGCCTTCTGGTCCAAGTATAAGCTTTGCCCACTTTATCAAACAACTTCCTACACACTGTTATGAACTGAGGCAGCTGGGGAACATTGTCTCTCAAATGTGTTATAGAGTGTAGTACTACATTTCAGTGAAGTGTAAGGCTTTCCAAAGCTGCCGAACGTGTTTCTTTCTCTATTTCAATGGTATTCTGCCTTGTATAACACACATTTACCACTCTAGTCTCCTTTAAGTAAAGAATATAGGATTCATACAGAGTTTCATGTCATCTTAACTCAAATAAGGATTTCCCGGATCTTAGCTACCTTTTCTACAATAAGAAGTGACTTGGAGTATCTCTTTGAGCTTTTCTAAACAAGTTCTCATCTGTTTACAGTCATTTCCTCTGAATTATCCATGTTTTCATGTAGTTTCCTGTATTCTGCCTTCTGGTCCAAGTATAAGCTTTGCCCACTTTATCAAACAATTTCCTACACACTGTTATGAACTGAGGCAGCTCGGGAACATTGTCTCTCAACTGTGTTATAGAGTGTAGTACTACATTTCAGTGAAGTGTATGGCTTTCCAAAGCTGCCGAACATGTTTCTTTCTCTATTTCAATGGTATTCTGCATTGTATAACAAACATTTACTACTCTAGTCTCCTTTAAGTAAAGAATATAGGATTCATACAGTGTTCCATGTGGTCTTAACTCGAATTAAGGATTTCCCAGATCTTAGCTACCTTTTCTACACTAACAACTGACTTGGAGAATCTCTTTCAGCTGTTCTAAACAAGCTCTCATCTGTTTACAGTAATTTTCACTGAATTATTCATGTTTTCATGTAGTTTCCTATATTCTGCCTTCTGGTCCAAGTATAAGCTTTGCCCACTTTATTAAACAACTTACTACACACTGTTATGAAATGAGGCAGCTCGGGAACATTGTCTCTCAACTGTGTTATAGAGTGTAGTACTACATTTCTGTGAAGTGTAAGGCTTTCCAAAGCTGCCGAACGTGTTTCTTTCTCTAATTCAATGGTATACTGCCTTGTATAACACAAATTTACCACTCTAGTCTCCTTTAAGTAAAGAATATAGGATTCATACAGTGTTTCATGTGATCTTAACTCGAATTAAGGATTTCCCGGATCTTAGCTACCTCATCTACACTAAAAACTGACTTGGAGAATCTCTTTCAGCTGTTCTAAACAAGCTCTCTTCTGCTGACAGTCATTTTTACTGAATTATTCATGATTTCATGTAGTTTCCTATATTCTACCTTCTGGTCCAAGTATAAGCTTTGCCCACTTTATCAAACAACTTCCCACACACTGTTATGAACTGAGGCAGCTCGGGAACATTGTCTCTCAACTGTGTTATAGAGTGTAGTACTACATTTCAGTGAAGTGTAAGGCTTTCCAAAGCTGCCGAACGTGTTTCTTTCTCTATTTTAATGGTATTCTGCCTTGTATAACACACATTTACCACTCTAGTCTCCTTTAAGTAAAGAATATAGGATTCATACAGTGTTTCATGTCATCTTAACTCGAATTAAGGATTTCCCGGATCTTAGCTACCTTTTCTACACTAACAACTGACTTGGAGAATCTCTTTCAGCTGTTCTAAACAAGCTCTCATCTGTTTACAGTAATTTTCACTGAATTATTCATGTTTTCATGTAGTTTCCTATATTCTGCCTTCTGGTCCAAGTATAAGCTTTGCCCACTTTATCAAACAACTTCCTACACACTGTTATGAACTGAGGCAGTTCGGGACCATGGTCTCTCAACTGTGTTATAGAGTGTAGTACTACATTTCTGTGAAGTGTAAGGCTTTCCAAAGCTGCCGAACGTGTTTCTTTCTCTATTTCAAGGGTATTCTGCCTTGTATAACACACATTTACCACTCTAGTCTCCTTTAAGTAAAGAATATAGGATTCATACAGAGTTTCATGTCATCTTAACTCGAATAAGGATTTCCCGGATCTTAGCTACCTTTTCTACAATAAGAACTGACTTGGAGTATCTCTTTGAGCTGTTCTAAACAAGTTCTCATCTGTTTACAATCATTTTCTCTGAATTATCCATGTTTTCATGTTGTTTCCTATATTCTGCCTTCTGGTCCAAGTATAAGCTTTGCCCACTTTATCAAACAACTTCCTACACACTGTTATCAACTGAGGCAGCTCAGGAACATTGTCTCTCAACTGTGTTATAGAGTGTAGTACTACATTTCAGTGAAGTGTAAGGCTTTCCAAAGCTGCCGAATGTGTTTCTTTCTATATTTCAATGGTATTCTGCCTTGTATAACACACATTTACCACTGTAGTCTCCTATCAGGAAAGAATATAGGATTCATACAGTGTTTCATGTCATATTAACTCGAATTAAGGATTTCCCGGATCTTAGCTACCTTTTCTACACTAAGAACTGACTTGGAGAATGTCTTTGAGCTGTTCTAAACTAGTTCTCATCTGTTTACAGTCATTTTCTCTGAATTATCCATGTTTTCATGTAGTTTCCTATATTCTGCCTTCTGGTCCAAGTATAAGCTTTGCCCACTTTATCAAACAACTTCCTACACACTGTTATGAACTGAGGCAGCTCGGGAACATTGTCTCTCAACTGTGTTATAGAGTGTAGTACTACATTTCTGTGAAGTGTAAGGCTTTCCAAAGCTGCCGAACGTGTTTCTTTCTCTAATTCAATGGTATACTGCCTTGTATAACACAAATTTACCACTCTAGTCTCCTTTAAGTAAAGAATATAGGATTCATACAGTGTTTCATGTGATCTTAACTCGAATTAAGGATTTCCCGGATCTTAGCTACCTCATCTACACTAAAAACTGACTTGGAGAATCTCTTTCAGCTGTTCTAAACAAGCTCTCTTCTGCTGACAGTCATTTTTACTGAATTATTCATGATTTCATGTAGTTTCCTATATTCTACCTTCTGGTCCAAGTATAAGCTTTGCCCACTTTATCAAACAACTTCCCACACACTGTTATGAACTGAGGCAGCTCGGGAACATTGTCTCTCAACTGTGTTATAGAGTGTAGTACTACATTTCAGTGAAGTGTAAGGCTTTCCAAAGCTGCCGAACGTGTTTCTTTCTCTATTTTAATGGTATTCTGCCTTGTATAACACACATTTACCACTCTAGTCTCCTTTAAGTAAAGAATATAGGATTCATACAGTGTTTCATGTCATCTTAACTCGAATTAAGGATTTCCCGGATCTTAGCTACCTTTTCTACACTAACAACTGACTTGGAGAATCTCTTTCAGCTGTTCTAAACAAGCTCTCATCTGTTTACAGTAATTTTCACTGAATTATTCATGTTTTCATGTAGTTTCCTATATTCTGCCTTCTGGTCCAAGTATAAGCTTTGCCCACTTTATCAAACAACTTCCTACACACTGTTATGAACTGAGGCAGTTCGGGACCATGGTCTCTCAACTGTGTTATAGAGTGTAGTACTACATTTCTGTGAAGTGTAAGGCTTTCCAAAGCTGCCGAACGTGTTTCTTTCTCTATTTCAAGGGTATTCTGCCTTGTATAACACACATTTACCACTCTAGTCTCCTTTAAGTAAAGAATATAGGATTCATACAGAGTTTCATGTCATCTTAACTCGAATAAGGATTTCCCGGATCTTAGCTACCTTTTCTACAATAAGAACTGACTTGGAGTATCTCTTTGAGCTGTTCTAAACAAGTTCTCATCTGTTTACAATCATTTTCTCTGAATTATCCATGTTTTCATGTTGTTTCCTATATTCTGCCTTCTGGTCCAAGTATAAGCTTTGCCCACTTTATCAAACAACTTCCTACACACTGTTATCAACTGAGGCAGCTCAGGAACATTGTCTCTCAACTGTGTTATAGAGTGTAGTACTACATTTCAGTGAAGTGTAAGGCTTTCCAAAGCTGCCGAATGTGTTTCTTTCTATATTTCAATGGTATTCTGCCTTGTATAACACACATTTACCACTGTAGTCTCCTATCAGGAAAGAATATAGGATTCATACAGTGTTTCATGTCATATTAACTCGAATTAAGGATTTCCCGGATCTTAGCTACCTTTTCTACACTAAGAACTGACTTGGAGAATGTCTTTGAGCTGTTCTAAACTAGTTCTCATCTGTTTACAGTCATTTTCTCTGAATTATCCATGTTTTCATGTAGTTTCCTATATTCTGCCTTCTGGTCCAAGTATAAGCTTTGCCCACTTTATCAAACAACTTCCTACACACTGTTATGAACTGAGGCAGCTCGGGAACATTGTCTCTCAACTGTGTTATAGAGTGTAGTACTACATTTCAGTGAAGTGTAAGGCTTTCCAAAGCTGCCGAACATGTTTCTTTCTCTATTTAAATGGTATTCTGCCTTGTATAACACACATTTACCACTCTAGTCTCCTTTAAGAAAAGAATATAAGATTCATACAGTGTTTCATGTGATCTTAACTCGAATTAAGGATTTCCCGGATCTTAGCTACCTTTTCTAACACTAAGAACTGACTTGGAGAATCTCTTTCAGCTGTTCTAAACAAGCTCTCATCTGTTTACAGTCATTTTCACTGAATTATTCATGTTTTCATGTAGTTTCCTATATTCTGCCTTCTGGTCCAAGTATAAGCTTTGCCCACTTTATCAAACAACTTCCTACACACTGATATGAACTGAGGCAGCTCGGGAACATTGTCTCTCAACTGTGTTATAGAGTGTAGTACTACATTTCAGTGAAGTGTAAGGCTTTCCAAAGCTGCCGAACGTGTTTCTTTCTCTATTTCAATGGTATTCTGCCTTGTATAACACACATTTACCACTGTAGTCTCCTATCAGGAAAGAATATAGGATTCATACAGTGTTTCATGTCATCTTAACTCGAATTAAGGATTTCCCGGATCTTAGCTACCTTTTCTACACTAAGAACTGACTTGGAGAATGTCTTTGAGCTGTTCTAAACTAGTTCTCATCTGTTTACAGTCATTTTCTCTGAATTATCCATGTTTTCATGTAGTTTCCTATATTCTGCCTTCTGGTCCAAGTATAAGCTTTGCCCACTTTATCAAACAACTTCCTACACACTGTTATGAACTGAGGCAGCTCGGGAACATTGTCTCTCAACTGTGTTATAGAGTGTAGTACTACATTTCAGTGAAGTGTAAGGCTTTCCAAAGCTGCCGAACGTGTTTCTTTCTCTATTTTAATGGTATTCTGCCTTGTATAACACACATTTACCACTCTAGTCTCCTTTAAGTAAAGAATATAGGATTCATACAGTGTTTCATGTCATCTTAACTCGAATTAAGGATTTCCCGGATCTTAGCTACCTTTTCTACACTAACAACTGACTTGGAGAATCTCTTTCAGCTGTTCTAAACAAGCTCTCATCTGTTTACAGTAATTTTCACTGAATTATTCATGTTTTCATGTAGTTTCCTATATTCTGCCTTCTGGTCCAAGTATAAGCTTTGCCCACTTTATCAAACAACTTCCTACACACTGTTATGAACTGAGGCAGTTCGGGACCATGGTCTCTCAACTGTGTTATAGAGTGTAGTACTACATTTCTGTGAAGTGTAAGGCTTTCCAAAGCTGCCGAACGTGTTTCTTTCTCTATTTCAAGGGTATTCTGCCTTGTATAACACACATTTACCACTCTAGTCTCCTTTAAGTAAAGAATATAGGATTCATACAGAGTTTCATGTCATCTTAACTCGAATAAGGATTTCCCGGATCTTAGCTACCTTTTCTACAATAAGAACTGACTTGGAGTATCTCTTTGAGCTGTTCTAAACAAGTTCTCATCTGTTTACAATCATTTTCTCTGAATTATCCATGTTTTCATGTTGTTTCCTATATTCTGCCTTCTGGTCCAAGTATAAGCTTTGCCCACTTTATCAAACAACTTCCTACACACTGTTATCAACTGAGGCAGCTCAGGAACATTGTCTCTCAACTGTGTTATAGAGTGTAGTACTACATTTCAGTGAAGTGTAAGGCTTTCCAAAGCTGCCGAATGTGTTTCTTTCTATATTTCAATGGTATTCTGCCTTGTATAACACACATTTACCACTGTAGTCTCCTATCAGGAAAGAATATAGGATTCATACAGTGTTTCATGTCATATTAACTCGAATTAAGGATTTCCCGGATCTTAGCTACCTTTTCTACACTAAGAACTGACTTGGAGAATGTCTTTGAGCTGTTCTAAACTAGTTCTCATCTGTTTACAGTCATTTTCTCTGAATTATCCATGTTTTCATGTAGTTTCCTATATTCTGCCTTCTGGTCCAAGTATAAGCTTTGCCCACTTTATCAAACAACTTCCTACACACTGTTATGAACTGAGGCAGCTCGGGAACATTGTCTCTCAACTGTGTTATAGAGTGTAGTACTACATTTCAGTGAAGTGTAAGGCTTTCCAAAGCTGCCGAACATGTTTCTTTCTCTATTTAAATGGTATTCTGCCTTGTATAACACACATTTACCACTCTAGTCTCCTTTAAGAAAAGAATATAAGATTCATACAGTGTTTCATGTGATCTTAACTCGAATTAAGGATTTCCCGGATCTTAGCTACCTTTTCTAACACTAAGAACTGACTTGGAGAATCTCTTTCAGCTGTTCTAAACAAGCTCTCATCTGTTTTCAGTCATTTTCACTGAATTATTCATGTTTTCATGTAGTTTCCTATATTCTGCCTTCTGGTCCAAGTATAAGCTTTGCCCACTTTATCAAACAACTTCCTACACACTGATATGAACTGAGGCAGCTCGGGAACATTGTCTCTCAACTGTGTTATAGAGTGTAGTACTACATTTCAGTGAAGTGTAAGGCTTTCCAAAGCTGCCGAACGTGTTTCTTTCTCTATTTCAATGGTATTCTGCCTTGTATAACACACATTTACCACTGTAGTCTCCTATCAGGAAAGAATATAGGATTCATACAGTGTTTCATGTCATCTTAACTCGAATTAAGGATTTCCCGGATCTTAGCTACCTTTTCTACACTAAGAACTGACTTGGAGAATGTCTTTGAGCTGTTCTAAACTAGTTCTCATCTGTTTACAGTCATTTTCTCTGAATTATCCATGTTTTCATGTAGTTTCCTATATTCTGCCTTCTGGTCCAAGTATAAGCTTTGCCCACTTTATCAAACAACTTCCTACACACTGTTATGAACTGAGGCAGCTCGGGAACATTGTCTCTCAACTGTGTTATAGAGTGTAGTACTACATTTCAGTGAAGTGTAAGGCTTTCCAAAGCTGCCGAACGTGTTTCTTTCTCTATTTTAATGGTATTCTGCCTTGTATAACACACATTTACCACTCTAGTCTCCTTTAAGTAAAGAATATAGGATTCATACAGTGTTTCATGTCATCTTAACTCGAATTAAGGATTTCCCGGATCTTAGCTACCTTTTCTACACTAACAACTGACTTGGAGAATCTCTTTCAGCTGTTCTAAACAAGCTCTCATCTGTTTACAGTAATTTTCACTGAATTATTCATGTTTTCATGTAGTTTCCTATATTCTGCCTTCTGGTCCAAGTATAAGCTTTGCCCACTTTATCAAACAACTTCCTACACACTGTTATGAACTGAGGCAGTTCGGGACCATGGTCTCTCAACTGTGTTATAGAGTGTAGTACTACATTTCTGTGAAGTGTAAGGCTTTCCAAAGCTGCCGAACGTGTTTCTTTCTCTATTTCAAGGGTATTCTGCCTTGTATAACACACATTTACCACTCTAGTCTCCTTTAAGTAAAGAATATAGGATTCATACAGAGTTTCATGTCATCTTAACTCGAATAAGGATTTCCCGGATCTTAGCTACCTTTTCTACAATAAGAACTGACTTGGAGTATCTCTTTGAGCTGTTCTAAACAAGTTCTCATCTGTTTACAATCATTTTCTCTGAATTATCCATGTTTTCATGTTGTTTCCTATATTCTGCCTTCTGGTCCAAGTATAAGCTTTGCCCACTTTATCAAACAACTTCCTACACACTGTTATCAACTGAGGCAGCTCAGGAACATTGTCTCTCAACTGTGTTATAGAGTGTAGTACTACATTTCAGTGAAGTGTAAGGCTTTCCAAAGCTGCCGAATGTGTTTCTTTCTATATTTCAATGGTATTCTGCCTTGTATAACACACATTTACCACTGTAGTCTCCTATCAGGAAAGAATATAGGATTCATACAGTGTTTCATGTCATATTAACTCGAATTAAGGATTTCCCGGATCTTAGCTACCTTTTCTACACTAAGAACTGACTTGGAGAATGTCTTTGAGCTGTTCTAAACTAGTTCTCATCTGTTTACAGTCATTTTCTCTGAATTATCCATGTTTTCATGTAGTTTCCTATATTCTGCCTTCTGGTCCAAGTATAAGCTTTGCCCACTTTATCAAACAACTTCCTACACACTGTTATGAACTGAGGCAGCTCGGGAACATTGTCTCTCAACTGTGTTATAGAGTGTAGTACTACATTTCAGTGAAGTGTAAGGCTTTCCAAAGCTGCCGAACATGTTTCTTTCTCTATTTAAATGGTATTCTGCCTTGTATAACACACATTTACCACTCTAGTCTCCTTTAAGAAAAGAATATAAGATTCATACAGTGTTTCATGTGATCTTAACTCGAATTAAGGATTTCCCGGATCTTAGCTACCTTTTCTAACACTAAGAACTGACTTGGAGAATCTCTTTCAGCTGTTCTAAACAAGCTCTCATCTGTTTTCAGTCATTTTCACTGAATTATTCATGTTTTCATGTAGTTTCCTATATTCTGCCTTCTGGTCCAAGTATAAGCTTTGCCCACTTTATCAAACAACTTCCTACACACTGATATGAACTGAGGCAGCTCGGGAACATTGTCTCTCAACTGTGTTATAGAGTGTAGTACTACATTTCAGTGAAGTGTAAGGCTTTCCAAAGCTGCCGAACGTGTTTCTTTCTCTATTTCAATGGTATTCTGCCTTGTATAACACACATTTACCACTGTAGTCTCCTATCAGGAAAGAATATAGGATTCATACAGTGTTTCATGTCATCTTAACTCGAATTAAGGATTTCCCGGATCTTAGCTACCTTTTCTACACTAAGAACTGACTTGGAGAATGTCTTTGAGCTGTTCTAAACTAGTTCTCATCTGTTTACAGTCATTTTCTCTGAATTATCCATGTTTTCATGTAGTTTCCTATATTCTGCCTTCTGGTCCAAGTATAAGCTTTGCCCACTTTATCAAACAACTTCCTACACACTGTTATGAACTGAGGCACCTCGGGAACATTGTCTCTCAACTGTGTTATAGAGTGTAGTACTACATTTCAGTGAAGTGTAAGGCTTTCCAAAGCTGCCGAACATGTTTCTTTCTCTATTTAAATGGTATTCTGCCTTGTATAACACACATTTACCACTCTAGTCTCCTTTAAGTAAAGAATATAGGATTCATACAGAGTTTCATGTCATCTTAACTCAAATAAGGATTTCCCGGATCTTAGCTACCTTTTCTACAATAAGAAGTGACTTGGAGTATCTCTTTGAGCTTTTCTAAACAAGTTCTCATCTGTTTACAGTCATTTCCTCTGAATTATCCATGTTTTCATGTAGTTTCCTGTATTCTGCCTTCTGGTCCAAGTATAAGCTTTGCCCACTTTATCAAACAATTTCCTACACACTGTTATGAACTGAGGCAGCTCGGGAACATTGTCTCTCAACTGTGTTATAGAGTGTAGTACTACATTTCAGTGAAGTGTATGGCTTTCCAAAGCTGCCGAACATGTTTCTTTCTCTATTTCAATGGTATTCTGCATTGTATAACAAACATTTACTACTCTAGTCTCCTTTAAGTAAAGAATATAGGATTCATACAGTGTTCCATGTGGTCTTAACTCGAATTAAGGATTTCCCAGATATTAGCTACCTTTTCTACACTAACAACTGACTTGGAGAATCTCTTTCAGCTGTTCTAAACAAGCTCTCATCTGTTTACAGTAATTTTCACTGAATTATTCATGTTTTCATGTAGTTTCCTATATTCTGCCTTCTGGTCCAAGTATAAGCTTTGCCCACTTTATTAAACAACTTCCTACACACTGTTATGAACTGAGGCAGCTCGGGAACATTGTCTCTCAACTGTGTTATAGAGTGTAGTACTACATTTCTGTGAAGTGTAAGGCTTTCCAAAGCTGCCGAACGTGTTTCTTTCTCTAATTCAATGGTATACTGCCTTGTATAACACAAATTTACCACTCTAGTCTCCTTTAAGTAAAGAATATAGGATTCATACAGTGTTTCATGTGATCTTAACTCGAATTAAGGATTTCCCGGATCTTAGCTACCTCATCTACACTAAAAACTGACTTGGAGAATCTCTTTCAGCTGTTCTAAACAAGCTCTCTTCTGCTGACAGTCATTTTCACTGAATTATTCATGATTTCATGTAGTTTCCTATATTCTACCTTCTGGTCCAAGTATAAGCTTTGCCCACTTTATCAAACAACTTCCCACACACTGTTATGAACTGAGGCAGCTCGGGAACATTGTCTCTCAACTGTGTTATAGAGTGTAGTACTACATTTCAGTGAAGTGTAAGGCTTTCGAAAGCTGCCGAACGTGTTTCTTTCTCTATTTTAATGGTATTCTGCCTTGTATAACACACATTTACCACTCTAGTCTCCTTTAAGTAAAGAATATAGGATTCATACAGTGTTTCATGTCATCTTAACTCGAATTAAGGATTTCCCGGATCTTAGCTACCTTTTCTACACTAACAACTGACTTGGAGAATCTCTTTCAGCTGTTCTAAACAAGCTCTCATCTGTTTACAGTAATTTTCACTGAATTATTCATGTTTTCATGTAGTTTCCTATATTCTGCCTTCTGGTCCAAGTATAAGCTTTGCCCACTTTATCAAACAACTTCCTACACACTGTTATCAACTGAGGCAGCTCAGGAACATTGTCTCTCAACTGTGTTATAGAGTGTAGTACTACATTTCAGTGAAGTGTAAGGCTTTCCAAAGCTGCCTAATGTGTTTCTTTCTATATTTCAATGGTATTCTGCCTTGTATAACACACATTTACCACTGTAGTCTCCTATCAGGAAAGAATATAGGATTCATACTGTGTTTCATGTCATATTAACTCGAATTAAGGATTTCCCGGATCTTAGCTACCTTTTCTACACTAAGAACTGACTTGGAGAATGTCTTTGAGCTGTTCTAAACTAGTTCTCATCTGTTTACAGTCATTTTCTCTGAATTATCCATGTTTTCATGTAGTTTCCTATATTCTGCCTTCTGGTCCAAGTATAAGCTTTGCCCACTTTATCAAACAACTTCCTACACACTGTTATGAACTGAGGCAGCTCGGGAACATTGTCTCTCAACTGTGTTATAGAGTGTAGTACTACATTTCAGTGAAGTGTAAGGCTTTCCAAAGCTGCCGAACATGTTTCTTTCTCTATTTAAATGGTATTCTGCCTTGTTTAACACACATTTACCACTCTAGTCTCCTTTAAGAAAAGAATATAAGATTCATACAGTGTTTCATGTGATCTTAACTCGAATTAAGGATTTCCCGGATCTTAGCTACCTTTTCTAACACTAAGAACTGACTTGGAGAATCTCTTTCAGCTGTTCTAAACAAGCTCTCATCTGTTTACAGTCATTTTCACTGAATTATTCATGTTTTCATGTAGTTTCCTATATTCTGCCTTCTGGTCCAAGTATAAGCTTTGCCCACTTTATCAAACAGCTTCCTACACACTGATATGAACTGAGGCAGCTCGGGAACATTGTCTCTCAACTGTGTTATAGAGTGTAGTACTACATTTCAGTGAAGTGTAAGGCTTTCCAAAGCTGCCGAACGTGTTTCTTTCTCTATTTCAATGGTATTCTGCCTTGTATAACACACATTTACCACTGTAGTCTCCTATCAGGAAAGAATATAGGATTCATACAGTGTTTCATGTCATCTTAACTCGAATTAAGGATTTCCCGGATCTTAGCTACCTTTTCTACACTAAGAACTGACTTGGAGAATGTCTTTGAGCTGTTCTAAACTAGTTCTCATCTGTTTACAGTCATTTTCTCTGAATTATCCATGTTTTCATGTAGTTTCCTATATTCTGCCTTCTGGTCCAAGTATAAGCTTTGCCCACTTTATCAAACAACTTCCCACACACTGTTATGAACTGAGGCAGCTCGGGAACATTGTCTCTCAACTGTGTTATAGAGTGTAGTACTACATTTCAGTGAAGTGTAAGGCTTTCCAAAGCTGCCGAACATGTTTCTTTCTCTATTTAAATGGTATTCTGCCTTGTATAACACACATTTACCACTCTAGTCTCCTTTAAGTAAAGAATATAGGATTCATACAGAGTTTCATGTCATCTTAACTCAAATAAGGATTTCCCGGATCTTAGCTACCTTTTCTACAATAAGAAGTGACTTGGAGTATCTCTTTGAGCTTTTCTAAACAAGTTCTCATCTGTTTACAGTCATTTCCTCTGAATTATCCATGTTTTCATGTAGTTTCCTGTATTCTGCCTTCTGGTCCAAGTATAAGCTTTGCCCACTTTATCAAACAATTTCCTACACACTGTTATGAACTGAGGCAGCTCGGGAACATTGTCTCTCAACTGTGTTATAGAGTGTAGTACTACATTTCAGTGAAGTGTATGGCTTTCCAAAGCTGCCGAACATGTTTCTTTCTCTATTTCAATGGTATTCTGCATTGTATAACAAACATTTACTACTCTAGTCTCCTTTAAGTAAAGAATATAGGATTCATACAGTGTTCCATGTGGTCTTAACTCGAATTAAGGATTTCCCAGATATTAGCTACCTTTTCTACACTAACAACTGACTTGGAGAATCTCTTTCAGCTGTTCTAAACAAGCTCTCATCTGTTTACAGTAATTTTCACTGAATTATTCATGTTTTCATGTAGTTTCCTATATTCTGCCTTCTGGTCCAAGTATAAGCTTTGCCCACTTTATTAAACAACTTCCTACACACTGTTATGAACTGAGGCAGCTCAGGAACATTGTCTCTCAACTGTGTTATAGAGTGTAGTACTACATTTCTGTGAAGTGTAAGGCTTTCCAAAGCTGCCGAACGTGTTTCTTTCTCTAATTCAATGGTATACTGCCTTGTATAACACAAATTTACCACTCTAGTCTCCTTTAAGTAAAGAATATAGGATTCATACAGTGTTTCATGTGATCTTAACTCGAATTAAGGATTTCCCGGATCTTAGCTACCTCATCTACACTAAAAACTGACTTGGAGAATCTCTTTCAGCTGTTCTAAACAAGCTCTCTTCTGCTGACAGTCATTTTCACTGAATTATTCATGATTTCATGTAGTTTCCTATATTCTACCTTCTGGTCCAAGTATAAGCTTTGCCCACTTTATCAAACAACTTCCCACACACTGTTATGAACTGAGGCAGCTCGGGAACATTGTCTCTCAACTGTGTTATAGAGTGTAGTACTACATTTCAGTGAAGTGTAAGGCTTTCCAAAGCTGCCGAACGTGTTTCTTTCTCTATTTTAATGGTATTCTGCCTTGTATAACACACATTTACCACTCTAGTCTCCTTTAAGTAAAGAATATAGGATTCATACAGTGTTTCATGTCATCTTAACTCGAATTAAGGATTTCCCGGATCTTAGCTACCTTTTCTACACTAACAACTGACTTGGAGAATCTCTTTCAGCTGTTCTAAACAAGCTCTCATCTGTTTACAGTAATTTTCACTGAATTATTCATGTTTTCATGTAGTTTCCTATATTCTGCCTTCTGGTCCAAGTATAAGCTTTGCCCACTTTATCAAACAACTTCCTAGACACTGTTATGAACTGAGGCAGTTCGGGACCATGGTCTCTCAACTGTGTTATAGAGTGTAGTACTACATTTCTGTGAAGTGTAAGGCTTTCCAAAGCTGCCGAACGTGTTTCTTTCTCTATTTCAAGGGTATTCTGCCTTGTATAACACACATTTACCACTCTAGTCTCCTTTAAGTAAAGAATATAGGATTCATACAGAGTTTCATGTCATCTTAACTCGAATAAGGATTTCCCGGATCTTAGCTACCTTTTCTACAATAAGAACTGACTTGGAGTATCTCTTTGAGCTGTTCTAAACAAGTTCTCATCTGTTTACAATCATTTTCTCTGAATTATCCATGTTTTCATGTTGTTTCCTATATTCTGCCTTCTGGTCCAAGTATAAGCTTTGCCCACTTTATCAAACAACTTCCTACACACTGTTATCAACTGAGGCAGCTCAGGAACATTGTCTCTCAACTGTGTTATAGAGTGTAGTACTACATTTCAGTGAAGTGTAAGGCTTTCCAAAGCTGCCGAATGTGTTTCTTTCTATATTTCAATGGTATTCTGCCTTGTATAACACACATTTACCACTGTAGTCTCCTATCAGGAAAGAATATAGGATTCATACAGTGTTTCATGTCATATTAACTCGAATTAAGGATTTCCCGGATCTTAGCTACCTTTTCTACACTAAGAACTGACTTGGAGAATGTCTTTGAGCTGTTCTAAACTAGTTCTCATCTGTTTACAGTCATTTTCTCTGAATTATCCATGTTTTCATGTAGTTTCCTATATTCTGCCTTCTGGTCCAAGTATAAGCTTTGCCCACTTTATCAAACAACTTCCTACACACTGTTATGAACTGAGGCAGCTCGGGAACATTGTCTCTCAACTGTGTTATAGAGTGTAGTACTACATTTCAGTGAAGTGTAAGGCTTTCCAAAGCTGCCGAACATGTTTCTTTCTCTATTTAAATGGTATTCTGCCTTGTATAACACACATTTACCACTCTAGTCTCCTTTAAGAAAAGAATATAAGATTCATACAGTGTTTCATGTGATCTTAACTCGAATTAAGGATTTCCCGGATCTTAGCTACCTTTTCTAACACTAAGAACTGACTTGGAGAATCTCTTTCAGCTGTTCTAAACAAGCTCTCATCTGTTTACAGTCATTTTCACTGAATTATTCATGTTTTCATGTAGTTTCCTATATTCTGCCTTCTGGTCCAAGTATAAGCTTTGCCCACTTTATCAAACAACTTCCTACACACTGATATGAACTGAGGCAGCTCGGGAACATTGTCTCTCAACTGTGTTATAGAGTGTAGTACTACATTTCAGTGAAGTGTAAGGCTTTCCAAAGCTGCCGAACGTGTTTCTTTCTCTATTTCAATGGTATTCTGCCTTGTATAACACACATTTACCACTGTAGTCTCCTATCAGGAAAGAATATAGGATTCATACAGTGTTTCATGTCATCTTAACTCGAATTAAGGATTTCCCGGATCTTAGCTACCTTTTCTACACTAAGAACTGACTTGGAGAATGTCTTTGAGCTGTTCTAAACTAGTTCTCATCTGTTTACAGTCATTTTCTCTGAATTATCCATGTTTTCATGTAGTTTCCTATATTCTGCCTTCTGGTCCAAGTATAAGCTTTGCCCACTTTATCAAACAACTTCCTACACACTGTTATGAACTGAGGCAGCTCGGGAACATTGTCTCTCAACTGTGTTATAGAGTGTAGTACTACATTTCAGTGAAGTGTAAGGCTTTCCAAAGCTGCCGAACATGTTTCTTTCTCTATTTAAATGGTATTCTGCCTTGTATAACACACATTTACCACTCTAGTCTCCTTTAAGAAAAGAATATAAGATTCATACAGTGTTTCATGTGATCTTAACTCGAATTAAGGATTTCCCGGATCTTAGCTACCTCATCTACACTAAAAACTGACTTGGAGAATCTCTTTCAGCTGTTCTAAACAAGCTCTCTTCTGCTGACAGTCATTTTCACTGAATTATTCATGATTTCATGTAGTTTCCTATATTCTACCTTCTGGTCCAAGTATAAGCTTTGCCCACTTTATCAAACAACTTCCCACACACTGTTATGAACTGAGGCAGCTCGGGAACATTGTCTCTCAACTGTGTTATAGAGTGTAGTACTACATTTCAGTGAAGTGTAAGGCTTTCCAAAGCTGCCGAACGTGTTTCTTTCTCTATTTTAATGGTATTCTGCCTTGTATAACACACATTTACCACTCTAGTCTCCTTTAAGTAAAGAATATAGGATTCATACAGTGTTTCATGTCATCTTAACTCGAATTAAGGATTTCCCGGATCTTAGCTACCTTTTCTACACTAACAACTGACTTGGAGAATCTCTTTCAGCTGTTCTAAACAAGCTCTCATCTGTTTACAGTAATTTTCACTGAATTATTCATGTTTTCATGTAGTTTCCTATATTCTGCCTTCTGGTCCAAGTATAAGCTTTGCCCACTTTATCAAACAACTTCCTACACACTGTTATCAACTGAGGCAGCTCAGGAACATTGTCTCTCAACTGTGTTATAGAGTGTAGTACTACATTTCAGTGAAGTGTAAGGCTTTCCAAAGCTGCCTAATGTGTTTCTTTCTATATTTCAATGGTATTCTGCCTTGTATAACACACATTTACCACTGTAGTCTCCTATCAGGAAAGAATATAGGATTCATACTGTGTTTCATGTCATATTAACTCGAATTAAGGATTTCCCGGATCTTAGCTACCTTTTCTACACTAAGAACTGACTTGGAGAATGTCTTTGAGCTGTTCTAAACTAGTTCTCATCTGTTTACAGTCATTTTCTCTGAATTATCCATGTTTTCATGTAGTTTCCTATATTCTGCCTTCTGGTCCAAGTATAAGCTTTTCCCACTTTATCAAACAACTTCCTACACACTGTTATGAACTGAGGCAGCTCGGGAACATTGTCTCTCAACTGTGTTATAGAGTGTAGTACTACATTTCAGTGAAGTGTAAGGCTTTCCAAAGCTGCCGAACATGTTTCTTTCTCTATTTAAATGGTATTCTGCCTTGTTTAACACACATTTACCACTCTAGTCTCCTTTAAGAAAAGAATATAAGATTCATACAGTGTTTCATGTGATCTTAACTCGAATTAAGGATTTCCCGGATCTTAGCTACCTTTTCTAACACTAAGAACTGACTTGGAGAATCTCTTTCAGCTGTTCTAAACAAGCTCTCATCTGTTTACAGTCATTTTCACTGAATTATTCATGTTTTCATGTAGTTTCCTATATTCTGCCTTCTGGTCCAAGTATAAGCTTTGCCCACTTTATCAAACAGCTTCCTACACACTGATATGAACTGAGGCAGCTCGGGAACATTGTCTCTCAACTGTGTTATAGAGTGTAGTACTACATTTCAGTGAAGTGTAAGGCTTTCCAAAGCTGCCGAACGTGTTTCTTTCTCTATTTCAATGGTATTCTGCCTTGTATAACACACATTTACCACTGTAGTCTCCTATCAGGAAAGAATATAGGATTCATACAGTGTTTCATGTCATCTTAACTCGAATTAAGGATTTCCCGGATCTTAGCTACCTTTTCTACACTAAGAACTGACTTGGAGAATGTCTTTGAGCTGTTCTAAACTAGTTCTCATCTGTTTACAGTCATTTTCTCTGAATTATCCATGTTTTCATGTAGTTTCCTATATTCTGCCTTCTGGTCCAAGTATAAGCTTTGCCCACTTTATCAAACAACTTCCCACACACTGTTATGAACTGAGGCAGCTCGGGAACATTGTCTCTCAACTGTGTTATAGAGTGTAGTACTACATTTCAGTGAAGTGTAAGGCTTTCCAAAGCTGCCGAACATGTTTCTTTCTCTATTTAAATGGTATTCTGCCTTGTATAACACACATTTACCACTCTAGTCTCCTTTAAGTAAAGAATATAGGATTCATACAGAGTTTCATGTCATCTTAACTCAAATAAGGATTTCCCGGATCTTAGCTACCTTTTCTACAATAAGAAGTGACTTGGAGTATCTCTTTGAGCTTTTCTAAACAAGTTCTCATCTGTTTACAGTCATTTCCTCTGAATTATCCATGTTTTCATGTAGTTTCCTGTATTCTGCCTTCTGGTCCAAGTATAAGCTTTGCCCACTTTATCAAACAATTTCCTACACACTGTTATGAACTGAGGCAGCTCGGGAACATTGTCTCTCAACTGTGTTATAGAGTGTAGTACTACATTTCAGTGAAGTGTATGGCTTTCCAAAGCTGCCGAACATGTTTCTTTCTCTATTTCAATGGTATTCTGCATTGTATAACAAACATTTACTACTCTAGTCTCCTTTAAGTAAAGAATATAGGATTCATACAGTGTTCCATGTGGTCTTAACTCGAATTAAGGATTTCCCAGATATTAGCTACCTTTTCTACACTAACAACTGACTTGGAGAATCTCTTTCAGCTGTTCTAAACAAGCTCTCATCTGTTTACAGTAATTTTCACTGAATTATTCATGTTTTCATGTAGTTTCCTATATTCTGCCTTCTGGTCCAAGTATAAGCTTTGCCCACTTTATTAAACAACTTCCTACACACTGTTATGAACTGAGGCAGCTCGGGAACATTGTCTCTCAACTGTGTTATAGAGTGTAGTACTACATTTCTGTGAAGTGTAAGGCTTTCCAAAGCTGCCGAACGTGTTTCTTTCTCTAATTCAATGGTATACTGCCTTGTATAACACAAATTTACCACTCTAGTCTCCTTTAAGTAAAGAATATAGGATTCATACAGTGTTTCATGTGATCTTAACTCGAATTAAGGATTTCCCGGATCTTAGCTACCTCATCTACACTAAAAACTGACTTGGAGAATCTCTTTCAGCTGTTCTAAACAAGCTCTCTTCTGCTGACAGTCATTTTCACTGAATTATTCATGATTTCATGTAGTTTCCTATATTCTACCTTCTGGTCCAAGTATAAGCTTTGCCCACTTTATCAAACAACTTCCCACACACTGTTATGAACTGAGGCAGCTCGGGAACATTGTCTCTCAACTGTGTTATAGAGTGTAGTACTACATTTCAGTGAAGTGTAAGGCTTTCCAAAGCTGCCGAACGTGTTTCTTTCTCTATTTTAATGGTATTCTGCCTTGTATAACACACATTTACCACTCTAGTCTCCTTTAAGTAAAGAATATAGGATTCATACAGTGTTTCATGTCATCTTAACTCGAATTAAGGATTTCCCGGATCTTAGCTACCTTTTCTACACTAACAACTGACTTGGAGAATCTCTTTCAGCTGTTCTAAACAAGCTCTCATCTGTTTACAGTAACTTTCACTGAATTATTCATGTTTTCATGTAGTTTCCTATATTCTGCCTTCTGGTCCAAGTATAAGCTTTGCCCACTTTATCAAACAACTTCCTAGACACTGTTATGAACTGAGGCAGTTCGGGACCATGGTCTCTCAACTGTGTTATAGAGTGTAGTACTACATTTCTGTGAAGTGTAAGGCTTTCCAAAGCTGCCGAACGTGTTTCTTTCTCTATTTCAAGGGTATTCTGCCTTGTATAACACACATTTACCACTCTAGTCTCCTTTAAGTAAAGAATATAGGATTCATACAGAGTTTCATGTCATCTTAACTCGAATAAGGATTTCCCGGATCTTAGCTACCTTTTCTACAATAAGAACTGACTTGGAGTATCTCTTTGAGCTGTTCTAAACAAGTTCTCATCTGTTTACAATCATTTTCTCTGAATTATCCATGTTTTCATGTTGTTTCCTATATTCTGCCTTCTGGTCCAAGTATAAGCTTTGCCCACTTTATCAAACAACTTCCTACACACTGTTATCAACTGAGGCAGCTCAGGAACATTGTCTCTCAACTGTGTTATAGAGTGTAGTACTACATTTCAGTGAAGTGTAAGGCTTTCCAAAGCTGCCGAATGTGTTTCTTTCTATATTTCAATGGTATTCTGCCTTGTATAACACACATTTACCACTGTAGTCTCCTATCAGGAAAGAATATAGGATTCATACAGTGTTTCATGTCATATTAACTCGAATTAAGGATTTCCCGGATCTTAGCTACCTTTTCTACACTAAGAACTGACTTGGAGAATGTCTTTGAGCTGTTCTAAACTAGTTCTCATCTGTTTACAGTCATTTTCTCTGAATTATCCATGTTTTCATGTAGTTTCCTATATTCTGCCTTCTGGTCCAAGTATAAGCTTTGCCCACTTTATCAAACAACTTCCTACACACTGTTATGAACTGAGGCAGCTCGGGAACATTGTCTCTCAACTGTGTTATAGAGTGTAGTACTACATTTCAGTGAAGTGTAAGGCTTTCCAAAGCTGCCGAACATGTTTCTTTCTCTATTTAAATGGTATTCTGCCTTGTTTAACACACATTTACCACTCTAGTCTCCTTTAAGAAAAGAATATAAGATTCATACAGTGTTTCATGTGATCTTAACTCGAATTAAGGATTTCCCGGATCTTAGCTACCTTTTCTAACACTAAGAACTGACTTGGAGAATCTCTTTCAGCTGTTCTAAACAAGCTCTCATCTGTTTACAGTCATTTTCACTGAATTATTCATGTTTTCATGTAGTTTCCTATATTCTGCCTTCTGGTCCAAGTATAAGCTTTGCCCACTTTATCAAACAGCTTCCTACACACTGATATGAACTGAGGCAGCTCGGGAACATTGTCTCTCAACTGTGTTATAGAGTGTAGTACTACATTTCAGTGAAGTGTAAGGCTTTCCAAAGCTGCCGAACGTGTTTCTTTCTCTATTTCAATGGTATTCTGCCTTGTATAACACACATTTACCACTGTAGTCTCCTATCAGGAAAGAATATAGGATTCATACAGTGTTTCATGTCATCTTAACTCGAATTAAGGATTTCCCGGATCTTAGCTACCTTTTCTACACTAAGAACTGACTTGGAGAATGTCTTTGAGCTGTTCTAAACTAGTTCTCATCTGTTTACAGTCATTTTCTCTGAATTATCCATGTTTTCATGTAGTTTCCTATATTCTGCCTTCTGGTCCAAGTATAAGCTTTGCCCACTTTATCAAACAACTTCCCACACACTGTTATGAACTGAGGCAGCTCGGGAACATTGTCTCTCAACTGTGTTATAGAGTGTAGTACTACATTTCAGTGAAGTGTAAGGCTTTCCAAAGCTGCCGAACATGTTTCTTTCTCTATTTAAATGGTATTCTGCCTTGTATAACACACATTTACCACTCTAGTCTCCTTTAAGTAAAGAATATAGGATTCATACAGAGTTTCATGTCATCTTAACTCAAATAAGGATTTCCCGGATCTTAGCTACCTTTTCTACAATAAGAAGTGACTTGGAGTATCTCTTTGAGCTTTTCTAAACAAGTTCTCATCTGTTTACAGTCATTTCCTCTGAATTATCCATGTTTTCATGTAGTTTCCTGTATTCTGCCTTCTGGTCCAAGTATAAGCTTTGCCCACTTTATCAAACAATTTCCTACACACTGTTATGAACTGAGGCAGCTCGGGAACATTGTCTCTCAACTGTGTTATAGAGTGTAGTACTACATTTCAGTGAAGTGTATGGCTTTCCAAAGCTGCCGAACATGTTTCTTTCTCTATTTCAATGGTATTCTGCATTGTATAACAAACATTTACTACTCTAGTCTCCTTTAAGTAAAGAATATAGGATTCATACAGTGTTCCATGTGGTCTTAACTCGAATTAAGGATTTCCCAGATATTAGCTACCTTTTCTACACTAACAACTGACTTGGAGAATCTCTTTCAGCTGTTCTAAACAAGCTCTCATCTGTTTACAGTAATTTTCACTGAATTATTCATGTTTTCATGTAGTTTCCTATATTCTGCCTTCTGGTCCAAGTATAAGCTTTGCCCACTTTATTAAACAACTTCCTACACACTGTTATGAACTGAGGCAGCTCGGGAACATTGTCTCTCAACTGTGTTATAGAGTGTAGTACTACATTTCTGTGAAGTGTAAGGCTTTCCAAAGCTGCCGAACGTGTTTCTTTCTCTAATTCAATGGTATACTGCCTTGTATAACACAAATTTACCACTCTAGTCTCCTTTAAGTAAAGAATATAGGATTCATACAGTGTTTCATGTGATCTTAACTCGAATTAAGGATTTCCCGGATCTTAGCTACCTCATCTACACTAAAAACTGACTTGGAGAATCTCTTTCAGCTGTTCTAAACAAGCTCTCTTCTGCTGACAGTCATTTTCACTGAATTATTCATGATTTCATGTAGTTTCCTATATTCTACCTTCTGGTCCAAGTATAAGCTTTGCCCACTTTATCAAACAACTTCCCACACACTGTTATGAACTGAGGCAGCTCGGGAACATTGTCTCTCAACTGTGTTATAGAGTGTAGTACTACATTTCAGTGAAGTGTAAGGCTTTCCAAAGCTGCCGAACGTGTTTCTTTCTCTATTTTAATGGTATTCTGCCTTGTATAACACACATTTACCACTCTAGTCTCCTTTAAGTAAAGAATATAGGATTCATACAGTGTTTCATGTCATCTTAACTCGAATTAAGGATTTCCCGGATCTTAGCTACCTTTTCTACACTAACAACTGACTTGGAGAATCTCTTTCAGCTGTTCTAAACAAGCTCTCATCTGTTTACAGTAACTTTCACTGAATTATTCATGTTTTCATGTAGTTTCCTATATTCTGCCTTCTGGTCCAAGTATAAGCTTTGCCCACTTTATCAAACAACTTCCTAGACACTGTTATGAACTGAGGCAGTTCGGGACCATGGTCTCTCAACTGTGTTATAGAGTGTAGTACTACATTTCTGTGAAGTGTAAGGCTTTCCAAAGCTGCCGAACGTGTTTCTTTCTCTATTTCAAGGGTATTCTGCCTTGTATAACACACATTTACCACTCTAGTCTCCTTTAAGTAAAGAATATAGGATTCATACAGAGTTTCATGTCATCTTAACTCGAATAAGGATTTCCCGGATCTTAGCTACCTTTTCTACAATAAGAACTGACTTGGAGTATCTCTTTGAGCTGTTCTAAACAAGTTCTCATCTGTTTACAATCATTTTCTCTGAATTATCCATGTTTTCATGTTGTTTCCTATATTCTGCCTTCTGGTCCAAGTATAAGCTTTGCCCACTTTATCAAACAACTTCCTACACACTGTTATCAACTGAGGCAGCTCAGGAACATTGTCTCTCAACTGTGTTATAGAGTGTAGTACTACATTTCAGTGAAGTGTAAGGCTTTCCAAAGCTGCCGAATGTGTTTCTTTCTATATTTCAATGGTATTCTGCCTTGTATAACACACATTTACCACTGTAGTCTCCTATCAGGAAAGAATATAGGATTCATACAGTGTTTCATGTCATATTAACTCGAATTAAGGATTTCCCGGATCTTAGCTACCTTTTCTACACTAAGAACTGACTTGGAGAATGTCTTTGAGCTGTTCTAAACTAGTTCTCATCTGTTTACAGTCATTTTCTCTGAATTATCCATGTTTTCATGTAGTTTCCTATATTCTGCCTTCTGGTCCAAGTATAAGCTTTGCCCACTTTATCAAACAACTTCCTACACACTGTTATGAACTGAGGCAGCTCGGGAACATTGTCTCTCAACTGTGTTATAGAGTGTAGTACTACATTTCAGTGAAGTGTAAGGCTTTCCAAAGCTGCCGAACATGTTTCTTTCTCTATTTAAATGGTATTCTGCCTTGTATAACACACATTTACCACTCTAGTCTCCTTTAAGAAAAGAATATAAGATTCATACAGTGTTTCATGTGATCTTAACTCGAATTAAGGATTTCCCGGATCTTAGCTACCTTTTCTAACACTAAGAACTGACTTGGAGAATCTCTTTCAGCTGTTCTAAACAAGCTCTCATCTGTTTACAGTCATTTTCACTGAATTATTCATGTTTTCATGTAGTTTCCTATATTCTGCCTTCTGGTCCAAGTATAAGCTTTGCCCACTTTATCAAACAACTTCCTACACACTGATATGAACTGAGGCAGCTCGGGAACATTGTCTCTCAACTGTGTTATAGAGTGTAGTACTACATTTCAGTGAAGTGTAAGGCTTTCCAAAGCTGCCGAACGTGTTTCTTTCTCTATTTCAATGGTATTCTGCCTTGTATAACACACATTTACCACTGTAGTCTCCTATCAGGAAAGAATATAGGATTCATACAGTGTTTCATGTCATCTTAACTCGAATTAAGGATTTCCCGGATCTTAGCTACCTTTTCTACACTAAGAACTGACTTGGAGAATGTCTTTGAGCTGTTCTAAACTAGTTCTCATCTGTTTACAGTCATTTTCTCTGAATTATCCATGTTTTCATGTAGTTTCCTATATTCTGCCTTCTGGTCCAAGTATAAGCTTTGCCCACTTTATCAAACAACTTCCTACACACTGTTATGAACTGAGGCAGCTCGGGAACATTGTCTCTCAACTGTGTTATAGAGTGTAGTACTACATTTCAGTGAAGTGTAAGGCTTTCCAAAGCTGCCGAACATGTTTCTTTCTCTATTTAAATGGTATTCTGCCTTGTATAACACACATTTACCACTCTAGTCTCCTTTAAGAAAAGAATATAAGATTCATACAGTGTTTCATGTGATCTTAACTCGAATTAAGGATTTCCCGGATCTTAGCTACCTTTTCTAACACTAAGAACTGACTTGGAGAATCTCTTTCAGCTGTTCTAAACAAGCTCTCATCTGTTTACAGTCATTTTCACTGAATTATTCATGTTTTCATGTAGTTTCCTATATTCTGCCTTCTGGTCCAAGTATAAGCTTTGCCCACTTTATCAAACAACTTCCTACACACTGATATGAAATGAGGCAGCTCGGGAACATTGTCTCTCAACTGTGTTATAGAGTGTAGTACTACATTTCAGTGAAGTGTAAGGCTTTCCAAAGCTGCCGAACGTGTTTCTTTCTCTATTTCAATGGTATTCTGCCTTGTATAACACACATTTACCACTCTAGTCTCCTTTAAGTAAAGAATATAGGATTCATACAGAGTTTCATGTCATCTTAACTCAAATAAGGATTTCCCAGATCTTAGCTACCTTTTCTACAATAAGAAGTGACTTGGAGTATCTCTTTGAGCTTTTCTAAACAAGTTCTCATCTGTTTACAGTCATTTCCTCTGAATTATCCATGTTTTCATGTAGTTTCCTGTATTCTGCCTTCTGGTCCAAGTATAAGCTTTGCCCACTTTATCAAACAATTTCCTACACACTGTTATGAACTGAGGCAGCTCGGGAACATTGTCTCTCAACTGTGTTATAGAGTGTAGTACTACATTTCAGTGAAGTGTATGGCTTTCCAAAGCTGCCGAACGTGTTTCTTTCTCTATTTTAATGGTATTCTGCCTTGTATAACACACATTTACCACTCTAGTCTCCTTTAAGTAAAGAATATAGGATTCATACTGTGTTTCATGTCATCTTAACTCGAATTAAGGATTTCCCGGATCTTAGCTACCTTTTCTACACTAAGAACTGACTTGGAGAATGTCTTTCAGCTGTTCTAAACAAGCTCTCATCTGTTTACAGTCATTTTCACTGAATTATTCATGTTTTCATGTAGTTTCCTATATTCTGCCTTCTGGTCCAAGTATAAGCTTTGCCCACTTTATCAAACAACTTCCTACACACTGTTATGAACTGAGGCAGTTCGGGACCATCGTCTCTCAACTGTGTTATAGAGTGTAGTACTACATTTCAGTGAAGTGTAAGGCTTTCCAAAGCTGCCGAACGTGTTTCTTTCTCTATTTCAATGGTATTCTGCCTTGTATAACACACATTTACCACTCTAGTCTCCTTTAAGTAAAGAATATAGGATTCATACAGTGTTTCATGTCATCTTAACTCGAATTAAGGATTTCCCGGATCTTAGCTACTTTTTCTACACTAAGAACTGACTTGGAGAATCTCAGCTGTTCTAAACAAGCTCTCATCTGTTTACAGTTATTTTCACTGAATTATTCATGTTTTCATGGAGTTTCCTATATTCTGCCTTCTGGTCCAAGTATAAGCTTTGCCCACTTTATCAAACAACTTCCTACACACCGTTATGAACTGAGGCAGCTCGGGAACATTGTCTCTCAACTGTGTTATAGAGTCCAGTACTACATTTCAGTGAAGTGCAAGGCTTTCCAAAGCTGCCGAACGTGTTTCTTTCTCTATTTCAATGGTATTCTGCCTTGTATAACACACATTTACCACTGTAGTCTCCTTTAAGTAAAGAATATAGGATTCATACAGTGTTTCATGTCATCTTAACTCGAATTAAGGATTTCCTAGATCTTAGCTACCTTTTGTACACTAAGAACTGACTTGGAGAATCTCTTTCAGCTGTTCTAAACAAGCTCTCATCTGTTTACAGTCATTTTCAGTGAATTATTCATGTTTTCATGTTGTTCCCTATATTCTTCCTTCTGCTCCAAGTATAAGCTTTGCACACTTTATCAAACAACTTCCTACACACTGTTATGAACTGAGGCAGTTCGGGAACATTGTCTCTCAACTGTGTTATAGAGTGTAGTACTACATTTCAGTGAAGTGTAAGGCTTTCCAAAGCTGCCGAACATGTTTCTTTCTCTATTTAAATGGTATTCTGCCTTGTATAACACACATTTACCACTCTAGTCTCCTTTAAGAAAAGAATATAAGATTCATACAGTGTTTCATGTGATCTTAACTCGAATTAAGGATTTCCCGGATCTTAGCTACCTTTTCTAACACTAAGAACTGACTTGGAGAATCTCTTTCAGCTGTTCTAAACAAGCTCTCATCTGTTTACAGTCATTTTCACTGAATTATTCATGTTTTCATGTAGTTTCCTATATTCTGCCTTCTGGTCCAAGTATAAGCTTTGCCCACTTTATCAAACAACTTCCTACACACTGATATGAAATGAGGCAGCTCGGGAACATTGTCTCTCAACTGTGTTATAGAGTGTAGTACTACATTTCAGTGAAGTGTAAGGCTTTCCAAAGCTGCCGAACGTGTTTCTTTCTCTATTTCAATGGTATTCTGCCTTGTATAACACACATTTACCACTCTAGTCTCCTTTAAGTAAAGAATATAGGATTCATACAGAGTTTCATGTCATCTTAACTCAAATAAGGATTTCCCGGATCTTAGCTACCTTTTCTACAATAAGAAGTGACTTGGAGTATCTCTTTGAGCTTTTCTAAACAAGTTCTCATCTGTTTACAGTCATTTCCTCTGAATTATCCATGTTTTCATGTAGTTTCCTGTATTCTGCCTTCTGGTCCAAGTATAAGCTTTGCCCACTTTATCAAACAATTTCCTACACACTGTTATGAACTGAGGCAGCTCGGGAACATTGTCTCTCAACTGTGTTATAGAGTGTAGTACTACATTTCAGTGAAGTGTATGGCTTTCCAAAGCTGCCGAACGTGTTTCTTTCTCTATTTTAATGGTATTCTGCCTTGTATAACACACATTTACCACTCTAGTCTCCTTTAAGTAAAGAATATAGGATTCATACTGTGTTTCATGTCATCTTAACTCGAATTAAGGATTTCCCGGATCTTAGCTACCTTTTCTACACTAAGAACTGACTTGGAGAATGTCTTTCAGCTGTTCTAAACAAGCTCTCATCTGTTTACAGTCATTTTCACTGAATTATTCATGTTTTCATGTAGTTTCCTATATTCTGCCTTCTGGTCCAAGTATAAGCTTTGCCCACTTTATCAAACAACTTCCTACACACTGTTATGAACTGAGGCAGTTCGGGACCATGGTCTCTCAACTGTGTTATAGAGTGTAGTACTACATTTCAGTGAAGTGTAAGGCTTTCCAAAGCTGCCGAACGTGTTTCTTTCTCTATTTCAATGGTATTCTGCCTTGTATAACACACATTTACCACTCTAGTCTCCTTTAAGTAAAGAATATAGGATTCATACAGTGTTTCATGTCATCTTAACTCGAATTAAGGATTTCCCGGATCTTAGCTACTTTTTCTACACTAAGAACTGACTTGGAGAATCTCAGCTGTTCTAAACAAGCTCTCATCTGTTTACAGTCATTTTCACTGAATTATTCATGTTTTCATGGAGTTTCCTATATTCTGCCTTCTGGTCCAAGTATAAGCTTTGCCCACTTTATCAAACAACTTCCTACACACTGTTATGAACTGAGGCAGCTCGGGAACATTGTCTCTCAACTGTGTTATAGAGTGTAGTACTACATTTCAGTGAAGTGTAAGGCTTTCCAAAGCTGCCGAACGTGTTTCTTTCTCTATTTCAATGGTATTCTGCCTTGTATAACACACATTTACCACTCTAGTCTCCTTTAAGTAAAGAATATAGGATTCATACAGTGTTTCATGTGATCTTAACTCGAATTCAGGATTTCCCGGATCTTAGCTACCTTATCTACACTAAAAACTGACTTGGAGAATCTCTTTCAGCTGTTCTAAACAAGCTCTCATCTGTTTACAGTCATTTTCTCTGAATTTTCCATGTTTTCATGTAGTTTCCTATATTCTGCCTTCTGGTCCAAGTATAAGATTTGCCCACTTTATCAAACAACTTCCTACACACTGTTATGAACTGAGGCAGTTCGGGAACATGGTCTCTCAACTGTGTTATAGAGTGTAGTACTACATTTCAGTGAAGTATAAGGCTTTCCAAAGCTGCCGAACGTGTTTCTTTCTCTATTTCAATGGTATTCTGCCTTGTATAACACACATTTACCACTCTAGTCTCCTTTAAGGAAAGAATATACTATACATACAGTGTTTCATGTCATCTTAACTCGAATTAAGGATTTCCCGGATCTTAGCTACCTTTTCTACACTAAGAACTGACTTGGAGAATCTCTTTTAGCTGTTCTAAACAAGCTCTCATCTGCTGACAGTCATTTTCACTGAATTATTCATGATTTCATGTAGTTTCCTATATTCTACCTTCTGGTCCAAGTATAAGCGTTGCCCACTTTATCAAACAACTTCCCACACACTGTTATGAACTGAGGCAGCTCGGGAACATTGTCTCTCAACTGTGTTATAGAGTGTAGTACTACATTTCAGTGAAGTGTATGGCTTTCCAAAGCTGCCGAACGTGTTTCTTTCTCTATTTCAATGGTATTCTGCCTTGTATAACACACATTTACCACTCTAGTCTCCTTTAAGTAAAGAATATAGGATTCATACAGAGTTTCATGTCATCTTAACTCGAATAAGGATTTCCCGGATCTTAGCTACCTTTTCTACAATAAGACCTGACTTGGAGTATCTCTTTGAGCTGTTCTAAACAAGTTCTCATCTGTTTACAATCATTTTCTCTGAATTATCCATGTTTTCATGTTGTTTCCTATATTCTGCCTTCTGGTCCAAGTATAAGCTTTGCCCACTTTATCAAACAACTTCCTACACACTGTTATGAACTTAGGCAGCTCAGGAACATTGTCTCTCAACTGTGTTATAGAGTGTAGTACTACATTTCAGTGAAGTGTAAGGCTTTCCAAAGCTGCCGAACGTGTTTCTTTCTCTATTTCAATGGTATTCTGCATTGTATAACACACATTTACTACTCTAGTCTCCTTTAAGTAAAGAATATAGGATTCATACAGTGTTCCATGTGATCTTAACTCGAATTAAGGATTTTCCAGATCTTAGCTACCTTTTCTACACTAACAACTGACTTGGAGAATCTCTTTCAGCTGTTCTAAAGAAGCTCTCATCTGTTTACAGTAATTTTCACTGAATTATTCATGTTTTCATGTAGTTTCCTATATTCTGCCTTCTGGTCCAAGTATAAGCTTTGCCCACTTTATCAAACAACTTCCTACACACTGTTATGAACTGAGGCAGCTCGGGAACATTGTCTCTCAACTGTGTTATAGAGTGTAGTACTACATTTCAGTGAAGTGTAAGGCTTTCCAAAGCTGCCGAACATGTTTCTTTCTCTATTTAAATGGTATTCTGCCTTGTTTAACACACATTTACCACTCTAGTCTCCTTTAAGAAAAGAATATAAGATTCATACAGTGTTTCATGTGATCTTAACTCGAATTAAGGATTTCCCGGATCTTAGCTACCTTTTCTAACACTAAGAACTGACTTGGAGAATCTCTTTCAGCTGTTCTAAACAAGCTCTCATCTGTTTACAGTCATTTTCACTGAATTATTCATGTTTTCATGTAGTTTCCTATATTCTGCCTTCTGGTCCAAGTATAAGCTTTGCCCACTTTATCAAACAGCTTCCTACACACTGATATGAACTGAGGCAGCTCGGGAACATTGTCTCTCAACTGTGTTATAGAGTGTAGTACTACATTTCAGTGAAGTGTAAGGCTTTCCAAAGCTGCCGAACGTGTTTCTTTCTCTATTTCAATGGTATTCTGCCTTGTATAACACACATTTACCACTGTAGTCTCCTATCAGGAAAGAATATAGGATTCATACAGTGTTTCATGTCATCTTAACTCGAATTAAGGATTTCCCGGATCTTAGCTACCTTTTCTACACTAAGAACTGACTTGGAGAATGTCTTTGAGCTGTTCTAAACTAGTTCTCATCTGTTTACAGTCATTTTCTCTGAATTATCCATGTTTTCATGTAGTTTCCTATATTCTGCCTTCTGGTCCAAGTATAAGCTTTGCCCACTTTATCAAACAACTTCCCACACACTGTTATGAACTGAGGCAGCTCGGGAACATTGTCTCTCAACTGTGTTATAGAGTGTAGTACTACATTTCAGTGAAGTGTAAGGCTTTCCAAAGCTGCCGAACATGTTTCTTTCTCTATTTAAATGGTATTCTGCCTTGTATAACACACATTTACCACTCTAGTCTCCTTTAAGTAAAGAATATAGGATTCATACAGAGTTTCATGTCATCTTAACTCAAATAAGGATTTCCCGGATCTTAGCTACCTTTTCTACAATAAGAAGTGACTTGGAGTATCTCTTTGAGCTTTTCTAAACAAGTTCTCATCTGTTTACAGTCATTTCCTCTGAATTATCCATGTTTTCATGTAGTTTCCTGTATTCTGCCTTCTGGTCCAAGTATAAGCTTTGCCCACTTTATCAAACAATTTCCTACACACTGTTATGAACTGAGGCAGCTCGGGAACATTGTCTCTCAACTGTGTTATAGAGTGTAGTACTACATTTCAGTGAAGTGTATGGCTTTCCAAAGCTGCCGAACATGTTTCTTTCTCTATTTCAATGGTATTCTGCATTGTATAACAAACATTTACTACTCTAGTCTCCTTTAAGTAAAGAATATAGGATTCATACAGTGTTCCATGTGGTCTTAACTCGAATTAAGGATTTCCCAGATATTAGCTACCTTTTCTACACTAACAACTGACTTGGAGAATCTCTTTCAGCTGTTCTAAACAAGCTCTCATCTGTTTACAGTAATTTTCACTGAATTATTCATGTTTTCATGTAGTTTCCTATATTCTGCCTTCTGGTCCAAGTATAAGCTTTGCCCACTTTATTAAACAACTTCCTACACACTGTTATGAACTGAGGCAGCTCGGGAACATTGTCTCTCAACTGTGTTATAGAGTGTAGTACTACATTTCTGTGAAGTGTAAGGCTTTCCAAAGCTGCCGAACGTGTTTCTTTCTCTAATTCAATGGTATACTGCCTTGTATAACACAAATTTACCACTCTAGTCTCCTTTAAGTAAAGAATATAGGATTCATACAGTGTTTCATGTGATCTTAACTCGAATTAAGGATTTCCCGGATCTTAGCTACCTCATCTACACTAAAAACTGACTTGGAGAATCTCTTTCAGCTGTTCTAAACAAGCTCTCTTCTGCTGACAGTCATTTTCACTGAATTATTCATGATTTCATGTAGTTTCCTATATTCTACCTTCTGGTCCAAGTATAAGCTTTGCCCACTTTATCAAACAACTTCCCACACACTGTTATGAACTGAGGCAGCTCGGGAACATTGTCTCTCAACTGTGTTATAGAGTGTAGTACTACATTTCAGTGAAGTGTAAGGCTTTCCAAAGCTGCCGAACGTGTTTCTTTCTCTATTTTAATGGTATTCTGCCTTGTATAACACACATTTACCACTCTAGTCTCCTTTAAGTAAAGAATATAGGATTCATACAGTGTTTCATGTCATCTTAACTCGAATTAAGGATTTCCCGGATCTTAGCTACCTTTTCTACACTAACAACTGACTTGGAGAATCTCTTTCAGCTGTTCTAAACAAGCTCTCATCTGTTTACAGTAACTTTCACTGAATTATTCATGTTTTCATGTAGTTTCCTATATTCTGCCTTCTGGTCCAAGTATAAGCTTTGCCCACTTTATCAAACAACTTCCTAGACACTGTTATGAACTGAGGCAGTTCGGGACCATGGTCTCTCAACTGTGTTATAGAGTGTAGTACTACATTTCTGTGAAGTGTAAGGCTTTCCAAAGCTGCCGAACGTGTTTCTTTCTCTATTTCAAGGGTATTCTGCCTTGTATAACACACATTTACCACTCTAGTCTCCTTTAAGTAAAGAATATAGGATTCATACAGAGTTTCATGTCATCTTAACTCGAATAAGGATTTCCCGGATCTTAGCTACCTTTTCTACAATAAGAACTGACTTGGAGTATCTCTTTGAGCTGTTCTAAACAAGTTCTCATCTGTTTACAATCATTTTCTCTGAATTATCCATGTTTTCATGTTGTTTCCTATATTCTGCCTTCTGGTCCAAGTATAAGCTTTGCCCACTTTATCAAACAACTTCCTACACACTGTTATCAACTGAGGCAGCTCAGGAACATTGTCTCTCAACTGTGTTATAGAGTGTAGTACTACATTTCAGTGAAGTGTAAGGCTTTCCAAAGCTGCCGAATGTGTTTCTTTCTATATTTCAATGGTATTCTGCCTTGTATAACACACATTTACCACTGTAGTCTCCTATCAGGAAAGAATATAGGATTCATACAGTGTTTCATGTCATATTAACTCGAATTAAGGATTTCCCGGATCTTAGCTACCTTTTCTACACTAAGAACTGACTTGGAGAATGTCTTTGAGCTGTTCTAAACTAGTTCTCATCTGTTTACAGTCATTTTCTCTGAATTATCCATGTTTTCATGTAGTTTCCTATATTCTGCCTTCTGGTCCAAGTATAAGCTTTGCCCACTTTATCAAACAACTTCCTACACACTGTTATGAACTGAGGCAGCTCGGGAACATTGTCTCTCAACTGTGTTATAGAGTGTAGTACTACATTTCAGTGAAGTGTAAGGCTTTCCAAAGCTGCCGAACATGTTTCTTTCTCTATTTAAATGGTATTCTGCCTTGTATAACACACATTTACCACTCTAGTCTCCTTTAAGAAAAGAATATAAGATTCATACAGTGTTTCATGTGATCTTAACTCGAATTAAGGATTTCCCGGATCTTAGCTACCTTTTCTAACACTAAGAACTGACTTGGAGAATCTCTTTCAGCTGTTCTAAACAAGCTCTCATCTGTTTACAGTCATTTTCACTGAATTATTCATGTTTTCATGTAGTTTCCTATATTCTGCCTTCTGGTCCAAGTATAAGCTTTGCCCACTTTATCAAACAACTTCCTACACACTGATATGAACTGAGGCAGCTCGGGAACATTGTCTCTCAACTGTGTTATAGAGTGTAGTACTACATTTCAGTGAAGTGTAAGGCTTTCCAAAGCTGCCGAACGTGTTTCTTTCTCTATTTCAATGGTATTCTGCCTTGTATAACACACATTTACCACTGTAGTCTCCTATCAGGAAAGAATATAGGATTCATACAGTGTTTCATGTCATCTTAACTCGAATTAAGGATTTCCCGGATCTTAGCTACCTTTTCTACACTAAGAACTGACTTGGAGAATGTCTTTGAGCTGTTCTAAACTAGTTCTCATCTGTTTACAGTCATTTTCTCTGAATTATCCATGTTTTCATGTAGTTTCCTATATTCTGCCTTCTGGTCCAAGTATAAGCTTTGCCCACTTTATCAAACAACTTCCTACACACTGTTATGAACTGAGGCAGCTCGGGAACATTGTCTCTCAACTGTGTTATAGAGTGTAGTACTACATTTCAGTGAAGTGTAAGGCTTTCCAAAGCTGCCGAACATGTTTCTTTCTCTATTTAAATGGTATTCTGCCTTGTATAACACACATTTACCACTCTAGTCTCCTTTAAGAAAAGAATATAAGATTCATACAGTGTTTCATGTGATCTTAACTCGAATTAAGGATTTCCCGGATCTTAGCTACCTTTTCTAACACTAAGAACTGACTTGGAGAATCTCTTTCAGCTGTTCTAAACAAGCTCTCATCTGTTTACAGTCATTTTCACTGAATTATTCATGTTTTCATGTAGTTTCCTATATTCTGCCTTCTGGTCCAAGTATAAGCTTTGCCCACTTTATCAAACAACTTCCTACACACTGATATGAAATGAGGCAGCTCGGGAACATTGTCTCTCAACTGTGTTATAGAGTGTAGTACTACATTTCAGTGAAGTGTAAGGCTTTCCAAAGCTGCCGAACGTGTTTCTTTCTCTATTTCAATGGTATTCTGCCTTGTATAACACACATTTACCACTCTAGTCTCCTTTAAGTAAAGAATATAGGATTCATACAGAGTTTCATGTCATCTTAACTCAAATAAGGATTTCCCAGATCTTAGCTACCTTTTCTACAATAAGAAGTGACTTGGAGTATCTCTTTGAGCTTTTCTAAACAAGTTCTCATCTGTTTACAGTCATTTCCTCTGAATTATCCATGTTTTCATGTAGTTTCCTGTATTCTGCCTTCTGGTCCAAGTATAAGCTTTGCCCACTTTATCAAACAATTTCCTACACACTGTTATGAACTGAGGCAGCTCGGGAACATTGTCTCTCAACTGTGTTATAGAGTGTAGTACTACATTTCAGTGAAGTGTATGGCTTTCCAAAGCTGCCGAACGTGTTTCTTTCTCTATTTTAATGGTATTCTGCCTTGTATAACACACATTTACCACTCTAGTCTCCTTTAAGTAAAGAATATAGGATTCATACTGTGTTTCATGTCATCTTAACTCGAATTAAGGATTTCCCGGATCTTAGCTACCTTTTCTACACTAAGAACTGACTTGGAGAATGTCTTTCAGCTGTTCTAAACAAGCTCTCATCTGTTTACAGTCATTTTCACTGAATTATTCATGTTTTCATGTAGTTTCCTATATTCTGTCTTCTGGTCCAAGTATAAGCTTTGCCCACTTTATCAAACAACTTCCTACACACTGTTATGAACTGAGGCAGTTCGGGACCATCGTCTCTCAACTGTGTTATAGAGTGTAGTACTACATTTCAGTGAAGTGTAAGGCTTTCCAAAGCTGCCGAACGTGTTTCTTTCTCTATTTCAATGGTATTCTGCCTTGTATAACACACATTTACCACTCTAGTCTCCTTTAAGTAAAGAATATAGGATTCATACAGTGTTTCATGTCATCTTAACTCGAATTAAGGATTTCCCGGATCTTAGCTACTTTTTCTACACTAAGAACTGACTTGGAGAATCTCAGCTGTTCTAAACAAGCTCTCATCTGTTTACAGTTATTTTCACTGAATTATTCATGTTTTCATGGAGTTTCCTATATTCTGCCTTCTGGTCCAAGTATAAGCTTTGCCCACTTTATCAAACAACTTCCTACACACCGTTATGAACTGAGGCAGCTCGGGAACATTGTCTCTCAACTGTGTTATAGAGTCCAGTACTACATTTCAGTGAAGTGCAAGGCTTTCCAAAGCTGCCGAACGTGTTTCTTTCTCTATTTCAATGGTATTCTGCCTTGTATAACACACATTTACCACTGTAGTCTCCTTTAAGTAAAGAATATAGGATTCATACAGTGTTTCATGTCATCTTAACTCGAATTAAGGATTTCCTAGATCTTAGCTACCTTTTGTACACTAAGAACTGACTTGGAGAATCTCTTTCAGCTGTTCTAAACAAGCTCTCATCTGTTTACAGTCATTTTCAGTGAATTATTCATGTTTTCATGTTGTTCCCTATATTCTTCCTTCTGCTCCAAGTATAAGCTTTGCACACTTTATCAAACAACTTCCTACACACTGTTATGAACTGAGGCAGTTCGGGAACATTGTCTCTCAACTGTGTTATAGAGTGTAGTACTACATTTCAGTGAAGTGTAAGGCTTTCCAAAGCTGCCGAACATGTTTCTTTCTCTATTTAAATGGTATTCTGCCTTGTATAACACACATTTACCACTCTAGTCTCCTTTAAGAAAAGAATATAAGATTCATACAGTGTTTCATGTGATCTTAACTCGAATTAAGGATTTCCCGGATCTTAGCTACCTTTTCTAACACTAAGAACTGACTTGGAGAATCTCTTTCAGCTGTTCTAAACAAGCTCTCATCTGTTTACAGTCATTTTCACTGAATTATTCATGTTTTCATGTAGTTTCCTATATTCTGCCTTCTGGTCCAAGTATAAGCTTTGCCCACTTTATCAAACAACTTCCTACACACTGATATGAAATGAGGCAGCTCGGGAACATTGTCTCTCAACTGTGTTATAGAGTGTAGTACTACATTTCAGTGAAGTGTAAGGCTTTCCAAAGCTGCCGAACGTGTTTCTTTCTCTATTTCAATGGTATTCTGCCTTGTATAACACACATTTACCACTCTAGTCTCCTTTAAGTAAAGAATATAGGATTCATACAGAGTTTCATGTCATCTTAACTCAAATAAGGATTTCCCGGATCTTAGCTACCTTTTCTACAATAAGAAGTGACTTGGAGTATCTCTTTGAGCTTTTCTAAACAAGTTCTCATCTGTTTACAGTCATTTCCTCTGAATTATCCATGTTTTCATGTAGTTTCCTGTATTCTGCCTTCTGGTCCAAGTATAAGCTTTGCCCACTTTATCAAACAATTTCCTACACACTGTTATGAACTGAGGCAGCTCGGGAACATTGTCTCTCAACTGTGTTATAGAGTGTAGTACTACATTTCAGTGAAGTGTATGGCTTTCCAAAGCTGCCGAACGTGTTTCTTTCTCTATTTTAATGGTATTCTGCCTTGTATAACACACATTTACCACTCTAGTCTCCTTTAAGTAAAGAATATAGGATTCATACTGTGTTTCATGTCATCTTAACTCGAATTAAGGATTTCCCGGATCTTAGCTACCTTTTCTACACTAAGAACTGACTTGGAGAATGTCTTTCAGCTGTTCTAAACAAGCTCTCATCTGTTTACAGTCATTTTCACTGAATTATTCATGTTTTCATGTAGTTTCCTATATTCTGCCTTCTGGTCCAAGTATAAGCTTTGCCCACTTTATCAAACAACTTCCTACACACTGTTATGAACTGAGGCAGTTCGGGACCATGGTCTCTCAACTGTGTTATAGAGTGTAGTACTACATTTCAGTGAAGTGTAAGGCTTTCCAAAGCTGCCGAACGTGTTTCTTTCTCTATTTCAATGGTATTCTGCCTTGTATAACACACATTTACCACTCTAGTCTCCTTTAAGTAAAGAATATAGGATTCATACAGTGTTTCATGTCATCTTAACTCGAATTAAGGATTTCCCGGATCTTAGCTACTTTTTCTACACTAAGAACTGACTTGGAGAATCTCAGCTGTTCTAAACAAGCTCTCATCTGTTTACAGTCATTTTCACTGAATTATTCATGTTTTCATGGAGTTTCCTATATTCTGCCTTCTGGTCCAAGTATAAGCTTTGCCCACTTTATCAAACAACTTCCTACACACTGTTATGAACTGAGGCAGCTCGGGAACATTGTCTCTCAACTGTGTTATAGAGTGTAGTACTACATTTCAGTGAAGTGTAAGGCTTTCCAAAGCTGCCGAACGTGTTTCTTTCTCTATTTCAATGGTATTCTGCCTTGTATAACACACATTTACCACTCTAGTCTCCTTTAAGTAAAGAATATAGGATTCATACAGTGTTTCATGTGATCTTAACTCGAATTCAGGATTTCCCGGATCTTAGCTACCTTATCTACACTAAAAACTGACTTGGAGAATCTCTTTCAGCTGTTCTAAACAAGCTCTCATCTGTTTACAGTCATTTTCTCTGAATTTTCCATGTTTTCATGTAGTTTCCTATATTCTGCCTTCTGGTCCAAGTATAAGATTTGCCCACTTTATCAAACAACTTCCTACACACTGTTATGAACTGAGGCAGTTCGGGAACATGGTCTCTCAACTGTGTTATAGAGTGTAGTACTACATTTCAGTGAAGTGTAAGGCTTTCCAAAGCTGCCGAACGTGTTTCTTTCTCTATTTCAATGGTATTCTGCCTTGTATAACACACATTTACCACTCTAGTCTCCTTTAAGGAAAGAATATACTATACATACAGTGTTTCATGTCATCTTAACTCGAATTAAGGATTTCCCGGATCTTAGCTACCTTTTCTACACTAAGAACTGACTTGGAGAATCTCTTTTAGCTGTTCTAAACAAGCTCTCATCTGCTGACAGTCATTTTCACTGAATTATTCATGATTTCATGTAGTTTCCTATATTCTACCTTCTGGTCCAAGTATAAGCGTTGCCCACTTTATCAAACAACTTCCCACACACTGTTATGAACTGAGGCAGCTCGGGAACATTGTCTCTCAACTGTGTTATAGAGTGTAGTACTACATTTCAGTGAAGTGTATGGCTTTCCAAAGCTGCCGAACGTGTTTCTTTCTCTATTTCAATGGTATTCTGCCTTGTATAACACACATTTACCACTCTAGTCTCCTTTAAGTAAAGAATATAGGATTCATACAGAGTTTCATGTCATCTTAACTCGAATAAGGATTTCCCGGATCTTAGCTACCTTTTCTACAATAAGACCTGACTTGGAGTATCTCTTTGAGCTGTTCTAAACAAGTTCTCATCTGTTTACAATCATTTTCTCTGAATTATCCATGTTTTCATGTTGTTTCCTATATTCTGCCTTCTGGTCCAAGTATAAGCTTTGCCCACTTTATCAAACAACTTCCTACACACTGTTATGAACTTAGGCAGCTCAGGAACATTGTCTCTCAACTGTGTTATAGAGTGTAGTACTACATTTCAGTGAAGTGTAAGGCTTTCCAAAGCTGCCGAACGTGTTTCTTTCTCTATTTCAATGGTATTCTGCATTGTATAACACACATTTACTACTCTAGTCTCCTTTAAGTAAAGAATATAGGATTCATACAGTGTTCCATGTGATCTTAACTCGAATTAAGGATTTTCCAGATCTTAGCTACCTTTTCTACACTAACAACTGACTTGGAGAATCTCTTTCAGCTGTTCTAAAGAAGCTCTCATCTGTTTACAGTAATTTTCACTGAATTATTCATGTTTTCATGTAGTTTCCTATATTCTGCCTTCTGGTCCAAGTATAAGCTTTGCCCACTTTATCAAACAACTTCCTACACACTGATATGAACTGAGGCAGCTCGGGAACATTGTCTCTCAACTGTGTTATAGAGTGTAGTACTACATTTCAGTGAAGTGTAAGGCTTTCCAAAGCTGCCGAACGTGTTTCTTTCTCTATTTCAATGGTATTCTGCCTTGTATAACACACATTTACAACTCTAGTCTCCTTTAAGTAAAGAATATAGGATTCATACAGAGTTTCATGTCATCTTAACTCAAATAAGGATTTCCCGGATCTTAGCTACCTTTTCTACAATAAGAAGTGACTTGGAGTATCTCTTTGAGCTTTTCTAAACAAGTTCTCATCTGTTTACAGTCATTTCCTCTGAATTATCCATGTTTTCATGTAGTTTCCTGTATTCTGCCTTCTGGTCCAAGTATAAGCTTTGCCCACTTTATCAAACAACTTCCTACACACTGTTATGAACTGAGGCAGCTCGGGAACATTGTCTCTCAACTGTGTTATAGAGTGTAGTACTACATTTCTGTGAAGTGTAAGGCTTTCCAAAGCTGCCGAACGTGTTTCTTTCTCTAATTCAATGGTATACTGCCTTGTATAACACAAATTTACCACTCTAGTCTCCTTTAAGTAAAGAATATAGGATTCATACAGTGTTTCATGTGATCTTAACTCGAATTAAGGATTTCCCGGATCTTAGCTACCTTTTCTACAATAAGAAGTGACTTGGAGTATCTCTTTGAGCTTTTCTAAACAAGTTCTCATCTGTTTACAGTCATTTCCTCTGAATTATCCATGTTTTCATGTAGTTTCCTGTATTCTGCCTTCTGGTCCAAGTATAAGCTTTGCCCACTTTATCAAACAATTTCCTACACACTGTTATGAACTGAGGCAGCTCGGGAACATTGTCTCTCAACTGTGTTATAGAGTGTAGTACTACATTTCAGTGAAGTGTATGGCTTTCCAAAGCTGCCGAACGTGTTTCTTTCTCTATTTTAATGGTATTCTGCCTTGTATAACACACATTTACCACTCTAGTCTCCTTTAAGTAAAGAATATAGGATTCATACTGTGTTTCATGTCATCTTAACTCGAATTAAGGATTTCCCGGATCTTAGCTACCTTTTCTACACTAAGAACTGACTTGGAGAATGTCTTTCAGCTGTTCTAAACAAGCTCTCATCTGTTTACAGTCATTTTCACTGAATTATTCATGTTTTCATGTAGTTTCCTATATTCTGCCTTCTGGTCCAAGTATAAGCTTTGCCCACTTTATCAAACAACTTCCTACACACTGTTATGAACTGAGGCAGTTCGGGACCATGGTCTCTCAACTGTGTTATAGAGTGTAGTACTACATTTCAGTGAAGTGTAAGGCTTTCCAAAGCTGCCGAACGTGTTTCTTTCTCTATTTCAATGGTATTCTGCCTTGTATAACACACATTTACCACTCTAGTCTCCTTTAAGTAAAGAATATAGGATTCATACAGTGTTTCATGTCATCTTAACTCGAATTAAGGATTTCCCGGATCTTAGCTACTTTTTCTACACTAAGAACTGACTTGGAGAATCTCAGCTGTTCTAAACAAGCTCTCATCTGTTTACAGTCATTTTCACTGAATTATTCATGTTTTCATGGAGTTTCCTATATTCTGCCTTCTGGTCCAAGTATAAGCTTTGCCCACTTTATCAAACAACTTCCTACACACTGTTATGAACTGAGGCAGCTCGGGAACATTGTCTCTCAACTGTGTTATAGAGTGTAGTACTACATTTCAGTGAAGTGTAAGGCTTTCCAAAGCTGCCGAACGTGTTTCTTTCTCTATTTCAATGGTATTCTGCCTTGTATAACACACATTTACCACTCTAGTCTCCTTTAAGTAAAGAATATAGGATTCATACAGTGTTTCATGTGATCTTAACTCGAATTCAGGATTTCCCGGATCTTAGCTACCTTATCTACACTAAAAACTGACTTGGAGAATCTCTTTCAGCTGTTCTAAACAAGCTCTCATCTGTTTACAGTCATTTTCTCTGAATTTTCCATGTTTTCATGTAGTTTCCTATATTCTGCCTTCTGGTCCAAGTATAAGATTTGCCCACTTTATCAAACAACTTCCTACACACTGTTATGAACTGAGGCAGTTCGGGAACATGGTCTCTCAACTGTGTTATAGAGTGTAGTACTACATTTCAGTGAAGTGTAAGGCTTTCCAAAGCTGCCGAACGTGTTTCTTTCTCTATTTCAATGGTATTCTGCCTTGTATAACACACATTTACCACTCTAGTCTCCTTTAAGGAAAGAATATACTATACATACAGTGTTTCATGTCATCTTAACTCGAATTAAGGATTTCCCGGATCTTAGCTACCTTTTCTACACTAAGAACTGACTTGGAGAATCTCTTTTAGCTGTTCTAAACAAGCTCTCATCTGCTGACAGTCATTTTCACTGAATTATTCATGATTTCATGTAGTTTCCTATATTCTACCTTCTGGTCCAAGTATAAGCGTTGCCCACTTTATCAAACAACTTCCCACACACTGTTATGAACTGAGGCAGCTCGGGAACATTGTCTCTCAACTGTGTTATAGAGTGTAGTACTACATTTCAGTGAAGTGTATGGCTTTCCAAAGCTGCCGAACGTGTTTCTTTCTCTATTTCAATGGTATTCTGCCTTGTATAACACACATTTACCACTCTAGTCTCCTTTAAGTAAAGAATATAGGATTCATACAGAGTTTCATGTCATCTTAACTCGAATAAGGATTTCCCGGATCTTAGCTACCTTTTCTACAATAAGACCTGACTTGGAGTATCTCTTTGAGCTGTTCTAAACAAGTTCTCATCTGTTTACAATCATTTTCTCTGAATTATCCATGTTTTCATGTTGTTTCCTATATTCTGCCTTCTGGTCCAAGTATAAGCTTTGCCCACTTTATCAAACAACTTCCTACACACTGTTATGAACTTAGGCAGCTCAGGAACATTGTCTCTCAACTGTGTTATAGAGTGTAGTACTACATTTCAGTGAAGTGTAAGGCTTTCCAAAGCTGCCGAACGTGTTTCTTTCTCTATTTCAATGGTATTCTGCATTGTATAACACACATTTACTACTCTAGTCTCCTTTAAGTAAAGAATATAGGATTCATACAGTGTTCCATGTGATCTTAACTCGAATTAAGGATTTTCCAGATCTTAGCTACCTTTTCTACACTAACAACTGACTTGGAGAATCTCTTTCAGCTGTTCTAAAGAAGCTCTCATCTGTTTACAGTAATTTTCACTGAATTATTCATGTTTTCATGTAGTTTCCTATATTCTGCCTTCTGGTCCAAGTATAAGCTTTGCCCACTTTATCAAACAACTTCCTACACACTGATATGAACTGAGGCAGCTCGGGAACATTGTCTCTCAACTGTGTTATAGAGTGTAGTACTACATTTCAGTGAAGTGTAAGGCTTTCCAAAGCTGCCGAACGTGTTTCTTTCTCTATTTCAATGGTATTCTGCCTTGTATAACACACATTTACAACTCTAGTCTCCTTTAAGTAAAGAATATAGGATTCATACAGAGTTTCATGTCATCTTAACTCAAATAAGGATTTCCCGGATCTTAGCTACCTTTTCTACAATAAGAAGTGACTTGGAGTATCTCTTTGAGCTTTTCTAAACAAGTTCTCATCTGTTTACAGTCATTTCCTCTGAATTATCCATGTTTTCATGTAGTTTCCTGTATTCTGCCTTCTGGTCCAAGTATAAGCTTTGCCCACTTTATCAAACAACTTCCTACACACTGTTATGAACTGAGGCAGCTCGGGAACATTGTCTCTCAACTGTGTTATAGAGTGTAGTACTACATTTCTGTGAAGTGTAAGGCTTTCCAAAGCTGCCGAACGTGTTTCTTTCTCTAATTCAATGGTATACTGCCTTGTATAACACAAATTTACCACTCTAGTCTCCTTTAAGTAAAGAATATAGGATTCATACAGTGTTTCATGTGATCTTAACTCGAATTAAGGATTTCCCGGATCTTAGCTACCTCATCTACACTAAAAACTGACTTGGAGAATCTCTTTCAGCTGTTCTAAACAAGCTCTCTTCTGCTGACAGTCATTTTCACTGAATTATTCATGATTTCATGTAGTTTCCTATATTCTACCTTCTGGTCCAAGTATAAGCTTTGCCCACTTTATCAAACAACTTCCTACACACTGTTATGAACTTAGGCAGCTCAGGAACATTGTCTCTCAACTGTGTTATAGAGTGTAGTACTACATTTCAGTGAAGTGTAAGGCTTTCCAAAGCTGCCGAACGTGTTTCTTTCTCTATTTCAATGGTATTCTGCATTGTATAACACACATTTACTACTCTAGTCTCCTTTAAGTAAAGAATATAGGATTCATACAGTGTTCCATGTGATCTTAACTCGAATTAAGGATTTTCCAGATCTTAGCTACCTTTTCTACACTAACAACTGACTTGGAGAATCTCTTTCAGCTGTTCTAAAGAAGTTCTCATCTGTTTACAATCATTTTCTCTGAATTATCCATGTTTTCATGTTGTTTCCTATATTCTGCCTTCTGGTCCAAGTATAAGCTTTGCCCACTTTATCAAACAACTTCCTACACACTGTTATGAACTTAGGCAGCTCAGGAACATTGTCTCTCAACTGTGTTATAGAGTGTAGTACTACATTTCAGTGAAGTGTAAGGCTTTCCAAAGCTGCCGAACGTGTTTCTTTCTCTATTTCAATGGTATTCTGCATTGTATAACACACATTTACTACTCTAGTCTCCTTTAAGTAAAGAATATAGGATTCATACAGTGTTCCATGTGATCTTAACTCGAATTAAGGATTTTCCAGATCTTAGCTACCTTTTCTACACTAACAACTGACTTGGAGAATCTCTTTCAGCTGTTCTAAAGAAGCTCTCATCTGTTTACAGTAATTTTCACTGAATTATTCATGTTTTCATGTAGTTTCCTATATTCTGCCTTCTGGTCCAAGTATAAGCTTTGCCCACTTTATCAAACAACTTCCTACACACTGATATGAACTGAGGCAGCTCGGGAACATTGTCTCTCAACTGTGTTATAGAGTGTAGTACTACATTTCAGTGAAGTGTAAGGCTTTCCAAAGCTGCCGAACGTGTTTCTTTCTCTATTTCAATGGTATTCTGCCTTGTATAACACACATTTACAACTCTAGTCTCCTTTAAGTAAAGAATATAGGATTCATACAGAGTTTCATGTCATCTTAACTCAAATAAGGATTTCCCGGATCTTAGCTACCTTTTCTACAATAAGAAGTGACTTGGAGTATCTCTTTGAGCTTTTCTAAACAAGTTCTCATCTGTTTACAGTCATTTCCTCTGAATTATCCATGTTTTCATGTAGTTTCCTGTATTCTGCCTTCTGGTCCAAGTATAAGCTTTGCCCACTTTATCAAACAACTTCCTACACACTGTTATGAACTGAGGCAGCTCGGGAACATTGTCTCTCAACTGTGTTATAGAGTGTAGTACTACATTTCTGTGAAGTGTAAGGCTTTCCAAAGCTGCCGAACGTGTTTCTTTCTCTAATTCAATGGTATACTGCCTTGTATAACACAAATTTACCACTCTAGTCTCCTTTAAGTAAAGAATATAGGATTCATACAGTGTTTCATGTGATCTTAACTCGAATTAAGGATTTCCCGGATCTTAGCTACCTCATCTACACTAAAAACTGACTTGGAGAATCTCTTTCAGCTGTTCTAAACAAGCTCTCTTCTGCTGACAGTCATTTTCACTGAATTATTCATGATTTCATGTAGTTTCCTATATTCTACCTTCTGGTCCAAGTATAAGCTTTGCCCACTTTATCAAACAACTTCCCACACACTGTTATGAACTGAGGCAGCTCGGGAACATTGTCTCTCAACTGTGTTATAGAGTGTAGTACTACATTTCAGTGAAGTGTAAGGCTTTCCAAAGCTGCCGAACGTGTTTCTTTCTCTATTTTAATGGTATTCTGCCTTGTATAACACACATTTACAACTCTAGTCTCCTTTAAGTAAAGAATATAGGATTCATACAGTGTTTCATGTCATCTTAACTCGAATTAAGGATTTCCCGGATCTTAGCTACCTTTTCTACACTAACAACTGACTTGGAGAATCTCTTTCAGCTGTTCTAAACAAGCTCTCATCTGTTTACAGTCATTTTCACTGAATTATTCATGTTTTCATGTAGTTTCCTATATTCTGCCTTCTGGTCCAAGTATAAGCTTTGCCCACTTTATCAAACAACTTCCTACACACTGTTATGAACTGAGGCAGTTCGGGACCATGGTCTCTCAACTGTGTTATAGAGTGTAGTACTACATTTCAGTGAAGTGTAAGGCTTTACAAAGCTGCCGAACGTGTTTCTTTCTCTATTTCAATGGTATTCTGCCTTGTATAACACACATTTACCACTCTAGTCCCCTTTAAGTAAAGAATATAGGATTCATACAGAGTTTCATGTCATCTTAACTCGAATATGGATTTCCCGGATCTTAGCTACCTTTTCTACAATAAGAACTGACTTGGAGTATCTCTTTGAGCTGTTCTAAACAAGTTCTCATCTGTTTACAATCATTTTCTCTGAATTATCCATGTTTTCATGTTGTTTCCTATATTCTGCCTTCTGGTCCAAGTATAAGCTTTGCCCACTTTATCAAACAACTTCCTACACACTGTTATCAACTGAGGCAGCTCAGGAACATTGTCTCTCAACTGTGTTATAGAGTGTAGTACTACATTTCAGTGAAGTGTAAGGCTTTCCAAAGCTGCCGAACGTGTTTCTTTCTCTATTTCAATGGTATTCTGCATTGTATAACACACATTTACTACTCTAGTCTCCTTTAAGTAAAGAATATAGGATTCATACAGTGTTCCATGTGATCTTAACTCGAATTAAGGATTTTCCAGATCTTAGCTACCTTTTCTACACTAACAACTGACTTGGAGAATCTCTTTCAGCTGTTCTAAAGAAGCTCTCATCTGTTTACAGTAATTTTCACTGAATTATTCATGTTTTCATGTAGTTTCCTATATTCTGCCTTCTGGTCCAAGTATAAGCTTTGCCCACTTTATCAAACAACTTCCTACACACTGTTATGAACTGAGGCAGCTCGGGAACATTGTCTCTCAACTGTGTTATAGAGTGTAGTACTACATTTCAGTGAAGTGTAAGGCTTTCCAAAGCTGCCGAATGTGTTTCTTTCTATATTTCAATGGTATTCTGCCTTGTATAACACAAATTTACCACTGTAGTCTCCTATCAGGAAAGAATATAGGATTCATACAGTGTTTCATGTCATCTTAACTCGAATTAAGGATTTCCCGGATCTTAGCTACCTTTTCTACACTAAGAACTGACTTGGAGAATGTCTTTGAGCTGTTCTAAACAAGTTCTCATCTGTTTACAGTCATTTTCTCTGAATTATCCATGTTTTCATGTAGTTTCCTATATTCTGCCTTCTGGTCCAAGTATAAGCTTTGCCCACTTTATCAAACAACTTCCTACACACTGTTATGAACTGAGGCAGCTCGGGAACATTGTCTCTCAACTGTGTTATAGAGTGTAGTACTACATTTCAGTGAAGTGTAAGGCTTTCCAAAGCTGCCGAACATGTTTCTTTCTCTATTTAAATGGTATTCTGCCTTGTATAACACACATTTACCACTCTAGTCTCCTTTAAGAAAAGAATATAAGATTCATACAGTGTTTCATGTGATCTTAACTCGAATTAAGGATTTCCTGGATCTTAGCTACCTTTTCTAACACTAAGAACTGACTTGGAGAATCTCTTTCAGCTGTTCTAAACAAGCTCTCATCTGTTTACAGTCATTTTCACTGAATTATTCATGTTTTCATGTAGTTTCCTATATTCTGCCTTCTGGTCCAAGTATAAGCTTTGCCCACTTTATCAAACAACTTCCTACACACTGATATGAACTGAGGCAGCTCGGGAACATTGTCTCTCAACTGTGTTATAGAGTGTAGTACTACATTTCAGTGAAGTGTAAGGCTTTCCAAAGCTGCCGAACGTGTTTCTTTCTCTATTTCAATGGTATTCTGCCTTGTATAACACACATTTACCACTGTAGACTCCTATCAGGAAAGAATATAGGATTCATACAGTGTTTCATGTCATCTTAACTCGAATTAAGGATTTCCCGGATCTTAGCTACCTTTTCTACACTAAGAACTGACTTGGAGAATGTCTTTGAGCTGTTCTAAACAAGTTCTCATCTGTTTACAGTCATTTTCTCTGAATTATCCATGTTTTCATGTAGTTTCCTATATTCTGCCTTCTGGTCCAAGTATAAGCTTTGCCCACTTTATCAAACAACTTCCTACACACTGTTATGAACTGAGGCAGCTCGGGAACATTGTCTCTCAACTGTGTTATAGAGTGTAGTACTACATTTCAGTGAAGTGTAAGGCTTTCCAAAGCTGCCGAACATGTTTCTTTCTCTATTTAAATGGTATTCTGCCTTGTATAACACACATTTACCACTCTAGTCTCCTTTAAGAAAAGAATATAAGATTCATACAGTGTTTCATGTGATCTTAACTCGAATTAAGGATTTCCCGGATCTTAGCTACCTTTTCTAACACAAAGAACTGACTTGGAGAATCTCTTTCAGCTGTTCTAAACAAGCTCTCATCTGTTTACAGTCATTTTCACTGAATTATTCATGTTTTCATGTAGTTTCCTATATTCTGCCTTCTGGTCCAAGTATAAGCTTTGCCCACTTTATCAAACAACTTCCTACACACTGATATGAACTGAGGCAGCTCGGGAACATTGTCTCTCAACTGTGTTATAGAGTGTAGTACTACATTTCAGTGAAGTGTAAGGCTTTCCAAAGCTGCCGAACGTGTTTCTTTCTCTATTTCAATGGTATTTTGCCTTGTATAACACACATTTACCACTCTAGTCTCCTTTAAGTAAAGAATATAGGATTCATACAGAGTTTCATGTCATCTTAAGTCAAATAAGGATTTCCCGGATCTTAGCTACCTTTTCTACAATAAGAAGTGACTTGGAGTATCTCTTTGAGCTTTTCTAAACAAGTTCTCATCTGTTTACAGTCATTTCCTCTGAATTATCCATGTTTTCATGTAGTTTCCTGTATTCTGCCTTCTGGTCCAAGTATAAGCTTTGCCCACTTTATCAAACAATTTCCTACACACTGTTATGAACTGAGGCAGCTCGGGAACATTGTCTCTCAACTGTGTTATAGAGTGTAGTACTACATTTCAGTGAAGTGTAAGGCTTTCCAAAGCTGCTGAACGTGTTTCTTTCTCTATTTCAATGGTATTCTGCCTTGTATAACACACATTTACCACTCTAGTCTCCTTTAAGTAAAGAATATAGGATTCATACAGAGTTTCATGTCATCTTAACTCGAATATGGATTTCCCGGATCTTAGCTACCTTTTCTACAATAAGAACTGACTTGGAGTATCTCTTTGAGCTGTTCTAAACAAGTTCTCATCTGTTTACAATCATTTTCTCTGAATTATCCATGTTTTCATGTTGTTTCCTATATTCTGCCTTCTGGTCCAAGTATAAGCTTTGCCCACTTTATCAAACAACTTCCTACACACTGTTATCAACTGAGGCAGCTCAGGAACATTGTCTCTCAACTGTGTTATAGAGTGTAGTACTACATTTCAGTGAAGTGTAAGGCTTTCCAAAGCTGCCGAACGTGTTTCTTTCTCTATTTCAATGGTATTCTGCATTGTATAACACACATTTACTACTCTAGTCTCCTTTAAGTAAAGAATATAAGATTCATACAGTGTTCCATGTGATCTTAACTCGAATTAAGGATTTTCCAGATCTTAGCTACCTTTTCTACACTAACAACTGACTTGGAGAATCTCTTTCAGCTGTTCTAAAGAAGCTCTCATCTGTTTACAGTAATTTTCACTGAATTATTCATGTTTTCATGTAGTTTCCTATATTCTGCCTTCTGGTCCAAGTATAAGCTTTGCCCACTTTATCAAACAACTTCCTACACACTGTTATGAACTGAGGCAGCTCGGGAACATTGTCTCTCAACTGTGTTATAGAGTGTAGTACTACATTTCAGTGAAGTGTAAGGCTTTCCAAAGCTGCCGAATGTGTTTCTTTCTATATTTCAATGGTATTCTGCCTTGTATAACACAAATTTACCACTGTAGTCTCCTATCAGGAAAGAATATAGGATTCATACAGTGTTTCATGTCATCTTAACTCGAATTAAGGATTTCCCGGATCTTAGCTACCTTTTCTACACTAAGAACTGACTTGGAGAATGTCTTTGAGCTGTTCTAAACAAGTTCTCATCTGTTTACAGTCATTTTCTCTGAATTATCCATGTTTTCATGTAGTTTCCTATATTCTGCCTTCTGGTCCAAGTATAAGCTTTGCCCACTTTATCAAACAACTTCCTACACACTGTTATGAACTGAGGCAGCTCGGGAACATTGTCTCTCAACTGTGTTATAGAGTGTAGTACTACATTTCAGTGAAGTGTAAGGCTTTCCAAAGCTGCCGAACATGTTTCTTTCTCTATTTAAATGGTATTCTGCCTTGTATAACACACATTTACCACTCTAGTCTCCTTTAAGAAAAGAATATAAGATTCATACAGTGTTTCATGTGATCTTAACTCGAATTAAGGATTTCCTGGATCTTAGCTACCTTTTCTAACACTAAGAACTGACTTGGAGAATCTCTTTCAGCTGTTCTAAACAAGCTCTCATCTGTTTACAGTCATTTTCACTGAATTATTCATGTTTTCATGTAGTTTCCTATATTCTGCCTTCTGGTCCAAGTATAAGCTTTGCCCACTTTATCAAACAACTTCCTACACACTGATATGAACTGAGGCAGCTCGGGAACATTGTCTCTCAACTGTGTTATAGAGTGTAGTACTACATTTCAGTGAAGTGTAAGGCTTTCCAAAGCTGCCGAACGTGTTTCTTTCTCTATTTCAATGGTATTCTGCCTTGTATAACACACATTTACCACTGTAGACTCCTATCAGGAAAGAATATAGGATTCATACAGTGTTTCATGTCATCTTAACTCGAATTAAGGATTTCCCGGATCTTAGCTACCTTTTCTACACTAAGAACTGACTTTGAGAATGTCTTTGAGCTGTTCTAAACAAGTTCTCATCTGTTTACAGTCATTTTCTCTGAATTATCCATGTTTTCATGTAGTTTCCTATATTCTGCCTTCTGGTCCAAGTATAAGCTTTGCCCACTTTATCAAACAACTTCCTACACACTGTTATGAACTGAGGCAGCTCGGGAACATTGTCTCTCAACTGTGTTATAGAGTGTAGTACTACATTTCAGTGAAGTGTAAGGCTTTCCAAAGCTGCCGAACATGTTTCTTTCTCTATTTAAATGGTATTCTGACTTGTATAACACACATTTACCACTCTAGTCTCCTTTAAGAAAAGAATATAAGATTCATACAGTGTTTCATGTGATCTTAACTCGAATTAAGGATTTCCCGGATCTTAGCTACCTTTTCTAACACAAAGAACTGACTTGGAGAATCTCTTTCAGCTGTTCTAAACAAGCTCTCATCTGTTTACAGTCATTTTCACTGAATTATTCATGTTTTCATGTAGTTTCCTATATTCTGCCTTCTGGTCCAAGTATAAGCTTTGCCCACTTTATCAAACAACTTCCTACACACTGATATGAACTGAGGCAGCTCGGGAACATTGTCTCTCAACTGTGTTATAGAGTGTAGTACTACATTTCAGTGAAGTGTAAGGCTTTCCAAAGCTGCCGAACGTGTTTCTTTCTCTATTTCAATGGTATTTTGCCTTGTATAACACACATTTACCACTCTAGTCTCCTTTAAGTAAAGAATATAGGATTCATACAGAGTTTCATGTCATCTTAAGTCAAATAAGGATTTCCCGGATCTTAGCTACCTTTTCTACAATAAGAAGTGACTTGGAGTATCTCTTTGAGCTTTTCTAAACAAGTTCTCATCTGTTTACAGTCATTTCCTCTGAATTATCCATGTTTTCATGTAGTTTCCTGTATTCTGCCTTCTGGTCCAAGTATAAGCTTTGCCCACTTTATCAAACAATTTCCTACACACTGTTATGAACTGAGGCAGCTCGGGAACATTGTCTCTCAACTGTGTTATAGAGTGTAGTACTACATTTCAGTGAAGTGTATGGCTTTCCAAAGCTGCCGAACATGTTTCTTTCTCTATTTCAATGGTATTCTGCATTGTATAACAAACATTTACTACTCTAGTCTCCTTTAAGTAAAGAATATAGGATTCATACAGTGTGCCATGTGGTCTTAACTCGAATTAAGGATTTCCCAGATCTTAGCTACCTTTTCTACACTAACAACTGACTTGGAGAATCTCTTTCAGCTGTTCTAAACAAGCTCTCATCTGTTTACAGTAATTTTCACTGAATTATTCATGTTTTCATGTAGTTTCCTATATTCTGCCTTCTGGTCCAAGTATAAGCTTTGCCCACTTTATCAAACAACTTCCTACACACTGTTATGAACTGAGGCAGCTCGGAAACATTGTCTCTCAACTGTGTTATAGAGTGTAGTACTACATTTCTGTGAAGTGTAAGGCTTTCCAAAGCTGCCGAACGTGTTTCTTTCTCTAATTCAATGGTATACTGCCTTGTATAACACACATTTACCACTCTAGTCTCCTTTAAGTAAAGAATATAGGATTCATACAGTGTTTCATGTGATCTTAACTCGAATTAAGGATTTCCCGGATCTTAGCTACCTCATCTACACTAAAAACTGACTTGGAGAATCTCTTTCAGCTGTTCTAAACAAGCTCTCTTCTGCTGACAGTCATTTTCACTGAATTATTCATGATTTCATGTAGTTTCCTATATTCTACCTTCTGGTCCAAGTATAAGCTTTGCCCACTTTATCAAACAACTTCCCACACACTGTTATGAACTGAGGCAGCTCGGGAACATTGTCTCTCAACTGTGTTATAGAGTGTAGTACTACATTTCAGTGAAGTGTAAGGCTTTCCAAAGCTGCCGAACGTGTTTCTTTCTCTATTTTAATGGTATTCTGCCTTGTATAACACACATTTACCACTCTAGTCTCCTTTAAGTAAAGAATATAGGATTCATACAGTGTTTCATGTCATCTTAACTCGAATTAAGGATTTCCCGGATCTTAGCTACCTTTTCTACACTAACAACTGACTTGGAGAATCTCTTTCAGCTGTTCTAAACAAGCTCTCATCTGTTTACAGTCATTTTCACTGAATTATTCATGTTTTCATGTAGTTTCCTATATTCTGCCTTCTGGTCCAAGTATAAGCTTTGCCCACTTTATCAAACAACTTCCTACACACTGTTATGAACTGAGGCAGTTCGGGACCATGGTCTCTCAACTGTGTTATAGAGTGTAGTACTACATTTCAGTGAAGTGTAAGGCTTTCCAAAGCTGCCGAACGTGTTTCTTTCTCTATTTCAATGGTATTCTGCCTTGTATAACACACATTTACCACTCTAGTCTCCTTTAAGTAAAGAATATAGGATTCATACAGTGTTTCATGTCATCTTAACTCGAATTAAGGATTTCCCGGATCTTAGCTACTTTTTCTACACTAAGAACTGACTTGGAGAATCTCAGCTGTTCTAAACAAGCTCTCATCTGTTTACAGTCATTTTCACTGAATTATTCATGTTTTCATGGAGTTTCCTATATTCTGCCTTCTGGTCCAAGTATAAGCTTTGCCCACTTTATCAAACAACTTCCTACACACCGTTATGAACTGAGGCAGCTCGGGAACATTGTCTCTCAACTGTGTTATAGAGTGTAGTACTACATTTCAGTGAAGTGCAAGGCTTTCCAAAGCTGCCGAACGTGTTTCTTTCTCTATTTCAATGGTATTCTGCCTTGTATAACACACATTTACCACTCTAGTCTCCTTTAAGTAAAGAATATAGGATTCATACAGTGTTTCATGTCATCTTAACTCGAATTAAGGATTTCCCAGATCTTAGCTACATTTGTACACTAAGAACTGACTTGGAGAATCTCTTTCAGCTGTTCTAAACAAGCTCTCATCTGTTTACAGTCATTTACAGTGAATTATTCATGTTTTCATGTTGTTCCCTATATTCTTCCTTCTGGTCCAAGTATAAGCTTTGCCCACTTTATCAAACAACTTCCTACACACTGTTATGAACTGAGGCAGCTCGGGAACATTGTCTCTCAACTGTGTTATAGAGTGTAGTACTACATTTCATTGAAGTGTAAGGCTTTCCAAAGCTGCCGAACGTGTTTCTTTCTCTATTTCAATGGTATTCTGCCTTGTATAACACATGTTTACCACTCTAGTCTCCTTTAAGTAAAGAATATAGGATTCATACAGTGTTTCATGTGATCTTAACTCGAATTAAGGATTTTCCAGATCTTAGCTACCTTTTCTACACTAACAACTGACTTGGAGAATCTCTTTCAGCTGTTCTAAAGAAGCTCTCATCTGTTTACAGTAATTTTCACTGAATTATTCATGTTTTCATGTAGTTTCCTATATTCTGCCTTCTGGTTCAAGTATAAGCTTTGCCCACTTTATCAAACAGCTTCCTACACACTGTTATGAACTGAGGCAGCTCGGGAACATTGTCTCTCAACTGTGTTATAGAGTGTAGTACTACATTTCAGTGAAGTGTAAGGCTTTCCAAAGCTGCCGAATGTGTTTCTTTCTATATTTCAATGGTATTCTGCCTTGTATAACACACATTTACCACTGTAGTCTCCTATCAGGAAAGAATATAGGATTCATACAGTGTTTCATGTCATCTTAACTCGAATTAAGGATTTCCCGGATCTTAGCTACCTTTTCTACACTAAGAACTGACTTGGAGAATGTCTTTGAGCTGTTCTAAACAAGTTCTCATCTGTTTACAGTCATTTTCTCTGAATTATCCATGTTTTCATGTAGTTTCCTATATTCTGCCTTCTGGTCCAAGTATAAGCTTTGCCCACTTTATCAAACAACTTCCTACACACTGTTATGAACTGAGGCAGCTCGGGAACATTGTCTCTCAACTGTGTTATAGAGTGTAGTACTACATTTCAGTGAAGTGTAAGGCTTTCCAAAGCTGCCGAACGTGTTTCTTTCTCTATTTAAATGGTATTCTGCCTTGTATAACACACATTTACCACTCTAGTCTCCTTTAAGAAAAGAATATAAGATTCATACAGTGTTTCATGTGATCTTAACTCGAATTAAGGATTTCCCGGATCTTAGCTACCTTTTCTAACACTAAGAACTGACTTGGAGAATCTCTTTCAGCTGTTCTAAACAAGCTCTCATCTGTTTACAGTCATTTTCACTGAATTATTCATGTTTTCATGTAGTTTCCTATATTCTGCCTTCTGGTCCAAGTATAAGCTTTGCCCACTTTATCAAACAACTTCCTACACACTGATATGAACTGAGGCAGCTCGGGAACATTGTCTCTCAACTGTGTTATAGAGTGTAGTACTACATTTCAGTGAAGTGTAAGGCTTTCCAAAGCTGCCGAACGTGTTTCTTTCTCTATTTCAATGGTATTCTGCCTTGTATAACACACATTTACCACTGTAGTCTCCTATCAGGAAAGAATATAGGATTCATACAGTGTTTCATGTCATCTTAACTCGAATTAAGGATTTCCCGGATCTTAGCTACTTTTTCTACACTAAGAACTGACTTGGAGAATCTCAGCTGTTCTAAACAAGCTCTCATCTGTTTACAGTCATTTTCACTGAATTATTCATGTTTTCATGGAGTTTCCTATATTCTGCCTTCTGGTCCAAGTATAAGCTTTGCCCACTTTATCAAACAACTTCCTACACACCGTTATGAACTGAGGCAGCTCGGGAACATTGTCTCTCAACTGTGTTATAGAGTGTAGTACTACATTTCAGTGAAGTGTAAGGCTTTCCAAAGCTGCCGAACGTGTTTCTTTCTCTATTTCAATGGTATTCTGCATTGTATAACAAACATTTACTACTCTAGTCTCCTTTAAGTAAAGAATATAGGATTCATACAGTGTTCCCTGTGGTCTTAACTCGAATTAAGGATTTCCCAGATCTTAGCTACCTTTTCTACACTAACAACTGAATTGGAGAATCTCTTTCAGCTGTTCTAAACAAGCTCTCATCTGTTTACAGTAATTTTCACTGAATTATTCATGTTTTCATGTAGTTTCCTATATTCTGCCTTCTGGTCCAAGTATAAGCTTTGCCCACTTTATCAAACAACTTCCTACACACTGTTATGAACTGAGGCAGCTCGGGAACATTGTTTCTCAACTGTGTTATAGAGTGTAGTACTACATTTCTGTGAAGTGTAAGGCATTCCAAAGCTGCCGAACGTGTTTCTTTCTCTAATTCAATGGTATACTGCCTTGTGTAACACACATTTACCACTCTAGTCTCCTTTAAGTAAAGAATATAGGATTCATACAGTGTTTCATGTGATCTTAACTCGAATTAAGGATTTCCCGGATCTTAGCTACCTCATCTACACTAAAAACTGACTTGGAGAATCTCTTTCAGCTGTTCTAAACAAGCTCTCTTCTGCTGACAGTCATTTTCACTGAATTATTCATGATTTCATGTAGTTTCCTATATTCTACCTTCTGGTCCAAGTATAAGCTTTGCCCACTTTATCAAACAACTTCCCACACACTGTTATGAACTGAGGCAGCTCGGGAACATTGTCTCTCAACTGTGTTATAGAGTGTAGTACTACATTTCAGTGAAGTGTAAGGCTTTCCAAAGCTGCCGAACGTGTTTCTTTTTCTATTTTAATGGTATTCTGCCTTGTATAACACACATTTACCACTCTAGTCTCCTTTAAGTAAAGAATATAGGATTCATACAGTGTTTCATGTCATCTTAACTCGAATTAAGGATTTCCCGGATCTTAGCTACCTTTTCTACACTAAGAACTGACTTGGAGAATCTCTTTCAGCTGTTCTAAACAAGCTCTCATCTGTTTACAGTCATTTTCACTGAATTATTCATGTTTTCATGTAGTTTCCTATATTCTGCCTTCTGGTCCAAGTATAAGCTTTGCCCACTTTATCAAACAACTTCCTACACACTGTTATGAACTGAGGCAGTTCGGGACCATGGTCTCTCAACTGTGTTATAGAGTGTAGTACTACATTTCAGTGAAGTGTAAGGCTTTCCAAAGCTGCCGAACGTGTTTCTTTCTCTATTTCAATGGTATTCTGCCTTGTATAACACACATTTACCACTCTAGTCTCCTTTAAGTAAAGAATATAGGATTCATACAGTGTTTCATGTCATCTTAACTCGAATTAAGGATTTCCCGGATCTTAGCTACTTTTTCTACACTAAGAACTGACTTGGAGAATCTCAGCTGTTCTAAACAAGCTCTCATCTGTTTACAGTCATTTTCACTGAATTATTCATGTTTTCATGGAGTTTCCTATATTCTGCCTTCTGGTCCAAGTATAAGCTTTGCCCACTTTATCAAACAACTTCCTACACACCGTTATGAACTGAGGCAGCTCGGGAACATTGTCTCTCAACTGTGTTATAGAGTGTAGTACTACATTTCAGTGAAGTGCAAGGCTTTCCAAAGCTGCCGAACGTGTTTCTTTCTCTATTTCAATGGTATTCTGCCTTGTATAACACACATTTACCACTCTAGTCTCCTTTAAGTAAAGAATATAGGATTCATACAGTGTTTCATGTCATCTTAACTCGAATTAAGGATTTCCCAGATCTTAGCTACATTTGTACACTAAGAACTGACTTGGAGAATCTCTTTCAGCTGTTCTAAACAAGCTCTCATCTGTTTACAGTCATTTACAGTGAATTATTCATGTTTTCATGTTGTTCCCTATATTCTTCCTTCTGGTCCAAGTATAAGCTTTGCCCACTTTATCAAACAACTTCCTACACACTGTTATGAACTGAGGCAGCTCGGGAACATTGTCTCTCAACTGTGTTATAGAGTGTAGTACTACATTTCATTGAAGTGTAAGGCTTTCCAAAGCTGCCGAACGTGTTTCTTTCTCTATTTCAATGGTATTCTGCCTTGTATAACACATGTTTACCACTCTAGTCTCCTTTAAGTAAAGAATATAGGATTCATACTGTGTTTCATGTGATCTTAACTCGAATTAAGGATTTTCCAGATCTTAGCTACCTTTTCTACACTAACAACTGACTTGGAGAATCTCTTTCAGCTGTTCTAAAGAAGCTCTCATCTGTTTACAGTAATTTTCACTGAATTATTCATGTTTTCATGTAGTTTCCTATATTCTGCCTTCTGGTCCAAGTATAAGCTTTGCCCACTTTATCAAACAACTTCCTACACACTGTTATGAACTGAGGCAGCTCGGGAACATTGTCTCTCAACTGTGTTATAGAGTGTAGTACTACATTTCAGTGAAGTGTAAGGCTTTCCAAAGCTGCCGAACGTGTTTCTTTCTCTATTTAAATGGTATTCTGCCTTGTATAACACACATTTACCACTCTAGTCTCCTTTAAGAAAAGAATATAAGATTCATACAGTGTTTCATGTGATCTTAACTCGAATTAAGGATTTCCCGGATCTTAGCTACCTTTTCTAACACTAAGAACTGACTTGGAGAATCTCTTTCAGCTGTTCTAAACAAGCTCTCATCTGTTTACAGTCATTTTCACTGAATTATTCATGTTTTCATGTAGTTTCCTATATTCTGCCTTCTGGTCCAAGTATAAGCTTTGCCCACTTTATCAAACAACTTCCTACACACTGATATGAACTGAGGCAGCTCGGGAACATTGTCTCTCAACTGTGTTATAGAGTGTAGTACTACATTTCAGTGAAGTGTAAGGCTTTCCAAAGCTGCCGAACGTGTTTCTTTCTCTATTTCAATGGTATTCTGCCTTGTATAACACACATTTACCACTGTAGTCTCCTATCAGGAAAGAATATAGGATTCATACAGTGTTTCATGTCATCTTAACTCGAATTAAGGATTTCCCGGATCTTAGCTACTTTTTCTACACTAAGAACTGACTTGGAGAATCTCAGCTGTTCTAAACAAGCTCTCATCTGTTTACAGTCATTTTCACTGAATTATTCATGTTTTCATGGAGTTTCCTATATTCTGCCTTCTAGTCCAAGTATAAGCTTTGCCCACTTTATCAAACAACTTCCTACACACCGTTATGAACTGAGGCAGCTCGGGAACATTGTCTCTCAACTGTGTTATAGAGTGTAGTACTACATTTCAGTGAAGTGCAAGGCTTTCCAAAGCTGCCGAACGTGTTTCTTTCTCTATTTCAATGGTATTCTGCCTTGTATAACACACATTTACCACTCTAGTCTCCTTTAAGTAAAGAATATAGGATTCATACAGTGTTTCATGTCATCTTAACTCAAATCAGGATTTCCCGGATCTTAGCTACCTTTTCTACACTAAGAACTGACTTGGAAAATCTCTTTCAGCTGTTCTAAACAAGCTCTCATCTGTTTACAGTCATTTTCACTGAATTATTCATGTTTTCATGTAGTTTCCTATATTCTGCCTTCTGGTCCAAGTATAAGCTTTGCCCACTTTATCAAACAACTTCCTACACACCGTTATGAACTGAGGCAGCTCGGGAACATTGTCTCTCAACTGTGTTATAGAGTGTAGTACTACATTTCAGTGAAGTGTAAGGCTTTCCAAAGCTGCCGAACGTGTTTCTTTCTCTATTTCAATGGTATTCTGCCTTGTATAACACACATTTACCACTCTAGTCTCCTTTAAGTAAAGAATATAGGATTCATACAGTGTTTCATGTCATCTTAACTCAAATCAGGATTTCCCGGATCTTAGCTTCCTTTTCTACAATAAGAATGGACTTGGAGTATCTCTTTGAGCTGTTCTAAACAAGTTCTCATCTGTTTACACTCATTTTCTCTGAATTATCCATGTTTTCATGTAGTTTCCTATATTCTGCCTTCTGGTCCAAGTATAAGCTTTGCCCACTTTATCAAACAACTTCCTACACACTGTTATGAACTGAGGCAGCTCGGGAACATTGTCTCTCAACTGTGTTATAGAGTGTAGTACTACATTTCAGTGAAGTGTAAGGCTTTCCAAAGCTGCCGAACGTGTTTCTTTCTCTATTTCAATGGTATTCCGCATTGTATAACACACATTTACTACTCTAGTCTCCTTTAAGTAAAGAATATAGGATTCATACAGTGTTCCATGTGATCTTAACTCGAATTAAGGATTTTCCAGATCTTAGCTACCTTTTCTACACTAACAACTGACTTGGAGAATCTCTTTCAGCTGTTCTAAAGAAGCTCTCATCTGTTTACAGTAATTTTCACTGAATTATTCATGTTTTCATGTAGTTTCCTATATTCTGCCTTCTGGTTCAAGTATAAGCTTTGCCCACTTTATCAAACAGCTTCCTACACACTGTTATGAACTGAGGCAGCTCGGGAACATTGTCTCTCAACTGTGTTATAGAGTGTAGTACTACATTTCAGTGAAGTGTAAGGCTTTCCAAAGCTGCCGAATGTGTTTCTTTCTATATTTCAATGGTATTCTGCCTTGTATAACACACATTTACCACTGTAGTCTCCTATCAGGAAAGAATATAGGATTCATACAGTGTTTCATGTCATCTTAACTCGAATTAAGGATTTCCCGGATCTTAGCTACCTTTTCTACACTAAGAACTGACTTGGAGAATGTCTTTGAGCTGTTCTAAACAAGTTCTCATCTGTTTACAGTCATTTTCTCTGAATTATCCATGTTTTCATGTAGTTTCCTATATTCTGCCTTCTGGTCCAAGTATAAGCTTTGCCCACTTTATCAAACAACTTCCTACACACTGTTATGAACTGAGGCAGCTCGGGAACATTGTCTCTCAACTGTGTTATAGAGTGTAGTACTACATTTCAGTGAAGTGTAAGGCTTTCCAAAGCTGCCGAACGTGTTTCTTTCTCTATTTAAATGGTATTCTCCCTTGTATAATACACATTTACCACTCTAGTCTCCTTTAAGAAAAGAATATAAGATTCATACAGTGTTTCATGTGATCTTAACTCGAATTAAGGATTTCCCGGATCTTAGCTACCTTTTCTAACACTAAGAACTGACTTGGAGAATCTCTTTCAGCTGTTCTAAACAAGCTCTCATCTGTTTACAGTCATTTTCACTGAATTATTCATGTTTTCATGTAGTTTCCTATATTCTGCCTTCTGGTCCAAGTATAAGCTTTGCCCACTTTATCAAACAACTTCCTACACACTGATATGAACTGAGGCAGCTCGGGAACATTGTCTCTCAACTGTGTTATAGAGTGTAGTACTACATTTCAGTGAAGTGTAAGGCTTTCCAAAGCTGCCGAACGTGTTTCTTTCTCTATTTCAATGGTATTCTGCCTTGTATAACACACATTTACCACTGTAGTCTCCTATCAGGAAAGAATATAGGATTCATACAGTGTTTCATGTCATCTTAACTCGAATTAAGGATTTCCCGGATCTTAGCTACTTTTTCTACACTAAGAACTGACTTGGAGAATCTCAGCTGTTCTAAACAAGCTCTCATCTGTTTACAGTCATTTTCACTGAATTATTCATGTTTTCATGGAGTTTCCTATATTCTGCCTTCTGGTCCAAGTATAAGCTTTGCCCACTTTATCAAACAACTTCCTACACACCGTTATGAACTGAGGCAGCTCGGGAACATTGTCTCTCAACTGTGTTATAGAGTGTAGTACTACATTTCAGTGAAGTGCAAGGCTTTCCAAAGCTGCCGAACGTGTTTCTTTCTCTATTTCAATGGTATTCTGCCTTGTATAACACACATTTACCACTCTAGTCTCCTTTAAGTAAAGAATATAGGATTCATACAGTGTTTCATGTCATCTTAACTCGAATTAAGGATTTCCCAGATCTTAGCTACATTTGTACACTAAGAACTGACTTGGAGAATCTCTTTCAGCTGTTCTAAACAAGCTCTCATCTGTTTACAGTCATTTACAGTGAATTATTCATGTTTTCATGTTGTTCCCTATATTCTTCCTTCTGGTCCAAGTATAAGCTTTGCCCACTTTATCAAACAACTTCCTACACACTGTTATGAACTGAGGCAGCTCGGGAACATTGTCTCTCAACTGTGTTATAGAGTGTAGTACTACATTTCATTGAAGTGTAAGGCTTTCCAAAGCTGCCGAACGTGTTTCTTTCTCTATTTCAATGGTATTCTGCCTTGTATAACACATGTTTACCACTCTAGTCTCCTTTAAGTAAAGAATATAGGATTCATACAGTGTTTCATGTCATCTTAACTCGAATTAAGGATTTCCCGGATCTTAGCTACCTTTTCTACACTAAAAACTGACTTGGAGAATCTCTTTCAGCTGTTCTAAACAAGCTCTCATCTGTTTACAGTCATTTTCACTGAATTATTCATGTTTTCATGTTGTTTCCTATATTCTGCCTTCTGGTCCAAGTATAAGCTTTGCCCACTTTATCAAACAACTTCCTACACACCGTTATGAACTGAGGCAGCTCGGGAACATTGTCTCTCAACTGTGTTATAGAGTGTAGTACTACATTTCAGTGAAGTGTAAGGCTTTCCAAAGCTGCCGAACGTGTTTCTTTCTCTATTTCAATGGTATTCTGCCTTGTATAACACACATTTACCACTCTAGTCTCCTTTAAGTAAAGAATATAGGATTCATACAGTGTTTCATGTCATCTTAACTCGAATTAAGGATTTCCCGGATCTTAGCTACCTTTTCTACACTAAGAACTGACTTGGAGAATGTCTTTGAGCTGTTCTAAACAAGTTCTCATCTGTTTACAGTCATTTTCTCTGAATTATCCATGTTTTCATGTAGTTTCCTATATTCTGCCTTCTGGTCCAAGTATAAGCTTTGCCCACTTTATCAAACAACTTCCTACACACTGTTATGAACTGAGGCAGCTCGGGAACATTGTCTCTCAACTGTGTTATAGAGTGTAGTACTACATTTCAGTGAAGTGTAAGGCTTTCCAAAGCTGCCGAACGTGTTTCTTTCTCTATTTCAATGGTATTCCGCATTGTATAACACACATTTACTACTCTAGTCTCCTTTAAGTAAAGAATATAGGATTCATACAGTGTTCCATGTGATCTTAACTCGAATTAAGGATTTTCCAGATCTTAGCTACCTTTTCTACACTAACAACTGACTTGAAGAATCTCTTTCAGCTGTTCTAAAGAAGCTCTCATCTGTTTACAGTAATTTTCACTGAATTATTCATGTTTTCATGTAGTTTCCTATATTCTGCCTTCTGGTTCAAGTATAAGCTTTGCCCACTTTATCAAACAGCTTCCTACACACTGTTATGAACTGAGGCAGCTCGGGAACATTGTCTCTCAACTGTGTTATAGAGTGTAGTACTACATTTCAGTGAAGTGTAAGGCTTTCCAAAGCTGCCGAATGTGTTTCTTTCTATATTTCAATGGTATTCTGCCTTGTATAACACACATTTACCACTGTAGTCTCCTATCAGGAAAGAATATAGGATTGATACAGTGTTTCATGTCATCTTAACTCGAATTAAGGATTTCCCGGATCTTAGCTACCTTTTCTACACTAAGAACTGACTTGGAGAATGTCTTTGAGCTGTTCTAAACAAGTTCTCATCTGTTTACAGTCATTTTCTCTGAATTATCCATGTTTTCATGTAGTTTCCTATATTCTGCCTTCTGGTCCAAGTATAAGCTTTGCCCACTTTATCAAACAACTTCCTACACACTGTTATGAACTGAGGCAGCTCGGGAACATTGTCTCTCAACTGTGTTATAGAGTGTAGTACTACATTTCAGTGAAGTGTAAGGCTTTCCAAAGCTGCCGAACGTGTTTCTTTCTCTATTTAAATGGTATTCTGCCTTGTATAACACACATTTACCACTCTAGTCTCCTTTAAGAAAAGAATATAAGATTCATACAGTGTTTCATGTGATCTTAACTCGAATTAAGGATTTCCCGGATCTTAGCTACCTTTTCTAACACTAAGAACTGACTTGGAGAATCTCTTTCAGCTGTTCTAAACAAGCTCTCATCTGTTTACAGTCATTTTCACTGAATTATTCATGTTTTCATGTAGTTTCCTATATTCTGCCTTCTGGTCCAAGTATAAGCTTTGCCCACTTTATCAAACAACTTCCTACACACTGTTATGAACTGAGGCAGCTCGGGAACATTGTCTCTCAACTGTGTTATAGAGTGTAGTACTACATTTCTGTGAAGTGTAAGGCTTTCCAAAGCTGCCGAACGTGTTTCTTTCTCTAATTCAATGGTATACTGCCTTGTGTAACACACATTTACCACTCTAGTCTCCTTTAAGTAAAGAATATAGGATTCATACAGTGTTTCATGTGATCTTAACTCGAATTAAGGATTTCCCGGATCTTAGCTACCTCATCTACACTAAAAACTGACTTGGAGAATCTCTTTCAGCTGTTCTAAACAAGCTCTCTTCTGCTGACAGTCATTTTCACTGAATTATTCATGATTTCATGTAGTTTCCTATATTCTACCTTCTGGTCCAAGTATAAGCTTTGCCCACTTTATCAAACAACTTCCCACACACTGTTATGAACTGAGGCAGCTCGGGAACATTGTCTCTCAACTGTGTTATAGAGTGTAGTACTACATTTCAGTGAAGTGTAAGGCTTTCCAAAGCTGCCGAACGTGTTTCTTTCTCTATTTTAATGGTATTCTGCCTTGTATAACACACATTTACCACTCTAGTCTCCTTTAAGTAAAGAATATAGGATTCCTACAGTGTTTCATGTCATCTTAACTCGAATTAAGGATTTCCCGGATCTTAGCTACCTTTTCTACACTAAGAACTGACTTGGAGAATCTCTTTCAGCTGTTCTAAACAAGCTCTCATCTGTTTACAGTCATTTTCACTGAATTATTCATGTTTTCATGTAGTTTCCTATATTCTGCCTTCTGGTCCAAGTATAAGCTTTGCCCACTTTATCAAACAACTTCCTACACACTGTTATGAACTGAGGCAGTTCGGGACCATGGTCTCTCAACTGTGTTATAGAGTGTAGTACTACATTTCAGTGAAGTGTAAGGCTTTCCAAAGCTGCCGAACGTGTTTCTTTCTCTATTTCAATGGTATTCTGCCTTGTATAACACACATTTACCACTCTAGTCTCCTTTAAGTAAAGAATATAGGATTCATACAGTGTTTCATGTCATCTTAACTCGAATTAAGGATTTCCCGGATCTTAGCTACTTTTTCTACACTAAGAACTGACTTGGAGAATCTCAGCTGTTCTAAACAAGCTCTCATCTGTTTACAGTCATTTTCACTGAATTATTCATGTTTTCATGGAGTTTCCTATATTCTGCCTTCTGGTCCAAGTATAAGCTTTGCCCACTTTATCAAACAACTTCCTACACACCGTTATGAACTGAGGCAGCTCGGGAACATTGTCTCTCAACTGTGTTATAGAGTGTAGTACTACATTTCAGTGAAGTGCAAGGCTTTCCAAAGCTGCCGAACGTGTTTCTTTCTCTATTTCAATGGTATTCTGCCTTGTATAACACACATTTACCACTCTAGTCTCCTTTAAGTAAAGAATATAGGATTCATACAGTGTTTCATGTCATCTTAACTCGAATTAAGGATTTCCCGGATCTTAGCTACCTTTTCTACACTAAGAACTGACTTGGAGAATGTCTTTGAGCTGTTCTAAACAAGTTCTCATCTGTTTACAGTCATTTTCTCTGAATTATCCATGTTTTCATGTAGTTTCCTATATTCTGCCTTCTGGTCCAAGTATAAGCTTTGCCCACTTTATCAAACAACTTCCTACACACTGTTATGAACTGAGGCAGCTCGGGAACATTGTCTCTCAACTGTGTTATAGAGTGTAGTACTACATTTCAGTGAAGTGTAAGGCTTTCCAAAGCTGCCGAACGTGTTTCTTTCTCTATTTCAATGGTATTCCGCATTGTATAACACACATTTACTACTCTAGTCTCCTTTAAGTAAAGAATATAGGATTCATACAGTGTTCCATGTGATCTTAACTCGAATTAAGGATTTTCCAGATCTTAGCTACCTTTTCTACACTAACAACTGACTTGGAGAATCTCTTTCAGCTGTTCTAAAGAAGCTCTCATCTGTTTACAGTAATTTTCACTGAATTATTCATGTTTTCATGTAGTTTCCTATATTCTGCCTTCTGGTTCAAGTATAAGCTTTGCCCACTTTATCAAACAACTTCCTACACACTGTTATGAACTGAGGCAGCTCGGGAACATTGTCTCTCAACTGTGTTATAGAGTGTAGTACTACATTTCAGTGAAGTGTAAGGCTTTCCAAAGCTGCCGAATGTGTTTCTTTCTATATTTCAATGGTATTCTGCCTTGTATAACACACATTTACCACTGTAGTCTCCTATCAGGAAAGAATATAGGATTCATACAGTGTTTCATGTCATCTTAACTCGAATTAAGGATTTCCCGGATCTTAGCTTCCTTTTCTACACTAAGAACTGACTTGGAGAATGTCTTTGAGCTGTTCTAAACAAGTTCTCATCTGTTTACAGTCATTTTCTCTGAATTATCCATGTTTTCATGTAGTTTCCTATATTCTGCCTTCTGGTCCAAGTATAAGCTTTGCCCACTTTATCAAACAACTTCCTACACACTGTTATGAACTGAGGCAGCTCGGGAACATTGTCTCTCAACTGTGTTATAGAGTGTAGTACTACATTTCAGTGAAGTGTAAGGCTTTCCAAAGCTGCCGAACGTGTTTCTTTCTCTATTTAAATGGTATTCTGCCTTGTATAACACACATTTACCACTCTAGTCTCCTTTAAGAAAAGAATATAAGATTCATACAGTGTTTCATGTGATCTTAACTCGAATTAAGGATTTCCCGGATCTTAGCTACCTTTTCTAACACTAAGAACTGACTTGGAGAATCTCTTTCAGCTGTTCTAAACAAGCTCTCATCTGTTTACAGTCATTTTCACTGAATTATTCATGTTTTCATGTAGTTTCCTATATTCTGCCTTCTGGTCCAAGTATAAGCTTTGCCCACTTTATCAAACAACTTCCTACACACTGATATGAACTGAGGCAGCTCGGGAACATTGTCTCTCAACTGTGTTATAGAGTGTAGTACTACATTTCAGTGAAGTGTAAGGCTTTCCAAAGCTGCCGAACATGTTTCTTTCTCTATTTCAATGGTATTCTGCCTTGTATAACACACATTTACCACTCTAGTCTCCTTTAAGTAAAGAATATAGGGTTCATACAGAGTTTCATGTCATCTTAACTCAAATAAGTATTTCCCGGATCTTAGCTACCTTTTCTACAATAAGAAGTGACTTGGAGTATCTCTTTGAGCTTTTCTAAACAAGTTCTCATCTGTTTACAGTCATTTTCTCTGAATTATCCATGTTTTCATGTAGTTTCCTGTATTCTGCCTTCTGGTCCAAGTATAAGCTTTGCCCACTTTATCAAACAATTTCCTACACACTGTTATGAACTGAGGCAGCTCGGGAACATTGTCTCTCAACTGTGTTATAGAGTGTAGTACTACATTTCAGTGAAGTGTAAGGCTTTCCAAAGCTGCCGAACGTGTTTCTTTCTCTATTTCAATGGTATTCTGCATTGTATAACAAACATTTACTACTCTAGTCTCCTTTAAGTAAAGAATATAGGATTCATACAGTGTTCCATGTGGTCTTAACTCGAATTAAGGATTTCCCAGATCTTAGCTACCTTTTCTACACTAACAACTGACTTGGAGAATCTCTTTCAGCTGTTCTAAACAAGCTCTCATCTGTTTACAGTAATTTTCACTGAATTATTCATGTTTTCATGTAGTTTCCTATATTCTGCCTTCTGGTCCAAGTATAAGCTTTGCCCACTTTATCAAACAACTTCCTACACACTGTTATGAACTGAGGCAGCTCGGGAACATTGTCTCTCAACTGTGTTATAGAGTGTAGTACTACATTTCTGTGAAGTGTAAGGCTTTCCAAAGCTGCCGAACGTGTTTCTTTCTCTAATTCAATGGTATACTGCCTTGTGTAACACACATTTACCACTCTAGTCTCCTTTAAGTAAAGAATATAGGATTCATACAGTGTTTCATGTGATCTTAACTCGAATTAAGGATTTCCCGGATCTTAGCTACCTCATCTACACTAAAAACTGACTTGGAGAATCTCTTTCAGCTGTTCTAAACAAGCTCTCTTCTGCTGACAGTCATTTTCACTGAATTATTCATGATTTCATGTAGTTTCCTATATTCTACCTTCTGGTCCAAGTATAAGCTTTGCCCACTTTATCAAACAACTTCCCACACACTGTTATGAACTGAGGCAGCTCGGGAACATTGTCTCTCAACTGTGTTATAGAGTGTAGTACTACATTTCAGTGAAGTGTAAGGCTTTCCAAAGCTGCCGAACGTGTTTCTTTTTCTATTTTAATGGTATTCTGCCTTGTATAACACACATTTACCACTCTAGTCTCCTTTAAGTAAAGAATATAGGATTCATACAGTGTTTCATGTCATCTTAACTCGAATTAAGGATTTCCCGGATCTTAGCTACCTTTTCTACACTAAGAACTGACTTGGAGAATCTCTTTCAGCTGTTCTAAACAAGCTCTCATCTGTTTACAGTCATTTTCACTGAATTATTCATGTTTTCATGTAGTTTCCTATATTCTGCCTTCTGGTCCAAGTATAAGCTTTGCCCACTTTATCAAACAACTTCCTACACACTGTTATGAACTGAGGCAGTTCGGGACCATGGTCTCTCAACTGTGTTATAGAGTGTAGTACTACATTTCAGTGAAGTGTAAGGCTTTCCAAAGCTGCCGAACGTGTTTCTTTCTCTATTTCAATGGTATTCTGCCTTGTATAACACACATTTACCACTCTAGTCTCCTTTAAGTAAAGAATATAGGATTCATACAGTGTTTCATGTCATCTTAACTCGAATTAAGGATTTCCCGGATCTTAGCTACTTTTTCTACACTAAGAACTGACTTGGAGAATCTCAGCTGTTCTAAACAAGCTCTCATCTGTTTACAGTCATTTTCACTGAATTATTCATGTTTTCATGGAGTTTCCTATATTCTGCCTTCTGGTCCAAGTATAAGCTTTGCCCACTTTATCAAACAACTTCCTACACACCGTTATGAACTGAGGCAGCTCGGGAACATTGTCTCTCAACTGTGTTATAGAGTGTAGTACTACATTTCAGTGAAGTGCAAGGCTTTCCAAAGCTGCCGAACGTGTTTCTTTCTCTATTTCAATGGTATTCTGCCTTGTATAACACACATTTACCACTCTAGTCTCCTTTAAGTAAAGAATATAGGATTCATACAGTGTTTCATGTCATCTTAACTCGAATTAAGGATTTCCCAGATCTTAGCTACATTTGTACACTAAGAACTGACTTGGAGAATCTCTTTCAGCTGTTCTAAACAAGCTCTCATCTGTTTACAGTCATTTACAGTGAATTATTCATGTTTTCATGTTGTTCCCTATATTCTTCCTTCTGGTCCAAGTATAAGCTTTGCCCACTTTATCAAACAACTTCCTACACACTGTTATGAACTGAGGCAGCTCGGGAACATTGTCTCTCAACTGTGTTATAGAGTGTAGTACTACATTTCATTGAAGTGTAAGGCTTTCCAAAGCTGCCGAACGTGTTTCTTTCTCTATTTCAATGGTATTCTGCCTTGTATAACACATGTTTACCACTCTAGTCTCCTTTAAGTAAAGAATATAGGATTCATACTGTGTTTCATGTGATCTTAACTCGAATTAAGGATTTTCCAGATCTTAGCTACCTTTTCTACACTAACAACTGACTTGGAGAATCTCTTTCAGCTGTTCTAAAGAAGCTCTCATCTGTTTACAGTAATTTTCACTGAATTATTCATGTTTTCATGTAGTTTCCTATATTCTGCCTTCTGGTCCAAGTATAAGCTTTGCCCACTTTATCAAACAACTTCCTACACACTGTTATGAACTGAGGCAGCTCGGGAACATTGTCTCTCAACTGTGTTATAGAGTGTAGTACTACATTTCAGTGAAGTGTAAGGCTTTCCAAAGCTGCCGAACGTGTTTCTTTCTCTATTTAAATGGTATTCTGCCTTGTATAACACACATTTACCACTCTAGTCTCCTTTAAGAAAAGAATATAAGATTCATACAGTGTTTCATGTGATCTTAACTCGAATTAAGGATTTCCCGGATCTTAGCTACCTTTTCTAACACTAAGAACTGACTTGGAGAATCTCTTTCAGCTGTTCTAAACAAGCTCTCATCTGTTTACAGTCATTTTCACTGAATTATTCATGTTTTCATGTAGTTTCCTATATTCTGCCTTCTGGTCCAAGTATAAGCTTTGCCCACTTTATCAAACAACTTCCTACACACTGATATGAACTGAGGCAGCTCGGGAACATTGTCTCTCAACTGTGTTATAGAGTGTAGTACTACATTTCAGTGAAGTGTAAGGCTTTCCAAAGCTGCCGAACGTGTTTCTTTCTCTATTTCAATGGTATTCTGCCTTGTATAACACACATTTACCACTGTAGTCTCCTATCAGGAAAGAATATAGGATTCATACAGTGTTTCATGTCATCTTAACTCGAATTAAGGATTTCCCGGATCTTAGCTACTTTTTCTACACTAAGAACTGACTTGGAGAATCTCAGCTGTTCTAAACAAGCTCTCATCTGTTTACAGTCATTTTCACTGAATTATTCATGTTTTCATGTAGTTTCCTATATTCTGCCTTCTGGTCCAAGTATAAGCTTTGCCCACTTTATCAAACAACTTCCTACACACTGTTATGAACTGAGGCAGCTCGGGAACATTGTCTCTCAACTGTGTTATAGAGTGTAGTACTACATTTCAGTGAAGTGTAAGGCTTTCCAAAGCTGCCGAACGTGTTTCTTTCTCTATTTAAATGGTATTCTCCCTTGTATAATACACATTTACCACTCTAGTCTCCTTTAAGAAAAGAATATAAGATTCATACAGTGTTTCATGTGATCTTAACTCGAATTAAGGATTTCCCGGATCTTAGCTACCTTTTCTAACACTAAGAACTGACTTGGAGAATCTCTTTCAGCTGTTCTAAACAAGCTCTCATCTGTTTACAGTCATTTTCACTGAATTATTCATGTTTTCATGTAGTTTCCTATATTCTGCCTTCTGGTCCAAGTATAAGCTTTGCCCACTTTATCAAACAACTTCCTACACACTGATATGAACTGAGGCAGCTCGGGAACATTGTCTCTCAACTGTGTTATAGAGTGTAGTACTACATTTCAGTGAAGTGTAAGGCTTTCCAAAGCTGCCGAACGTGTTTCTTTCTCTATTTCAATGGTATTCTGCCTTGTATAACACACATTTACCACTGTAGTCTCCTATCAGGAAAGAATATCGGATTCATACAGTGTTTCATGTCATCTTAACTCGAATTAAGGATTTCCCGGATCTTAGCTACTTTTTCTACACTAAGAACTGACTTGGAGAATCTCAGCTGTTCTAAACAAGCTCTCATCTGTTTACAGTCATTTTCACTGAATTATTCATGTTTTCATGGAGTTTCCTATATTCTGCCTTCTGGTCCAAGTATAAGCTTTGCCCACTTTATCAAACAACTTCCTACACACCGTTATGAACTGAGGCAGCTCGGGAACATTGTCTCTCAACTGTGTTATAGAGTGTAGTACTACATTTCAGTGAAGTGCAAGGCTTTCCAAAGCTGCCGAACGTGTTTCTTTCTCTATTTCAATGGTATTCTGCCTTGTATAACACACATTTACCACTCTAGTCTCCTTTAAGTAAAGAATATAGGATTCATACAGTGTTTCATGTCATCTTAACTCGAATTAAGGATTTCCCAGATCTTAGCTACATTTGTACACTAAGAACTGACTTGGAGAATCTCTTTCAGCTGTTCTAAACAAGCTCTCATCTGTTTACAGTCATTTACAGTGAATTATTCATGTTTTCATGTTGTTCCCTATATTCTTCCTTCTGGTCCAAGTATAAGCTTTGCCCACTTTATCAAACAACTTCCTACACACTGTTATGAACTGAGGCAGCTCGGGAACATTGTCTCTCAACTGTGTTATAGAGTGTAGTACTACATTTCATTGAAGTGTAAGGCTTTCCAAAGCTGCCGAACGTGTTTCTTTCTCTATTTCAATGGTATTCTGCCTTGTATAACACATGTTTACCACTCTAGTCTCCTTTAAGTAAAGAATATAGGATTCATACAGTGTTTCATGTCATCTTAACTCGAATTAAGGATTTCCCGGATCTTAGCTACCTTTTCTACACTAAAAACTGACTTGGAGAATCTCTTTCAGCTGTTCTAAACAAGCTCTCATCTGTTTACAGTCATTTTCACTGAATTATTCATGTTTTCATGTTGTTTCCTATATTCTGCCTTCTGGTCCAAGTATAAGCTTTGCCCACTTTATCAAACAACTTCCTACACACCGTTATGAACTGAGGCAGCTCGGGAACATTGTCTCTCAACTGTGTTATAGAGTGTAGTACTACATTTCAGTGAAGTGTAAGGCTTTCCAAAGCTGCCGAACGTGTTTCTTTCTCTATTTCAATGGTATTCTGCCTTGTATAACACACATTTACCACTCTAGTCTCCTTTAAGTAAAGAATATAGGATTCATACAGTGTTTCATGTCATCTTAACTCAAATCAGGATTTCCCGGATCTTAGCTACCTTTTCTACAATAAGAATGGACTTGGAGTATCTCTTTGAGCTGTTCTAAACAAGTTCTCATCTGTTTACACTCATTTTCTCTGAATTATCCATGTTTTCATGTAGTTTCCTATATTCTGCCTTCTGGTCCAAGTATAAGCTTTGCCCACTTTATCAAACAACTTCCTACACACTGTTATGAACTGAGGCAGCTCGGGAACATTGTCTCTCAACTGTGTTATAGAGTGTAGTACTACATTTCAGTGAAGTGTAAGGCTTTCCAAAGCTGCCGAACGTGTTTCTTTCTCTATTTCAATGGTATTCCGCATTGTATAACACACATTTACTACTCTAGTCTCCTTTAAGTAAAGAATATAGGATTCATACAGTGTTCCATGTGATCTTAACTCGAATTAAGGATTTTCCAGATCTTAGCTACCTTTTCTACACTAACAACTGACTTGGAGAATCTCTTTCAGCTGTTCTAAAGAAGCTCTCATCTGTTTACAGTAATTTTCACTGAATTATTCATGTTTTCATGTAGTTTCCTATATTCTGCCTTCTGGTTCAAGTATAAGCTTTGCCCACTTTATCAAACAGCTTCCTACACACTGTTATGAACTGAGGCAGCTCGGGAACATTGTCTCTCAACTGTGTTATAGAGTGTAGTACTACATTTCAGTGAAGTGTAAGGCTTTCCAAAGCTGCCGAATGTGTTTCTTTCTATATTTCAATGGTATTCTGCCTTGTATAACACACATTTACCACTGTAGTCTCCTATCAGGAAAGAATATAGGATTGATACAGTGTTTCATGTCATCTTAACTCGAATTAAGGATTTCCCGGATCTTAGCTACCTTTTCTACACTAAGAACTGACTTGGAGAATGTCTTTGAGCTGTTCTAAACAAGTTCTCATCTGTTTACAGTCATTTTCTCTGAATTATCCATGTTTTCATGTAGTTTCCTATATTCTGCCTTCTGGTCCAAGTATAAGCTTTGCCCACTTTATCAAACAACTTCCTACACACTGTTATGAACTGAGGCAGCTCGGGAACATTGTCTCTCAACTGTGTTATAGAGTGTAGTACTACATTTCAGTGAAGTGTAAGGCTTTCCAAAGCTGCCGAACGTGTTTCTTTCTCTATTTAAATGGTATTCTGCCTTGTATAACACACATTTACCACTCTAGTCTCCTTTAAGAAAAGAATATAAGATTCATACAGTGTTTCATGTGATCTTAACTCGAATTAAGGATTTCCCGGATCTTAGCTACCTTTTCTAACACTAAGAACTGACTTGGAGAATCTCTTTCAGCTGTTCTAAACAAGCTCTCATCTGTTTACAGTCATTTTCACTGAATTATTCATGTTTTCATGTAGTTTCCTATATTCTGCCTTCTGGTCCAAGTATAAGCTTTGCCCACTTTATCAAACAACTTCCTACACACTGATATGAACTGAGGCAGCTCGGGAACATTGTCTCTCAACTGTGTTATAGAGTGTAGTACTACATTTCAGTGAAGTGTAAGGCTTTCCAAAGCTGCCAAACGTGTTTCTTTCTCTATTTCAATGGTATTCTGCCTTGTATAACACACATTTACCACTCTAGTCTCCTTTAAGTAAAGAATATAGGGTTCATACAGAGTTTCATGTCATCTTAACTCAAATAAGGATTTCCCGGATCTTAGCTACCTTTTCTACAATAAGAAGTGACTTGGAGTATCTCTTTGAGCTTTTCTAAACAAGTTCTCATCTGTTTACAGTCATTTTCTCTGAATTATCCATGTTTTCATGTAGTTTCCTGTATTCTGCCTTCTGGTCCAAGTATAAGCTTTGCCCACTTTATCAAACAATTTCCTACACACTGTTATGAACTGAGGCAGCTCGGGAACATTGTCTCTCAACTGTGTTATAGAGTGTAGTACTACATTTCAGTGAAGTGTAAGGCTTTCCAAAGCTGCCGAACGTGTTTCTTTCTCTATTTCAATGGTATTCTGCATTGTATAACAAACATTTACTACTCTAGTCTCCTTTAAGTAAAGAATATAGGATTCATACAGTGTTCCATGTGGTCTTAACACGAATTAAGGATTTCCCAGATCTTAGCTACCTTTTCTACACTAACAACTGAATTGGAGAATCTCTTTCAGCTGTTCTAAACAAGCTCTCATCTGTTTACAGTAATTTTCACTGAATTATTCATGTTTTCATGTAGTTTCCTATATTCTGCCTTCTGGTCCAAGTATAAGCTTTGCCCACTTTATCAAACAACTTCCTACACACTGTTATGAACTGAGGCAGCTCGGGAACATTGTCTCTCAACTGTGTTATAGAGTGTAGTACTACATTTCTGTGAAGTGTAAGGCTTTCCAAAGCTGCCGAACGTGTTTCTTTCTCTAATTCAATGGTATACTGCCTTGTGTAACACACATTTACCACTCTAGTCTCCTTTAAGTAAAGAATATAGGATTCATACAGTGTTTCATGTGATCTTAACTCGAATTAAGGATTTCCCGGATCTTAGCTACCTCATCTACACTAAAAACTGACTTGGAGAATCTCTTTCAGCTGTTCTAAACAAGCTCTCTTCTGCTGACAGTCATTTTCACTGAATTATTCATGATTTCATGTAGTTTCCTATATTCTACCTTCTGGTCCAAGTATAAGCTTTGCCCACTTTATCAAACAACTTCCCACACACTGTTATGAACTGAGGCAGCTCGGGAACATTGTCTCTCAACTGTGTTATAGAGTGTAGTACTACATTTCAGTGAAGTGTAAGGCTTTCCAAAGCTGCCGAACGTGTTTCTTTCTCTATTTTAATGGTATTCTGCCTTGTATAACACACATTTACCACTCTAGTCTCCTTTAAGTAAAGAATATAGGATTCCTACAGTGTTTCATGTCATCTTAACTCGAATTAAGGATTTCCCGGATCTTAGCTACCTTTTCTACACTAAGAACTGACTTGGAGAATCTCTTTCAGCTGTTCTAAACAAGCTCTCATCTGTTTACAGTCATTTTCACTGAATTATTCATGTTTTCATGTAGTTTCCTATATTCTGCCTTCTGGTCCAAGTATAAGCTTTGCCCACTTTATCAAACAACTTCCTACACACTGTTATGAACTGAGGCAGTTCGGGACCATGGTCTCTCAACTGTGTTATAGAGTGTAGTACTACATTTCAGTGAAGTGTAAGGCTTTCCAAAGCTGCCGAACGTGTTTCTTTCTCTATTTCAATGGTATTCTGCCTTGTATAACACACATTTACCACTCTAGTCTCCTTTAAGTAAAGAATATAGGATTCATACAGTGTTTCATGTCATCTTAACTCGAATTAAGGATTTCCCGGATCTTAGCTACTTTTTCTACACTAAGAACTGACTTGGAGAATCTCAGCTGTTCTAAACAAGCTCTCATCTGTTTACAGTCATTTTCACTGAATTATTCATGTTTTCATGGAGTTTCCTATATTCTGCCTTCTGGTCCAAGTATAAGCTTTGCCCACTTTATCAAACAACTTCCTACACACCGTTATGAACTGAGGCAGCTCGGGAACATTGTCTCTCAACTGTGTTATAGAGTGTAGTACTACATTTCAGTGAAGTGCAAGGCTTTCCAAAGCTGCCGAACGTGTTTCTTTCTCTATTTCAATGGTATTCTGCCTTGTATAACACACATTTACCACTCTAGTCTCCTTTAAGTAAAGAATATAGGATTCATACAGTGTTTCATGTCATCTTAACTCGAATTAAGGATTTCCCGGATCTTAGCTACCTTTTCTACACTAAGAACTGACTTGGAGAATGTCTTTGAGCTGTTCTAAACAAGTTCTCATCTGTTTACAGTCATTTTCTCTGAATTATCCATGTTTTCATGTAGTTTCCTATATTCTGCCTTCTGGTCCAAGTATAAGCTTTGCCCACTTTATCAAACAACTTCCTACACACTGTTATGAACTGAGGCAGCTCGGGAACATTGTCTCTCAACTGTGTTATAGAGTGTAGTACTACATTTCAGTGAAGTGTAAGGCTTTCCAAAGCTGCCTAACGTGTTTCTTTCTCTATTTCAATGGTATTCCGCATTGTATAACACACATTTACTACTCTAGTCTCCTTTAAGTAAAGAATATAGGATTCATACAGTGTTCCATGTGATCTTAACTCGAATTAAGGATTTTCCAGATCTTAGCTACCTTTTCTACACTAACAACTGACTTGGAGAATCTCTTTCAGCTGTTCTAAAGAAGCTCTCATCTGTTTACAGTAATTTTCACTGAATTATTCATGTTTTCATGTAGTTTCCTATATTCTGCCTTCTGGTTCAAGTATAAGCTTTGCCCACTTTATCAAACAACTTCCTACACACTGTTATGAACTGAGGCAGCTCGGGAACATTGTCTCTCAACTGTGTTATAGAGTGTAGTACTACATTTCAGTGAAGTGTAAGGCTTTCCAAAGCTGCCGAATGTGTTTCTTTCTATATTTCAATGGTATTCTGCCTTGTATAACACACATTTACCACTGTAGTCTCCTATCAGGAAAGAATATAGGATTCATACAGTGTTTCATGTCATCTTAACTCGAATTAAGGATTTCCCGGATCTTAGCTACCTTTTCTACACTAAGAACTGACTTGGAGAATGTCTTTGAGCTGTTCTAAACAAGTTCTCATCTGTTTACAGTCATTTTCTCTGAATTATCCATGTTTTCATGTAGTTTCCTATATTCTGCCTTCTGGTCCAAGTATAAGCTTTGCCCACTTTATCAAACAACTTCCTACACACTGTTATGAACTGAGGCAGCTCGGGAACATTGTCTCTCAACTGTGTTATAGAGTGTAGTACTACATTTCAGTGAAGTGTAAGGCTTTCCAAAGCTGCCGAACGTGTTTCTTTCTCTATTTAAATGGTATTCTGCCTTGTATAACACACATTTACCACTCTAGTCTCCTTTAAGAAAAGAATATAAGATTCATACAGTGTTTCATGTGATCTTAACTCGAATTAAGGATTTCCCGGATCTTAGCTACCTTTTCTAACACTAAGAACTGACTTGGAGAATCTCTTTCAGCTGTTCTAAACAAGCTCTCATCTGTTTACAGTCATTTTCACTGAATTATTCATGTTTTCATGTAGTTTCCTATATTCTGCCTTCTGGTCCAAGTATAAGCTTTGCCCACTTTATCAAACAACTTCCTACACACTGATATGAACTGAGGCAGCTCGGGAACATTGTCTCTCAACTGTGTTATAGAGTGTAGTACTACATTTCAGTGAAGTGTAAGGCTTTCCAAAGCTGCCGAACATGTTTCTTTCTCTATTTCAATGGTATTCTGCCTTGTATAACACACATTTACCACTCTAGTCTCCTTTAAGTAAAGAATATAGGGTTCATACAGAGTTTCATGTCATCTTAACTCAAATAAGGATTTCCCGGATCTTAGCTACCTTTTCTACAATAAGAAGTGACTTGGAGTATCTCTTTGAGCTTTTCTAAACAAGTTCTCATCTGTTTACAGTCATTTTCTCTGAATTATCCATGTTTTCATGTAGTTTCCTGTATTCTGCCTTCTGGTCCAAGTATAAGCTTTGCCCACTTTATCAAACAATTTCCTACACACTGTTATGAACTGAGGCAGCTCGGGAACATTGTCTCTCAACTGTGTTATAGAGTGTAGTACTACATTTCAGTGAAGTGTAAGGCTTTCCAAAGCTGCCGAACGTGTTTCTTTCTCTATTTCAATGGTATTCTGCATTGTATAACAAACATTTACTACTCTAGTCTCCTTTAAGTAAAGAATATAGGATTCATACAGTGTTCCATGTGGTCTTAACACGAATTAAGGATTTCCCAGATCTTAGCTACCTTTTCTACACTAACAACTGAATTGGAGAATCTCTTTCAGCTGTTCTAAACAAGCTCTCATCTGTTTACAGTAATTTTCACTGAATTATTCATGTTTTCATGTAGTTTCCTATATTCTGCCTTCTGGTCCAAGTATAAGCTTTGCCCACTTTATCAAACAACTTCCTACACACTGTTATGAACTGAGGCAGCTCGGGAACATTGTCTCTCAACTGTGTTATAGAGTGTAGTACTACATTTCTGTGAAGTGTAAGGCTTTCCAAAGCTGCCGAACGTGTTTCTTTCTCTAATTCAATGGTATACTGCCTTGTGTAACACACATTTACCACTCTAGTCTCCTTTAAGTAAAGAATATAGGATTCATACAGTGTTTCATGTGATCTTAACTCGAATTAAGGATTTCCCGGATCTTAGCTACCTCATCTACACTAAAAACTGACTTGGAGAATCTCTTTCAGCTGTTCTAAACAAGCTCTCTTCTGCTGACAGTCATTTTCACTGAATTATTCATGATTTCATGTAGTTTCCTATATTCTACCTTCTGGTCCAAGTATAAGCTTTGCCCACTTTATCAAACAACTTCCCACACACTGTTATGAACTGAGGCAGCTCGGGAACATTGTCTCTCAACTGTGTTATAGAGTGTAGTACTACATTTCAGTGAAGTGTAAGGCTTTCCAAAGCTGCCGAACGTGTTTCTTTCTCTATTTTAATGGTATTCTGCCTTGTATAACACACATTTACCACTCTAGTCTCCTTTAAGTAAAGAATATAGGATTCCTACAGTGTTTCATGTCATCTTAACTCGAATTAAGGATTTCCCGGATCTTAGCTACCTTTTCTACACTAAGAACTGACTTGGAGAATCTCTTTCAGCTGTTCTAAACAAGCTCTCATCTGTTTACAGTCATTTTCACTGAATTATTCATGTTTTCATGTAGTTTCCTATATTCTGCCTTCTGGTCCAAGTATAAGCTTTGCCCACTTTATCAAACAACTTCCTACACACTGTTATGAACTGAGGCAGTTCGGGACCATGGTCTCTCAACTGTGTTATAGAGTGTAGTACTACATTTCAGTGAAGTGTAAGGCTTTCCAAAGCTGCCGAACGTGTTTCTTTCTCTATTTCAATGGTATTCTGCCTTGTATAACACACATTTACCACTCTAGTCTCCTTTAAGTAAAGAATATAGGATTCATACAGTGTTTCATGTCATCTTAACTCGAATTAAGGATTTCCCGGATCTTAGCTACTTTTTCTACACTAAGAACTGACTTGGAGAATCTCAGCTGTTCTAAACAAGCTCTCATCTGTTTACAGTCATTTTCACTGAATTATTCATGTTTTCATGGAGTTTCCTATATTCTGCCTTCTGGTCCAAGTATAAGCTTTGCCCACTTTATCAAACAACTTCCTACACACCGTTATGAACTGAGGCAGCTCGGGAACATTGTCTCTCAACTGTGTTATAGAGTGTAGTACTACATTTCAGTGAAGTGCAAGGCTTTCCAAAGCTGCCGAACGTGTTTCTTTCTCTATTTCAATGGTATTCTGCCTTGTATAACACACATTTACCACTCTAGTCTCCTTTAAGTAAAGAATATAGGATTCATACAGTGTTTCATGTCATCTTAACTCGAATTAAGGATTTCCCGGATCTTAGCTACCTTTTCTACACTAAGAACTGACTTGGAGAATGTCTTTGAGCTGTTCTAAACAAGTTCTCATCTGTTTACAGTCATTTTCTCTGAATTATCCATGTTTTCATGTAGTTTCCTATATTCTGCCTTCTGGTCCAAGTATAAGCTTTGCCCACTTTATCAAACAACTTCCTACACACTGTTATGAACTGAGGCAGCTCGGGAACATTGTCTCTCAACTGTGTTATAGAGTGTAGTACTACATTTCAGTGAAGTGTAAGGCTTTCCAAAGCTGCCTAACGTGTTTCTTTCTCTATTTCAATGGTATTCCGCATTGTATAACACACATTTACTACTCTAGTCTCCTTTAAGTAAAGAATATAGGATTCATACAGTGTTCCATGTGATCTTAACTCGAATTAAGGATTTTCCAGATCTTAGCTACCTTTTCTACACTAACAACTGACTTGGAGAATCTCTTTCAGCTGTTCTAAAGAAGCTCTCATCTGTTTACAGTAATTTTCACTGAATTATTCATGTTTTCATGTAGTTTCCTATATTCTGCCTTCTGGTTCAAGTATAAGCTTTGCCCACTTTATCAAACAACTTCCTACACACTGTTATGAACTGAGGCAGCTCGGGAACATTGTCTCTCAACTGTGTTATAGAGTGTAGTACTACATTTCAGTGAAGTGTAAGGCTTTCCAAAGCTGCCGAATGTGTTTCTTTCTATATTTCAATGGTATTCTGCCTTGTATAACACACATTTACCACTGTAGTCTCCTATCAGGAAAGAATATAGGATTCATACAGTGTTTCATGTCATCTTAACTCGAATTAAGGATTTCCCGGATCTTAGCTACCTTTTCTACACTAAGAACTGACTTGGAGAATGTCTTTGAGCTGTTCTAAACAAGTTCTCATCTGTTTACAGTCATTTTCTCTGAATTATCCATGTTTTCATGTAGTTTCCTATATTCTGCCTTCTGGTCCAAGTATAAGCTTTGCCCACTTTATCAAACAACTTCCTACACACTGTTATGAACTGAGGCAGCTCGGGAACATTGTCTCTCAACTGTGTTATAGAGTGTAGTACTACATTTCAGTGAAGTGTAAGGCTTTCCAAAGCTGCCGAACGTGTTTCTTTCTCTATTTAAATGGTATTCTGCCTTGTATAACACACATTTACCACTCTAGTCTCCTTTAAGAAAAGAATATAAGATTCATACAGTGTTTCATGTGATCTTAACTCGAATTAAGGATTTCCCGGATCTTAGCTACCTTTTCTAACACTAAGAACTGACTTGGAGAATCTCTTTCAGCTGTTCTAAACAAGCTCTCATCTGTTTACAGTCATTTTCACTGAATTATTCATGTTTTCATGTAGTTTCCTATATTCTGCCTTCTGGTCCAAGTATAAGCTTTGCCCACTTTATCAAACAACTTCCTACACACTGATATGAACTGAGGCAGCTCGGGAACATTGTCTCTCAACTGTGTTATAGAGTGTAGTACTACATTTCAGTGAAGTGTAAGGCTTTCCAAAGCTGCCGAACATGTTTCTTTCTCTATTTCAATGGTATTCTGCCTTGTATAACACACATTTACCACTCTAGTCTCCTTTAAGTAAAGAATATAGGGTTCATACAGAGTTTCATGTCATCTTAACTCAAATAAGTATTTCCCGGATCTTAGCTACCTTTTCTACAATAAGAAGTGACTTGGAGTATCTCTTTGAGCTTTTCTAAACAAGTTCTCATCTGTTTACAGTCATTTTCTCTGAATTATCCATGTTTTCATGTAGTTTCCTGTATTCTGCCTTCTGGTCCAAGTATAAGCTTTGCCCACTTTATCAAACAATTTCCTACACACTGTTATGAACTGAGGCAGCTCGGGAACATTGTCTCTCAACTGTGTTATAGAGTGTAGTACTACATTTCAGTGAAGTGTAAGGCTTTCCAAAGCTGCCGAACGTGTTTCTTTCTCTATTTCAATGGTATTCTGCATTGTATAACAAACATTTACTACTCTAGTCTCCTTTAAGTAAAGAATATAGGATTCATACAGTGTTCCATGTGGTCTTAACTCGAATTAAGGATTTCCCAGATCTTAGCTACCTTTTCTACACTAACAACTGACTTGGAGAATCTCTTTCAGCTGTTCTAAACAAGCTCTCATCTGTTTACAGTAATTTTCACTGAATTATTCATGTTTTCATGTAGTTTCCTATATTCTGCCTTCTGGTCCAAGTATAAGCTTTGCCCACTTTATCAAACAACTTCCTACACACTGTTATGAACTGAGGCAGCTCGGGAACATTGTCTCTCAACTGTGTTATAGAGTGTAGTACTACATTTCTGTGAAGTGTAAGGCTTTCCAAAGCTGCCGAACGTGTTTCTTTCTCTAATTCAATGGTATACTGCCTTGTATAACACACATTTACCACTCTAGTCTCCTTTAAGTAAAGAATATAGGATTCATACAGTGTTTCATGTGATCTTAAATCGAATTAAGGATTTCCCGGATCTTAGCTACCTCATCTACACTAAAAACTGACTTGGAGAATCTCTTTCAGCTGTTCTAAACAAGCTCTCTTCTGCTGACAGTCATTTTCACTGAATTATTCATGATTTCATGTAGTTTCCTATATTCTACCTTCTGGTCCAAGTATAAGCTTTGCCCACTTTATCAAACAACTTCCCACACACTGTTATGAACTGAGGCAGCTCGGGAACATTGTCTCTCAACTGTGTTATAGAGTGTAGTACTACATTTCAGTGAAGTGTAAGGCTTTCCAAAGCTGCCGAACGTGTTTCTTTCTCTATTTTAATGGTATTCTGCCTTGTATAACACACATTTACCACTCTAGTCTCCTTTAAGTAAAGAATATAGGATTCCTACAGTGTTTCATGTCATCTTAACTCGAATTAAGGATTTCCCGGATCTTAGCTACCTTTTCTACACTAAGAACTGACTTGGAGAATCTCTTTCAGCTGTTCTAAACAAGCTCTCATCTGTTTACAGTCATTTTCACTGAATTATTCATGTTTTCATGTAGTTTCCTATATTCTGCCTTCTGGTCCAAGTATAAGCTTTGCCCACTTTATCAAACAACTTCCTACACACTGTTATTAACTGAGGCAGCTCGGGAACATTGTCTCTCAACTGTGTTATAGAGTGTAGTACTACATTTCAGTGAAGTGTAAGGCTTTCCAAAGCTGCCGAATGTGTTTCTTTCTATATTTCAATGGTATTCTGCCTTGTATAACACACATTTACCACTGTAGTCTCCTATCAGGAAAGAATATAGGATTCATACAGTGTTTCATGTCATCTTAACTCGAATTAAGGATTTCCCAGATCTTAGCTACCTTTTCTACACTAAGAACTGACTTGGAGAATGTCTTTGAGCTGTTCTAAAAAAGTTCTCATCTGTTTACAGACATTTTCTCTGAATTATCCATGTTTTCATGTAGTTTCCTATATTCTGCCTTCTGGTCCAAGTATAAGCTTTGCCCACTTTATCAAACAACTTCCTACACACTGTTATGAACTGAGGCAGCTCGGGAACATTGTCTCTCAACTGTGTTATAGAGTGTAGTACTACATTTCAGTGAAGTGTAAGGCTTTCCAAAGCTGCCGAACATGTTTCTTTCTCTATTTAAATGGTATTCTGCCTTGTATAACACACATTTACCACTTTAGTCTCCTTTAAGAAAAGAATATAAGATTCATACAGTGTTTCATGTGATCTTAACTCGAATTAAGGATTTCCCGGATCTTAGCTACCTTTTCTAACACTAAGAACTGACTTGGAGAATCTCTTTCAGCTGTTCTAAACAAGCTCTCATCTGTTTACAGTCATTTTCACTGAATTATTCATGTTTTCATGTAGTTTCCTATATTCTGCCTTCTGGTCCAAGTATAAGCTTTGCCCACTTTATCAAACAACTTCCTACACACTGATATGAACTGAGGCAGCTCGGGAACATTGTCTCTCAACTGTGTTATAGAGTGTAGTACTACATTTCAGTGAAGTGTAAGGCTTTCCAAAGCTGCCGAACGTGTTTCTTTCTCTATTTCAATGGTATTCTGCCTTGTATAACACACATTTACCACTCTAGTCTCCTTTAAGTAAAGAATATAGGATTCATACAGAGTTTCATGTCATCTTAACTCAAATAAGGATTTCCCGGATCTTAGCTACCTTTTCTACAATAAGAAGTGACTTGGAGTATCTCTTTGAGCTTTTCTAAACAAGTTCTCATCTGGTTACAGTCATTTTCTCTGAATTATCCATGTTTTCATGTAGTTTCCTGTATTCTGCCTTCTTGTCCAAGTATAAGCTTTGCCCACTTTATCAAACAATTTCCTACACACTGTTATGAACTGAGGCAGCTCGGGAACATTGTCTCTCAACTGTGTTATAGAGTGTAGTACTACATTTCAGTGAAGTGTAAGGCTTTCCAAAGCTGCCGAACGTGTTTCTTTCTCTATTTCAATGGTATTCTGCATTGTATAACAAACATTTACTACTCTAGTCTGCTTTAAGTAAAGAATATAGGATTCATACAGTGTTCCATGTGGTCTTAACTCGAATTAAGGATTTCCCAGATCTTAGCTACCTTTTCTACACTAACAACTGACTTGGAGAAACTCTTTCAGCTGTTCTAAACAAGCTCTCATCTGTTTACAGTAATTTTCACTGAATTATTCATGTTTTCATGTAGTTTCCTATATTCTGCCTTCTGGTCCAAGTATAAGCTTTGCCCACTTTATCAAACAACTTCCTACACACTGTTATGAACTGAGGCAGCTCGGGAACATTGTCTCTCAACTGTGTTATAGAGTGTAGTACTACATTTCTGTGAAGTGTAAGGCTTTCCAAAGCTGCCGAACGTGTTTCTTTCTCTAATTCAATGGTATACTGCCTTGTATAACACACATTTACCACTCTAGTCTCCTTTAAGTAAAGAATATAGGATTCATACAGTGTTTCATGTGATCTTAACTCGAATTAAGGATTTCCCGGATCTTAGCTACCTTTTCTAACACTAAGAACTGACTTGGAGAATCTCTTTCAGCTGTTCTAAACAAGCTCTCATCTGTTTACAGTCATTTTCACTGAATTATTCATGTTTTCATGTAGTTTCCTATATTCTGCCTTCTGGTCCAAGTATAAGCTTTGCCCACTTTATCAAACAACTTCCTACACACTGATATGAACTGAGGCAGCTCGGGAACATTGTCTCTCAACTGTGTTATAGAGTGTAGTACTACATTTCAGTGAAGTGTAAGGCTTTCCAAAGCTGCCGAACGTGTTTCTTTCTCTATTTCAATGGTATTCTGCCTTGTATAACACACATTTACCACTCTAGTCTCCTTTAAGTAAAGAATATAGGATTCATACAGAGTTTCATGTCATCTTAACTCAAATAAGGATTTCCCGGATCTTAGCTACCTTTTCTACAATAAGAAGTGACTTGGAGTATCTCTTTGAGCTTTTCTAAACAAGTTCTCATCTGGTTACAGTCATTTTCTCTGAATTATCCATGTTTTCATGTAGTTTCCTGTATTCTGCCTTCTTGTCCAAGTATAAGCTTTGCCCACTTTATCAAACAATTTCCTACACACTGTTATGAACTGAGGCAGCTCGGGAACATTGTCTCTCAACTGTGTTATAGAGTGTAGTACTACATTTCAGTGAAGTGTAAGGCTTTCCAAAGCTGCCGAACGTGTTTCTTTCTCTATTTCAATGGTATTCTGCATTGTATAACAAACATTTACTACTCTAGTCTCCTTTAAGTAAAGAATATAGGATTCATACAGTGTTCCATGTGGTCTTAACTCAAATTAAGGATTTCCCAGATCTTAGCTACCTTTTCTACACTAACAACTGACTTGGAGAAACTCTTTCAGCTGTTCTAAACAAGCTCTCATCTGTTTACAGTAATTTTCACTGAATTATTCATGTTTTCATGTAGTTTCCTATATTCTGCCTTCTGGTCCAAGTATAAGCTTTGCCCACTTTATCAAACAACTTCCTACACACTGTTATGAACTGAGGCAGCTCGGGAACATTGTCTCTCAACTGTGTTATAGAGTGTAGTACTACATTTCTGTGAAGTGTAAGGCTTTCCAAAGCTGCCGAACGTGTTTCTTTCTCTAATTCAATGGTATACTGCCTTGTATAACACACATTTACCACTCTAGTCTCCTTTAAGTAAAGAATATAGGATTCATACAGTGTTTCATGTGATCTTAACTCGAATTAAGGATTTCCCGGATCTTAGCTCCCTCATCTACACTAAAAACTGACTTGGAGAATCTCTTTCAGCTGTTCTAAACAAGCTCTCTTCTGCTGACAGTCATTTTCACTGAATTATTCATGATTTCATGTAGTTTCCTATATTCTACCTTCTGGTCCAAGTATAAGCTTTGCCCACTTTATCAAACAACTTCGCACACACTGTTATGAACTGAGGCAGCTCGGGAAAATTGTCTCTCAACTGTGTTATAGAGTGTAGTACTACATTTCAGTGAAGTGTAAGGCTTTCCAAAGCTGCCGAACGTGTTTCTTTCTCTATTTCAATGGTATTCTGCATTGTATAACAAACATTTACTACTCTAGTCTCCTTTAAGTAAAGAATATAGGATTCATACAGTGTTCCATGTGGTCTTAACTCGAATTAAGGATTTCCCAGATCTTAGCTACCTTTTCTACACTAACAACTGACTTGGAGAATCTCTTTCAGCTGTTCTAAACAAGCTCTCATCTGTTTACAGTAATTTTCACTGAATTATTCATGTTTTCATGTAGTTTCCTATATTCTGCCTTCTGGTCCAAGTATAAGCTTTGCCCACTTTATCAAACAACTTCCTACACACTGTTATGAACTGAGGCAGCTCGGGAACATTGTCTCTCAACTGTGTTATAGAGTGTAGTACTACATTTCTGTGAAGTGTAAGGCTTTCCAAAGCTGCCGAACGTGTTTCTTTCTCTAATTCAATGGTATACTGCCTTGTATAACACACATTTACCACTCTAGTCTCCTTTAAGTAAAGAATATAGGATTCATACAGTGTTTCATGTGATCTTAACTCGAATTAAGGATTTCCCGGATCTTAGCTACCTCATCTACACTAAAAACTGACTTGGAGAATCTCTTTCAGCTGTTCTAAACAAGCTCTCTTCTGCTGACAGTCATTTTCACTGAATTATTCATGATTTCATGTAGTTTCCTATATTCTACCTTCTGGTCCAAGTATAAGCTTTGCCCACTTTATCAAACAACTTCCCACACACTGTTATGAACTGAGGCAGCTCGGGAACATTGTCTCTCAACTGTGTTATAGAGTGTAGTACTACATTTCAGTGAAGTGTAAGGCTTTCCAAAGCTGCCGAACGTGTTTCTTTCTCTATTTTAATGGTATTCTGCCTTGTATAACACACATTTACCACTCTAGTCTCCTTTAAGTAAAGAATATAGGATTCCTACAGTGTTTCATGTCATCTTAACTCGAATTAAGGATTTCCCGGATCTTAGCTACCTTTTCTACACTAAGAACTGACTTGGAGAATCTCTTTCAGCTGTTCTAAACAAGCTCTCATCTGTTTACAGTCATTTTCACTGAATTATTCATGTTTTCATGTAGTTTCCTATATTCTGCCTTCTGGTCCAAGTATAAGCTTTGCCCACTTTATCAAACAACTTCCTACACACTGTTATTAACTGAGGCAGCTCGGGAACATTGTCTCTCAACTGTGTTATAGAGTGTAGTACTACATTTCAGTGAAGTGTAAGGCTTTCCAAAGCTGCCGAATGTGTTTCTTTCTATATTTCAATGGTATTCTGCCTTGTATAACACACATTTACCACTGTAGTCTCCTATCAGGAAAGAATATAGGATTCATACAGTGTTTCATGTCATCTTAACTCGAATTAAGGATTTCCCAGATCTTAGCTACCTTTTCTACACTAAGAACTGACTTGGAGAATGTCTTTGAGCTGTTCTAAAAAAGTTCTCATCTGTTTACAGACATTTTCTCTGAATTATCCATGTTTTCATGTAGTTTCCTATATTCTGCCTTCTGGTCCAAGTATAAGCTTTGCCCACTTTATCAAACAACTTCCTACACACTGTTATGAACTGAGGCAGCTCGGGAACATTGTCTCTCAACTGTGTTATAGAGTGTAGTACTACATTTCAGTGAAGTGTAAGGCTTTCCAAAGCTGCCGAACATGTTTCTTTCTCTATTTAAATGGTATTCTGCCTTGTATAACACACATTTACCACTTTAGTCTCCTTTAAGAAAAGAATATAAGATTCATACAGTGTTTCATGTGATCTTAACTCGAATTAAGGATTTCCCGGATCTTAGCTACCTTTTCTAACACTAAGAACTGACTTGGAGAATCTCTTTCAGCTGTTCTAAACAAGCTCTCATCTGTTTACAGTCATTTTCACTGAATTATTCATGTTTTCATGTAGTTTCCTATATTCTGCCTTCTGGTCCAAGTATAAGCTTTGCCCACTTTATCAAACAACTTCCTACACACTGATATGAACTGAGGCAGCTCGGGAACATTGTCTCTCAACTGTGTTATAGAGTGTAGTACTACATTTCAGTGAAGTGTAAGGCTTTCCAAAGCTGCCGAACGTGTTTCTTTCTCTATTTCAATGGTATTCTGCCTTGTATAACACACATTTACCACTCTAGTCTCCTTTAAGTAAAGAATATAGGATTCATACAGAGTTTCATGTCATCTTAACTCAAATAAGGATTTCCCGGATCTTAGCTACCTTTTCTACAATAAGAAGTGACTTGGAGTATCTCTTTGAGCTTTTCTAAACAAGTTCTCATCTGGTTACAGTCATTTTCTCTGAATTATCCATGTTTTCATGTAGTTTCCTGTATTCTGCCTTCTTGTCCAAGTATAAGCTTTGCCCACTTTATCAAACAATTTCCTACACACTGTTATGAACTGAGGCAGCTCGGGAACATTGTCTCTCAACTGTGTTATAGAGTGTAGTACTACATTTCAGTGAAGTGTAAGGCTTTCCAAAGCTGCCGAACGTGTTTCTTTCTCTATTTCAATGGTATTCTGCATTGTATAACAAACATTTACTACTCTAGTCTCCTTTAAGTAAAGAATATAGGATTCATACAGTGTTCCATGTGGTCTTAACTCGAATTAAGGATTTCCCAGATCTTAGCTACCTTTTCTACACTAACAACTGACTTGGAGAAACTCTTTCAGCTGTTCTAAACAAGCTCTCATCTGTTTACAGTAATTTTCACTGAATTATTCATGTTTTCATGTAGTTTCCTATATTCTGCCTTCTGGTCCAAGTATAAGCTTTGCCCACTTTATCAAACAACTTCCTACACACTGTTATGAACTGAGGCAGCTCGGGAACATTGTCTCTCAACTGTGTTATAGAGTGTAGTACTACATTTCTGTGAAGTGTAAGGCTTTCCAAAGCTGCCGAACGTGTTTCTTTCTCTAATTCAATGGTATACTGCCTTGTATAACACACATTTACCACTCTAGTCTCCTTTAAGTAAAGAATATAGGATTCATACAGTGTTTCATGTGATCTTAACTCGAATTAAGGATTTCCCGGATCTTAGCTCCCTCATCTACACTAAAAACTGACTTGGAGAATCTCTTTCAGCTGTTCTAAACAAGCTCTCTTCTGCTGACAGTCATTTTCACTGAATTATTCATGATTTCATGTAGTTTCCTATATTCTACCTTCTGGTCCAAGTATAAGCTTTGCCCACTTTATCAAACAACTTCGCACACACTGTTATGAACTGAGGCAGCTCGGGAAAATTGTCTCTCAACTGTGTTATAGAGTGTAGTACTACATTTCAGTTTAGTGTAAGGCTTTCCAAAGCTGCCGAACGTGTTTCTTTCTCTATTTTAATGGTATTCTGCCTTGTATAACACACATTTACCACTCTAGTCTCCTTTAAGTAAAGAATATAGGATTCATACAGTGTTTCATGTCATCTTAACTCGAATTAAGGATTTCCCGGATCTTAGCTACCTTTTCTACACTAAGAACTGACTTGGAAAATCTCTTTCAGCTGTTCTAAACAAGCTCTCATCTGTTTACAGTCATTTTCACTGAATTATTCATGTTTTCATGTAGTTTCCTATATTCTGCCTTCTGGTCCAAGTATAAGCTTTGCCCACTTTATCAAACAACTTCCTACACACTGTTATGAACTGAGGCAGCTCGGGAACATTGTCTCTCAACTGTGTTATAGAGTGTAGTACTACATTTCAGTGAAGTGTAAGGCTTTCCAAAGCTGCCGAACGTGTTTCTTTCTCTATTTCAATGGTATTCTGCATTGTATAACACACATTTACTACTCTAGTCTCCTTTAAGTAAAGAATATAGGATTCATACAGTGTTCCATGTGATCTTAACTCGAATTAAGGATTTTCCAGATCTTAGCTACCTTTTCTACACTAACAACTGACTTGGAGAATCTCTTTCAGCTGTTCTAAAGAAGCTCTCATCTGTTTACAGTAATTTTCACTGAATTATTCATGTTTTCATGTAGTTTCCTATATTCTGCCTTCTGGTCCAAGTATAAGCTTTGCCCACTTTATCAAACAACTTCCTACACACTGTTATTAACTGAGGCAGCTCGGGAACATTGTCTTTCAACTGTGTTATAGAGTGTTGTACTACATTTCAGTGAAGTGTAAGGCTTTCCAAAGCTGCCGAATGTGTTTCTTTCTATATTTCAATGGTATTCGGCCTTGTATAACACACATTTACCACTGTAGTCTCCTATCAGGAAAGAATATAGGATTCATACAGTGTTTCATGTCATCTTAACTCGAATTAAGGATTTCCCGGATCTTAGCTACCTTTTCTACACTAAGAACTGACTTGGAGAATGTCTTTGAGCTGTTCTAAACAAGTTCTCATCTGTTTACAGTCATTTTCTCTGAATTATCCATGTTTTCATGTAGTTTCCTATATTCTGCCTTCTGGTCCAAGTATAAGCTTTGCCCACTTTATCAAACAACTTCCTACACACTGTTATGAACTGAGGCAGCTCGGGAACATTGTCTCTCAACTGTGTTATAGAGTGTAGTACTACATTTCAGTGAAGTGTAAGGCTTTCCAAAGCTGCCGAACATGTTTCTTTCTCTATTTAAATGGTATTCTGCCTTGTATAACACACATTTACCACTCTAGTCTCCTTTAAGAAAAGAATATAAGATTCATACAGTGTTTCATGTGATCTTAACTCGAATTAAGGATTTCCCGGATCTTAGCTACCTTTTCTAACACTAAGAACTGACTGGAGAATCTCTTTCAGCTGTTCTAAACAAGCTCTCATCTGTTTACAGTCATTTTCACTGAATTATTCATGTTTTCATGTAGTTTCCTATATTCTGCCTTCTGGTCCAAGTATAAGCTTTGCCCACTTTATCAAACAACTTCCTACACACTGATATGAACTGAGGCAGCTCGGGAACATTGTCTCTCAACTGTGTTATAGAGTGTAGTACTACATTTCAGTGAAGTGTAAGGCTTTCCAAAGCTGCCGAACGTGTTTCTTTCTCTATTTCAATGGTATTCTGCCTTGTATAACACACATTTACCACTCTAGTCTCCTTTAAGTAAAGAATATAGGATTCATACAGAGTTTCATGTCATCTTAACTCAAATAAGGATTTCCCGGATCTTAGCTACCTTTTCTACAATAAGAAGTGACTTGGAGTATCTCTTTGAGCTTTTCTAAACAAGTTCTCATCTGTTTACAGTCATTTTCTCTGAATTATCCATGTTTTCATGTAGTTTCCTGTATTCTGCCTTCTGGTCCAAGTATAAGCTTTGCCCACTTTATGAAACAATTTCCTACACACTGTTATGAAGTGAGGCAGCTCGGGAACATTGTCTCTCAACTGTGTTATAGAGTGTAGTACTACATTTCAGTGAAGTGTATGGCTTTCCAAAGCTGCCGAACGTGTTTCTTTCTCTATTTCAATGGTATTCTGCATTGTATAACAAACATTTACTACTCTAGTCTCCTTTAAGGAAAGAATATAGTATTCATACAGTGTTTCATGTCATCTTAACTCGAATTAAGGATTTCCCGGATCTTAGCTACCTTTTCTACACTAAGAACTGACTTGGAGAATCTCTTTCAGCTGTTCTAAACAAGCTCTCATCTGCTGACAGTCATTTTCACTGAATTATTCATGATTTCATGTAGTTTCCTATATTCTACCTTCTGGTCCAAGTATAAGCGTTGCCCACTTTATCAAACAACTTCCCACACACTGTTATGAACTGAGGCAGCTCGGGAACATTGTCTCTCAACTGTGTTATAGAGTGTAGTACTACATTTCAGTGAAGTGTAAGGCTTTCCAAAGCTGCCGAACGTGTTTCTTTCTCTATTTCAATGGTATTCTGCCTTGTATAACACACGTTTACCACTCTAGTCTCCTTTAAGTAAAGAATATAGGATTCATACAGTGTTTCATGTCATCTTAACTCGTTTTAAGGATTTCCCGGATCTTAGCTACCTTTTCTACACTAAGAACTGACTTGGAAAATCTCTTTCAGCTGTTCTAAACAAGCTCTCATCTGTTTACAGTCATTTTCACTGAATTATTCATGTTTTCATGTTGTTTCCTATATTCTGCCTTCTGGTCCAAGTATAAGCTTTGCCCACTTTATCAAACAACTTCCTACACACCGTTATGAACTGAGGCAGCTCAGGAACATTGTCTCTCAACTGTGTTATAGAGTGTAGCACTACATTTCAGTGAAGTGTAAGGCTTTCCAAAGCTGCCGAATGTGTTTCTTTCTATATTTCAATGGTATTCGGCCTTGTATAACACACATTTACCACTGTAGTCTCCTATCAGGAAAGAATATAGGATTCATACAGTGTTTCATGTCATCTTAACTCGAATTAAGGATTTCCCGGATCTTAGCTACCTTTTCTACACTAAGAACTGACTTGGAGAATGTCTTTGAGCTGTTCTAAACAAGTTCTCATCTGTTTACAGTCATTTTCTCTGAATTATCCATGTTTTCATGTAGTTTCCTATATTCTGCCTTCTGGTCCAAGTATAAGCTTTGCCCACTTTATCAAACAACTTCCTACACACTGTTATGAACTGAGGCAGCTCGGGAACATTGTCTCTCAACTGTGTTATAGAGTGTAGTACTACATTTCAGTGAAGTGTAAGGCTTTCCAAAGCTGCCGAACATGTTTCTTTCTCTATTTAAATGGTATTCTGCCTTGTATAACACACATTTACCACTCTAGTCTCCTTTAAGAAAAGAATATAAGATTCATACAGTGTTTCATGTGATCTTAACTCGAATTAAGGATTTCCCGGATCTTAGCTACCTTTTCTAACACTAAGAACTGACTGGAGAATCTCTTTCAGCTGTTCTAAACAAGCTCTCATCTGTTTACAGTCATTTTCACTGAATTATTCATGTTTTCATGTAGTTTCCTATATTCTGCCTTCTGGTCCAAGTATAAGCTTTGCCCACTTTATCAAACAACTTCCTACACACTGATATGAACTGAGGCAGCTCGGGAACATTGTCTCTCAACTGTGTTATAGAGTGTAGTACTACATTTCAGTGAAGTGTAAGGCTTTCCAAAGCTGCCGAACGTGTTTCTTTCTCTATTTCAATGGTATTCTGCCTTGTATAACACACATTTACCACTCTAGTCTCCTTTAAGTAAAGAATATAGGATTCATACAGAGTTTCATGTCATCTTAACTCAAATAAGGATTTCCCGGATCTTAGCTACCTTTTCTACAATAAGAAGTGACTTGGAGTATCTCTTTGAGCTTTTCTAAACAAGTTCTCATCTGTTTACAGTCATTTTCTCTGAATTATCCATGTTTTCATGTAGTTTCCTGTATTCTGCCTTCTGGTCCAAGTATAAGCTTTGCCCACTTTATGAAACAATTTCCTACACACTGTTATGAACTGAGGCAGCTCGGGAACATTGTCTCTCAACTGTGTTATAGAGTGTAGTACTACATTTCAGTGAAGTGTATGGCTTTCCAAAGCTGCCGAACGTGTTTCTTTCTCTATTTCAATGGTATTCTGCATTGTATAACAAACATTTACTACTCTAGTCTCCTTTAAGGAAAGAATATAGTATTCATACAGTGTTTCATGTCATCTTAACTCGAATTAAGGATTTCCCGGATCTTAGCTACCTTTTCTACACTAAGAACTGACTTGGAGAATCTCTTTCAGCTGTTCTAAACAAGCTCTCATCTGCTGACAGTCATTTTCACTGAATTATTCATGATTTCATGTAGTTTCCTATATTCTACCTTCTGGTCCAAGTATAAGCGTTGCCCACTTTATCAAACAACTTCCCACACACTGTTATGAACTGAGGCAGCTCGGGAACATTGTCTCTCAACTGTGTTATAGAGTGTAGTACTACATTTCAGTGAAGTGTAAGGCTTTCCAAAGCTGCCGAACGTGTTTCTTTCTCTATTTCAATGGTATTCTGCCTTGTATAACACACGTTTACCACTCTAGTCTCCTTTAAGTAAAGAATATAGGATTCATACAGTGTTTCATGTCATCTTAACTCGTTTTAAGGATTTCCCGGATGTTAGCTACCTTTTCTACACTAAGAACTGACTTGGAAAATCTCTTTCAGCTGTTCTAAACAAGCTCTCATCTGTTTACAGTCATTTTCACTGAATTATTCATGTTTTCATGTTGTTTCCTATATTCTGCCTTCTGGTCCAAGTATAAGCTTTGCCCACTTTATCAAACAACTTCCTACACACCGTTATGAACTGAGGCAGCTCAGGAACATTGTCTCTCAACTGTGTTATAGAGTGTAGCACTACATTTCAGTGAAGTGTAAGGCTTTCCAAAGCTGCCGAATGTGTTTCTTTCTATATTTCAATGGTATTCGGCCTTGTATAACACACATTTACCACTGTAGTCTCCTATCAGGAAAGAATATAGGATTCATACAGTGTTTCATGTCATCTTAACTCGAATTAAGGATTTCCCGGATCTTAGCTACCTTTTCTACACTAAGAACTGACTTGGAGAATGTCTTTGAGCTGTTCTAAACAAGTTCTCATCTGTTTACAGTCATTTTCTCTGAATTATCCATGTTTTCATGTAGTTTCCTATATTCTGCCTTCTGGTCCAAGTATAAGCTTTGCCCACTTTATCAAACAACTTCCTACACACTGTTATGAACTGAGGCAGCTCGGGAACATTGTCTCTCAACTGTGTTATAGAGTGTAGTACTACATTTCAGTGAAGTGTAAGGCTTTCCAAAGCTGCCGAACATGTTTCTTTCTCTATTTAAATGGTATTCTGCCTTGTATAACACACATTTACCACTCTAGTCTCCTTTAAGAAAAGAATATAAGATTCATACAGTGTTTCATGTGATCTTAACTCGAATTAAGGATTTCCCGGATCTTAGCTACCTTTTCTAACACTAAGAACTGACTGGAGAATCTCTTTCAGCTGTTCTAAACAAGCTCTCATCTGTTTACAGTCATTTTCACTGAATTATTCATGTTTTCATGTAGTTTCCTATATTCTGCCTTCTGGTCCAAGTATAAGCTTTGCCCACTTTATCAAACAACTTCCTACACACTGATATGAACTGAGGCAGCTCGGGAACATTGTCTCTCAACTGTGTTATAGAGTGTAGTACTACATTTCAGTGAAGTGTAAGGCTTTCCAAAGCTGCCGAACGTGTTTCTTTCTCTATTTCAATGGTATTCTGCCTTGTATAACACACATTTACCACTCTAGTCTCCTTTAAGTAAAGAATATAGGATTCATACAGAGTTTCATGTCATCTTAACTCAAATAAGGATTTCCCGGATCTTAGCTACCTTTTCTACAATAAGAAGTGACTTGGAGTATCTCTTTGAGCTTTTCTAAACAAGTTCTCATCTGTTTACAGTCATTTTCTCTGAATTATCCATGTTTTCATGTAGTTTCCTGTATTCTGCCTTCTGGTCCAAGTATAAGCTTTGCCCACTTTATCAAACAATTTCCTACACACTGTTATGAACTGAGGCAGCTCGGGAACATTGTCTCTCAACTGTGTTATAGAGTGTAGTACTACATTTCAGTGAAGTGTATGGCTTTCCAAAGCTGCCGAACGTGTTTCTTTCTCTATTTCAATGGTATTCTGCATTGTATAACAAACATTTACTACTCTAGTCTCCTTTAAGGAAAGAATATAGTATTCATACAGTGTTTCATGTCATCTTAACTCGAATTAAGGATTTCCCGGATCTTAGCTACCTTTTCTACACTAAGAACTGACTTGGAGAATCTCTTTCAGCTGTTCTAAACAAGCTCTCATCTGCTGACAGTCATTTTCACTGAATTATTCATGATTTCATGTAGTTTCCTATATTCTACCTTCTGGTCCAAGTATAAGCTTTGCCCACTTTATCAAACAACTTCCTACACACCGTTATGAACTGAGGCAGCTCGGGAACATTGTCTCTCAACTGTGTTATAGAGTGTAGTACTACATTTCAGTGAAGTGTAAGGCTTTCCAAAGCTGCCGAACGTGTTTCTTTCTCTATTTCAATGGTATTCTGCCTTGTATAACACACATTTACCACTCTAGTCTCCTTTAAATAAGGAATATAGGATTCATACAGTGTTTCATGTCATCTTAACTCAAATCAGGATTTCCCGGATCTTAGCTACCTTTTCTACAATAAGAATGGACTTGGAGTATCTCTTTGAGCTGTTCTAAACAAGTTCTCATCTGATTACACACATTTTCTCTGAATTATCCATGTTTTCATGTAGTTTCCTATATTCTGCCTTCTGGTCCAAGTATAAGCTTTGCCCACTTTATCAAACAACTTCCTACACACCGTTATGAACTGAGGCAGCTCGGGAACATTGTCTCTCAACTGTGTTATAGAGTGTAGTACTACATTTCAGTGAAGTGTAAGGCTTTCCAAAGCTGCCGAACGTGTTTCTTTCTCTATTTCAATGGTATTCTGCCTTGTATAACACACATTTACCACTCTAGTCTCCTTTAAGTAAGGAATATAGGATTCATACAGAGTTTCATGTCATCTGAACTCGAATAAGGATTTCCCGGATCTTAGCTACCTTTTCTATAATAAGAACTGACTTGGAGTATCTCTTTGAGCTGTTCTAAACAAGTTCTCAACTGTTTACATTCATTTTCTCTGAATTATCCATGTTTTCATGTAGTTTCCTATATTCTGCCTTCTGGTCCAAGTATAAGCTTTGCCCACTTTATCAAACAACTTCCTACACACTGATATGAACTGAGGCAGCTCGGGAACATTGTCTCTCAACTGTGTTATAGAGTGTAGTACTACATTTCAGTGAAGTGTAAGGCTTCCAAAGTTGCCGAACGTGTTTCTTTCTCTATTTCAATGGTATTCTGCCTTGTATAACACACATTTACCACTCTAGTCTCCTTTAAGTAAAGAATATAGGATTCATACAGAGTTTCATGTCATCTTAACTCGAATAAGGATTTCCCGGATCTTAGCTACCTTTTCTACAATAAGAACTGACTTGGAGTATCTCTTTGAGCTGTTCTAAACAAGTTCTCATCTGTTTACATTCATTTTCTCTGAATTATCCATGTTTTCATGTAGTTTCCTATATTCTGCCTTCTGGTCCAAGTATAAGCTTTGCCCACTTTATCAAACAACTTCCTACACACCGTTATGAACTGAGGCAGCTCGGGAACATTGTCTCTCAACTGTGTTATAGAGTGTAGTACTACATTTCAGTGAAGTGTAAGGCTTTCCAAAGCTGCCGAACGTGTTTCTTTCTCTATTTAAATGGTATTCTGCCTTGTATAACACACATTTACCACTCTAGTCTCCTTTAAGTAAAGAATATAGGATTCATACAGTGTTTCATGTGATCTTAACTCGAATTAAGGATTTCCCGGATCTTAGCTCCCTCATCTACACTAAAAACTGACTTGGAGAATCTCTTTCAGCTGTTCTAAACAAGCTCTCTTCTGCTGACAGTCATTTTTACTGAATTATTCATGATTTCATGTAGTTTCCTATATTCTACCTTCTGGTCCAAGTATAAGCTTTGCCCACTTTATCAAACAACTTCCCACACACTGTTATGAACTGAGGCAGCTCGGGAACATTGTCTCTCAACTGTGTTATAGAGTGTAGTACTACATTTCAGTGAAGTGTAAGGCTTTCCAAAGCTGCCGAACGTGTTTCTTTCTCTATTTTAATGGTATTCTGCCTTGTATAACACACATTTACCACTCTAGTCTCCTTTAAGTAAAGAATATAGGATTCATACAGTGTTTCATGTCATCTTAACTCGAATTAAGGATTTCCCGGATCTTAGCTACCTTTTCTACACTAAGAACTGACTTGGAGAATCTCTTTCAGCTGTTCTAAACAAGCTCTCATCTGTTTACAGTCATTTTCACTGAATTATTCATGTTTTCATGTAGTTTCCTATATTCTGCCTTCTGGTCCAAGTATAAGCTTTGCCCACTTTATCAAACAACTTCCTACACACTGTTATGAACTGAGGCAGCTCGGGAACATTGTCTCTCAACTGTGTTATAGAGTGTAGTACTACATTTCAGTGAAGTGTAAGGCTTTCCAAAGCTGCCGAACGTGTTTCTTTCTCTATTTCAATGGTATTCTGCATTGTATAACACACATTTACTACTCTAGTCTCCTTTAAGTAAAGAATATAGGATTCATACAGTGTTCCATGTGATCTTAACTCGAATGAAGGATTTTCCAGATCTTAGCTACCTTTTCTACACTAACAACTGACTTGGAGAATCTCTTTCAGCTGTTCTAAAGAAGCTCTCATCTGTTTACAGTAATTTTCACTGAATTATTCATGTTTTCATGTAGTTTCCTATATTCTGCCTTCTGGTCCAAGTATAAGCTTTGCCCACTTTATCAAACAACTTCCTACACAGTGTTATTAACTGAGGCAGCTCGGGAACATTGTCTTTCAACTGTGTTATAGAGTGTGGTACTACATTTCAGTGAAGTGTAAGGCTTTCCAAAGCTGCCGAATGTGTTTCTTTCTATATTTCAATGGTATTCTGCCTTGTATAACACACATTTACCACTGTAGTCTCCTATCAGGAAAGAATATAGGATTCATACAGTGTTTCATGTCATCTTAACTCGAATTAAGGATTTCCCGGATCTTAGCTACCTTTTCTACACTAAGAACTGACTTGGAGAATGTCTTTGAGCTGTTCTAAACAAGTTCTCATCTGTTTACAGTCATTTTCTCTGAATTATCCATGTTTTCATGTAGTTTCCTATATTCTGCCTTCTGGTCCAAGTATAAGCTTTGCCCACTTTATCAAACAACTTCCTACACACTGTTATGAACTGAGGCAGCTCGGGAACATTGTCTCTCAACTGTGTTATAGAGTGTAGTACTACATTTCAGTGAGGTGTAAGGCTTTCCAAAGCTGCCGAACATGTTTCTTTCTCTATTTAAATGGTATTCTGCCTTGTATAACACACATTTACCACTCTAGTCTCCTTTAAGAAAAGAATATAAGATTCATACAGTGTTTCATGTGATCTTAACTCGAATTAAGGATTTCCCGGATCTTAGCTACCTTTTCTAACACTAAGAACTGACTTGGAGAATCTCTTTCAGCTGTTCTAAACAAGCTCTCATCTGTTTACAGTCATTTTCACTGAATTATTCATGTTTTCATGTAGTTTCCTATATTCTGCCTTCTGGTCCAAGTATAAGCTTTGCCCACTTTATCAAACAACTTCCTACACACTGATATGAACTGAGGCAGCTCTGGAACATTGTCTCTCAACTGTGTTATAGAGTGTAGTACTACATTTCAGTGAAGTGTAAGGCTTTCCAAAGCTGCCGAACGTGTTTCTTTCTCTATTTCAATGGTATTCTGCCTTGTATAACACACATTTACCACTCTAGTCTCCTTTAAGTAAAGAATATAGGATTCATACAGAGTTTCATGTCATCTTAACTCAAATAAGGATTTCCCGGATCTTAGCTACCTTTTCTACAATAAGAAGTGACTTGGAGTATCTCTTTGAGCTTTTCTAAACAAGTTCTCATCTGTTTACAGTCATTTTCTCTGAATTATCCATGTTTTCATGTAGTTTCCTGTATTCTGCCTTCTGGTCCAAGTATAAGCTTTGCCCACTTTATCAAACAATTTCCTACACACTGTTATGAACTGAGGCAGCTCGGGAACATTGTCTCTCAACTGTGTTATAGAGTGTAGTACTACATTTCAGTGAAGTGTATGGCTTTCCAAAGCTGCCGAACGTGTTTCTTTCTCTATTTCAATGGTATTCTGCATTGTATAACAAACATTTACTACTCTAGTCTCCTTTAAGTAAAGAATATAGGATTCATACAGTGTTCCATGTGGTCTTAACTCGAATTAAGGATTTCCCAGATCTTAGCTACCTTTTCTACACTAACAACTGACTTGGAGAATCTCTTTCAGCTGTTCTAAAGAAGCTCTCATCTGTTTACAGTAATTTTCACTGAATTATTCATGTTTTCATGTAGTTTCCTATATTCTGCCTTCTGGTCCAAGTATAAGCTTTGCCCACTTTATCAAACAACTTCCTACACAGTGTTATTAACTGAGGCAGCTCGGGAACATTGTCTTTCAACTGTGTTATAGAGTGTGGTACTACATTTCAGTGAAGTGTAAGGCTTTCCAAAGCTGCCGAATGTGTTTCTTTCTATATTTCAATGGTATTCTGCCTTGTATAACACACATTTACCACTGTAGTCTCCTATCAGGAAAGAATATAGGATTCATACAGTGTTTCATGTCATCTTAACTCGAATTAAGGATTTCCCGGATCTTAGCTACCTTTTCTACACTAAGAACTGACTTGGAGAATGTCTTTGAGCTGTTCTAAACAAGTTCTCATCTGTTTACAGTCATTTTCTCTGAATTATCCATGTTTTCATGTAGTTTCCTATATTCTGCCTTCTGGTCCAAGTATAAGCTTTGCCCACTTTATCAAACAACTTCCTACACACTGTTATGAACTGAGGCAGCTCGGGAACATTGTCTCTCAACTGTGTTATAGAGTGTAGTACTACATTTCAGTGAAGTGTAAGGCTTTCCAAAGCTGCCGAACATGTTTCTTTCTCTATTTAAATGGTATTCTGCCTTGTATAACACACATTTACCACTCTAGTCTCCTTTAAGAAAAGAATATAAGATTCATACAGTGTTTCATGTGATCTTAACTCGAATTAAGGATTTCCCGGATCTTAGCTACCTTTTCTAACACTAAGAACTGACTTGGAGAATCTCTTTCAGCTGTTCTAAACAAGCTCTCATCTGTTTACAGTCATTTTCACTGAATTATTCATGTTTTCATGTAGTTTCCTATATTCTGCCTTCTGGTCCAAGTATAAGCTTTGCCCACTTTATCAAACAACTTCCTACACACTGATATGAACTGAGGCAGCTCTGGAACATTGTCTCTCAACTGTGTTATAGAGTGTAGTACTACATTTCAGTGAAGTGTAAGGCTTTCCAAAGCTGCCGAACGTGTTTCTTTCTCTATTTCAATGGTATTCTGCCTTGTATAACACACATTTACCACTCTAGTCTCCTTTAAGTAAAGAATATAGGATTCATACAGAGTTTCATGTCATCTTAACTCAAATAAGGATTTCCCGGATCTTAGCTACCTTTTCTACAATAAGAAGTGACTTGGAGTATCTCTTTGAGCTTTTCTAAACAAGTTCTCATCTGTTTACAGTCATTTTCTCTGAATTATCCATGTTTTCATGTAGTTTCCTGTATTCTGCCTTCTGGTCCAAGTATAAGCTTTGCCCACTTTATCAAACAATTTCCTACACACTGTTATGAACTGAGGCAGCTCGGGAACATTGTCTCTCAACTGTGTTATAGAGTGTAGTACTACATTTCAGTGAAGTGTATGGCTTTCCAAAGCTGCCGAACGTGTTTCTTTCTCTATTTCAATGGTATTCTGCATTGTATAACAAACATTTACTACTCTAGTCTCCTTTAAGTAAAGAATATAGGATTCATACAGTGTTCCATGTGGTCTTAACTCGAATTAAGGATTTCCCAGATCTTAGCTACCTTTTCTACACTAACAACTGACTTGGAGAATCTCTTTCAGCTGTTCTAAACAAGCTCTCATCTGTTTACAGTAATTTTCACTGAATTATTCATGTTTTCATGTAGTTTCCTATATTCTGCCTTCTGGTCCAAGTATAAGCTTTGCCCACTTCATCAAACAACTTCCTACACACTGTTATGAACTGAGGCAGCTCGGGAACATTGTCTCTCAACTGTGTTATAGAGTGTAGTACTACATTTCTGTGAAGTGTAAGGCTTTCCAAAGCTGCCGAACGTGTTTCTTTCTCTAATTCAATGGTATACTGCCTTGTATAACACACATTTACCACTCTAGTCTCCTTTAAGTAAAGAATATAGGATTCATACAGTGTTTCATGTGATCTTAACTCGAATTAAGGATTTCCCGGATCTTAGCTACCTCATCTACACTAAAAACTGACTTGGAGAATCTCTTTCAGCTGTTCTAAACAAGCTCTCTTCTGCTGACAGTCATTTTCACTGAATTATTCATGATTTCATGTAGTTTCCTATATTCTACCTTCTGGTCCAAGTATAAGCTTTGCCCACTTTATCAAACAACTTCCCACACACCGTTATGAACTGAGGCAGCTCGGGAACATTGTCTCTCAACTGTGTTATAGAGTGTAGTACTACATTTCAGTGAAGTGTAAGGCTTTCCAAAGCTGCCGAACGTGTTTCTTTCTCTATTTTAATGGTATTCTGCCTTGTATAACACACATTTACCACTCTAGTCTCCTTTAAGTAAAGAATATAGGATTCATACAGTGTTTCATGTCATCTTAACTCGAATTAAGGATTTCCCGGATCTTAGCTACCTTTTCTACACTAAGAACTGACTTGGAGAATCTCTTTCAGCTGTTCTAAACAAGCTCTCATCTGGTTACAGTAATTTTCACTGAATTATTCATGTTTTCATGGAGTTTCCTATATTCTGCCTTCTGGTCCAAGTATAAGCTTTGCCCACTTTATCAAACAACTTCCTACACACTGTTATGAATTGAGGCAGCTCGGGAACATTGTCTCTCAACTGTGTTATAGAGTGTAGTACTACATTTCAGTGAAGTGTAAGGCTTTCCAAAGCTGCCGAACGTGTTTCTTTCTCTATTTCAATGGTATTCTGCCTTGTATAACACACATTTACCACTGTAGTCTCCTTTAAGGAAAGAATATAGGATTCATACAGTGTTTCATGTAATCTTAACTCAAATTAAGGATTTCCCGGATCTTAGCTACCTTTTCTACACTAAGAACTGACTTGGAGAATCTCTTTCAGCTGTTCTAAACAAGTTCTCATCTGTTTACAGTCATTTTCTCTGAATTATCCATGTTTTCATGTAGTTTCCTATATTCTGCCTTCTGGTCCAAGTATAAGCTTTGCCCACTTTATCAAACAACTTCCTACACACTGTTATGAACTGAGGCAGCTCGGGAACATTGTCTCTCAACTGTGTTATAGAGTGTAGTACTACATTTCAGTGAAGTGTAAGGCTTTCCAAAGCTGCCGAACGTGTTTCTTTCTATATTTCAATGGTATTCTGCCTTGTATAACACACATTTACCACACTAATCTCCTTTAAGTAAAGAATATAGGATTCATACAGTGTTTCATGTAATCTTAACTCAAATTAAGGATTTCCCGGATCTTAGCTACCTTTTCTACACTAAGAACTGACTTGGAGAATCTCTTTCAGCTGTTCTAAACAAGTTCTCATCTGTTTACAGTCATTTTCTCTGAATTATCCATGTTTTCATGTAGTTTCCTATATTCTGCCTTCTGGTCCAAGTATAAGCTTTGCCCACTTTATCAAACAACTTCCTACACACTGTTATGAACTGAGGCAGCTCGGGAACATTGTCTCTCAACTGTGTTATAGAGTGTAGTACTACATTTCAGTGAAGTGTAAGGCTTTCCAAAGCTGCCGAACGTGTTTCTTTCTCTATTTCAATGGTATTCTGCATTGTATAACACACATTTACTACTCTAGTCTCCTTTAAGTAAAGAATATAGGATTCATACAGTGTTCCATGTGATCTTAACTCGAATTAAGGATTTTCCAGATCTTAGGTACCTTTTCTACACTAACAACTGACTTGGAGAATCTCTTTCAGCTGTTCTAAACAAGCTCTCATCTGTTTACAGTAATTTTCACTGAATTATTCATGTTTTCATGTAGTTTCCTATATTCTGCCTTCTGGTCCAAGTATAAGCTTTGCCCACTTTATCAAACAACTTCCTACACACTGTTATGAACTGAGGCAGCTCGGGAACATTGTCTCTCAACTGTGTTATAGAGTGTAGTACTACATTTCAGTGAAGTGTAAGGCTTTCCAAAGCTGCCGAACGTGTTTCTTTCTCTATTTCAATGGTATTCTGCCTTGTATAACACACATTTACCACTCTAGTCTCCTTTAAGTAAAGAATATAGGATTCATACATAGTTTCATGTCATCTTAACTCAAATAAGGATTTCCCAGATCTTAGCTACCTTTTCTACAATAAGAAGTGACTTGGAGTATCTCTTTGAGCTGTTCTAAACAAGTTCTCATCTGTTTACAGTCATTTTCTCTGAATTATCCATGTTTTTATGTAGTTTCCTGTATTCTGCCTTCTGGTCCAAGTATAAGCTTTGCCCACTTTATCAAACAATTTCCTACACACTGTTATGAACTGAGGCAGCTCGGGAACATTGTCTCTCAACTGTGTTATAGAGTGTAGTACTACATTTCAGTGAAGTGTATGGCTTTCCAAAGCTGCCGAACGTGTTTCTTTCTCTATTTAAATGGTATACTGCATTGTATAACACACATTTACTACTCTAGTCTCCTTTAAGTAAAGAATATAGGATTCATACAGTGTTCCATGTGATCTTAACTCGAATTAAGGATTTCCCAGATCTTAGCTACCTTTTCTACACTAAGAACTGACTTGGAGAATCTCTTTCAGCTGTTCTAAACAAGCTCTCATCTGTTTACAGTAATTTTCACTGAATTATTCATGTTTTCATGTAGTTTCCTATATTCTGCCTTCTGGTCCAAGTATAAGCTTTGCCCACTTTATCAAACAACTTCCTACACACTGTTATGAACTGAGGCAGCTCGGGAAGATTGTCTCTCAACTGTGTTATAGAGTGTAGTACAACATTTCTGTGAAGTGTAAGGCTTTCCAAAGCTGCCGAATGTGTTTCTTTCTATATTTCAATGGTATTCTGCCTTGTATAACACACATTTACCACTCTAGTCTCCTTTAAGGAAAGAATATAGGATTCATACAGTGTTTCATGTCATCTTAACTCGAATTAAGGATTTCCCGGATCTTAGCTACCTTTTCTACACTAAGAACTGACTTGGAGACTGTCTTTGAGCTGTTCTAAACAAGTTCTCATCTGTTTACAGTCATTTTCTCTGAATAATCCATGTTTTCATGTAGTTTCGTATATTCTGCCTTCTGGTCCAAGTATAAGCTTTGCCCACTTTATCAAACAACTTCCTACACACTGTTATGAACTGAGGCAGCTCGGGAACATTGTCTCTCAACTGTGTTATAGAGTGTAGTACTACATTTCAGTGAAGTGTAAGGCTTTCCAAAGCTGCCGAACGTGTTTCTTTCTCTATTTCAATGGTATTCTGCCTTGTATAACACACATTTACCACTCTAATCTCCTTTAAGTAAAGAATATAGGATTCATACAGTGTTTCATGTAATCTTAACTCGAATTAAGGATTTCCCGGATCTTAGCTACCTTTTCTACACTAAGAACTGACTTGGAGAATCTCTTTCAGCTGTTCTAAACAAGTTCTCATCTGTTTACAGTCATTTTCTCTGAATTATCCATGTTTTCATGTAGTTTCCTATATTCTGCCTTCTGGTCCAAGTATAAGCTTTGCCCACTTTATCAAACAACTTCCTACACACTGTTATGAACTGAGGCAGCTCGGGAACATTGTCTCTCAACTGTGTTATAGAGTGTAGTACTACATTTCAGTGAAGTGTAAGGCTTTCCAAAGCTGCCGAACGTGTTTCTTTCTCTATTTCAATGGTATTCTGCCTTGTATAACACACATTTACCACACTAATCTCCTTTAAGTAAAGAATATAGGATTCATACAGTGTTTCATGTAATCTTAACTCAAATTAAGGATTTCCCGGATCTTAGCTACCTTTTCTACACTAAGAACTGACTTGGAGAATCTCTTTCAGCTGTTCTAAACAAGTTCTCATCTGTTTACAGTCATTTTCTCTGAATTATCCATGTTTTCATGTAGTTTCCTATATTCTGCCTTCTGGTCCAAGTATAAGCTTTGCCCACTTTATCAAACAACTTCCTACACACTGTTATGAACTGAGGCAGCTCGGGAACATTGTCTCTCAACTGTGTTATAGAGTGTAGTACTACATTTCAGTGAAGTGTAAGGCTTTCCAAAGCTGCCGAACGTGTTTCTTTCTCTATTTCAATGGTATTCTGCATTGTATAACACACATTTACTACTCTAGTCTCCTTTAAGTAAAGAATATAGGATTCATACAGTGTTCCATGTGATCTTAACTCGAATTAAGGATTTTCCAGATCTTAGCTACCTTTTCTACACTAACAACTGACTTGGAGAATCTCTTTCAGCTGTTCTAAACAAGCTCTCATCTGTTTACAGTAATTTTCACTGAATTATTCATGTTTTCATGTAGTTTCCTATATTCTGCCTTCTGGTCCAAGTATAAGCTTTGCCCACTTTATCAAACAACTTCCTACACACTGTTATGAACTGAGGCAGCTCGGGAACATTGTCTCTCAACTGTGTTATAGAGTGTAGTACTACATTTCAGTGAAGTGTAAGGCTTTCCAAAGCTGCCGAACGTGTTTCTTTCTCTATTTCAATGGTATTCTGCCTTGTATAACACACATTTACCACTCTAGTCTCCTTTAAGTAAAGAATATAGGATTCATACATAGTTTCATGTCATCTTAACTCAAATAAGGATTTCCCAGATCTTAGCTACCTTTTCTACAATAAGAAGTGACTTGGAGTATCTCTTTGAGCTGTTCTAAACAAGTTCTCATCTGTTTACAGTCATTTTCTCTGAATTATCCATGTTTTTATGTAGTTTCCTGTATTCTGCCTTCTGGTCCAAGTATAAGCTTTGCCCACTTTATCAAACAATTTCCTACACACTGTTATGAACTGAGGCAGCTCGGGAACATTGTCTCTCAACTGTGTTATAGAGTGTAGTACTACATTTCAGTGAAGTGTATGGCTTTCCAAAGCTGCCGAACGTGTTTCTTTCTCTATTTAAATGGTATACTGCATTGTATAACACACATTTACTACTCTAGTCTCCTTTAAGTAAAGAATATAGGATTCATACAGTGTTCCATGTGATCTTAACTCGAATTAAGGATTTCCCAGATCTTAGCTACCTTTTCTACACTAAGAACTGACTTGGAGAATCTCTTTCAGCTGTTCTAAACAAGCTCTCATCTGTTTACAGTAATTTTCACTGAATTATTCATGTTTTCATGTAGTTTCCTATATTCTGCCTTCTGGTCCAAGTATAAGCTTTGCCCACTTTATCAAACAACTTCCTACACACTGTTATGAACTGAGGCAGCTCGGGAAGATTGTCTCTCAACTGTGTTATAGAGTGTAGTACAACATTTCTGTGAAGTGTAAGGCTTTCCAAAGCTGCCGAATGTGTTTCTTTCTATATTTCAATGGTATTCTGCCTTGTATAACACACATTTACCACTCTAGTCTCCTTTAAGGAAAGAATATAGGATTCATACAGTGTTTCATGTCATCTTAACTCGAATTAAGGATTTCCCGGATCTTAGCTACCTTTTCTACACTAAGAACTGACTTGGAGACTGTCTTTGAGCTGTTCTAAACAAGTTCACATCTGTTTACAGTCATTTTCTCTGAATAATCCATGTTTTCATGTAGTTTCGTATATTCTGCCTTCTGGTCCAAGTATAAGCTTTGCCCACTTTATCAAACAACTTCCTACACACTGTTATGAACTGAGGCAGCTCGGGAACATTGTCTCTCAACTGTGTTATAGAGTGTAGTACTACATTTCAGTGAAGTGTAAGGCTTTCCAAAGCTGCCGAACGTGTTTCTTTCTCTATTTCAATGGTATTCTGCCTTGTATAACACACATTTACCACTCTAATCTCCTTTAAGTAAAGAATATAGGATTCATACAGTGTTTCATGTAATCTTAACTCGAATTAAGGATTTCCCGGATCTTAGCTACCTTTTCTACACTAAGAACTGACTTGGAGAATCTCTTTCAGCTGTTCTAAACAAGTTCTCATCTGTTTACAGTCATTTTCTCTGAATTATCCATGTTTTCATGTAGTTTCCTATATTCTGCCTTCTGGTCCAAGTATAAGCTTTGCCCACTTTATCAAACAACTTCCTACACACTGTTATGAACTGAGGCAGCTCGGGAACATTGTCTCTCAACTGTGTTATAGAGTGTAGTACTACATTTCAGTGAAGTGTAAGGCTTTCCAAAGCTGCCGAACGTGTTTCTTTCTCTATTTCAATGGTATTCTGCCTTGTATAACACACATTTACCACACTAATCTCCTTTAAGTAAAGAATATAGGATTCATACAGTGTTTCATGTAATCTTAACTCAAATTAAGGATTTCCCGGATCTTAGCTACCTTTTCTACACTAAGAACTGACTTGGAGAATCTCTTTCAGCTGTTCTAAACAAGTTCTCATCTGTTTACAGTCATTTTCTCTGAATTATCCATGTTTTCATGTAGTTTCCTATATTCTGCCTTCTGGTCCAAGTATAAGCTTTGCCCACTTTATCAAACAACTTCCTACACACTGTTATGAACTGAGGCAGCTCGGGAACATTGTCTCTCAACTGTGTTATAGAGTGTAGTACTACATTTCAGTGAAGTGTAAGGCTTTCCAAAGCTGCCGAACGTGTTTCTTTCTCTATTTCAATGGTATTCTGCATTGTATAACACACATTTACTACTCTAGTCTCCTTTAAGTAAAGAATATAGGATTCATACAGTGTTCCATGTGATCTTAACTCGAATTAAGGATTTTCCAGATCTTAGCTACCTTTTCTACACTAACAACTGACTTGGAGAATCTCTTTCAGCTGTTCTAAACAAGCTCTCATCTGTTTACAGTAATTTTCACTGAATTATTCATGTTTTCATGTAGTTTCCTATATTCTGCCTTCTGGTCCAAGTATAAGCTTTGCCCACTTTATCAAACAACTTCCTACACACTGTTATGAACTGAGGCAGCTCGGGAACATTGTCTCTCAACTGTGTTATAGAGTGTAGTACTACATTTCAGTGAAGTGTAAGGCTTTCCAAAGCTGCCGAACGTGTTTCTTTCTCTATTTCAATGGTATTCTGCCTTGTATAACACACATTTACCACTCTAGTCTCCTTTAAGTAAAGAATATAGGATTCATACATAGTTTCATGTCATCTTAACTCAAATAAGGATTTCCCAGATCTTAGCTACCTTTTCTACAATAAGAAGTGACTTGGAGTATCTCTTTGAGCTGTTCTAAACAAGTTCTCATCTGTTTACAGTCATTTTCTCTGAATTATCCATGTTTTCATGTAGTTTCCTGTATTCTGCCTTCTGGTCCAAGTATAAGCTTTGCCCACTTTATCAAACAACTTCCTACACACTGTTATGAACTGAGGCAGCTCGGGAACATTGTCTCTCAACTGTGTTATAGAGTGTAGTACTACATTTCAGTGAAGTGTATGGCTTTCCAAAGCTGCCGAACGTGTTTCTTTCTCTATTTAAATGGTATACTGCATTGTATAACACACATTTACTACTCTAGTCTCCTTTAAGTAAAGAATATAGGATTCATACAGTGTTCCATGTGATCTTACCTCGAATTAAGGATTTCCCAGATCTTAGCTACCTTTTCTACACTAAGAACTGACTTGGAGAATCTCTTTCAGCTGTTCTAAACAAGCTCTCATCTGTTTACAGTAATTTTCACTGAATTATTCATGTTTTCATGTAGTTTCCTATATTCTGCCTTCTGGTCCAAGTATAAGCTTTGCCCACTTTATCAAACAACTTCCTACACACTGTTATGAACTGAGGCAGCTCGGGAAGATTGTCTCTCAACTGTGTTATAGAGTGTAGTACTACATTTCTGTGAAGTGTAAGGCTTTCCAAAGCTTCCGAATGTGTTTCTTTCTATATTTCAATGGTATTCTGCCTTGTATAACACACATTTACCACTCTAGTCTCCTTTAAGGAAAGAATATAGGATTCATACAGTGTTTCATGTCATCTTAACTCAAATTAAGGATTTCCCGGATCTTAGCTACCTTTTCTACACTAAGAACTGACTTGGAGACTGTCTTTGAGCTGTTCTAAACAAGTTCTCATCTGTTTACAGTCATTTTCTCTGAATAATCCATGTTTTCATGTAGTTTCGTATATTCTGCCTTCTGGTCCAAGTATAAGCTTTGCCCACTTTATCAAACAACTTCCTACACACTGTTATGAACTGAGGCAGCTCGGGAACATTGTCTCTCAACTGTGTTATAGAGTGTAGTACTACATTTCAGTGAAGTGTATGGCTTTCCAAAGCTGCCGAACGTGTTTCTTTCTCTATTTCAATTGTATTCTGCATTGTATAACACACATTTACTACTCTAGTCTCCTTTAAGTAAAGAATATAGGATTCATACAGTGTTCCATGTGATCTTAACTCGAATTAAGGATTTCCCAGATCTTAGCTACCTTTTCTACACTAACAACTGACTTGGAGAATCTCTTTCAGCTGTTCTAAACAAGCTCTCATCTGTTTACAGTAATTTTCACTGAATTATTCATGTTTTCATGTAGTTTCCTATATTCTGCCTTCTGGTCCAAGTATAAGCTTTGCCCACTTTATCAAACAACTTCCTACACACTGTTATGAACTGAGGCAGCTCGGGAACATTGTCTCTCAACTGTGTTATAGAGTGTAGTACTACATTTCAGTGAAGTGTAAGGCTTTCCAAAGCTGCCGAACGTGTTTCTTTCTATATTTCAATGGTATTCTGCCTTGTATAACACACATTTACCACTGTAGTCTCCTTTAAGGAAAGAATATAGGATTCATACAGTGTTTCATGTCATCTTAACTCGTATTAAGGATTTCCTGGATCTTAGATACATTTTCTACACTAAGAACTGACTTGGAGAATGTCTTTGAGCTGTTCTAAACAAGTTCTCATCTGTTTACAGTCATTTTCTCTGAATTATCCATGTTTTCATGTTGTTTCCTATATTCTGCCTTCTGGTCCAAGTATAAGCTTTGCCCACTTTATCAAACAACTTCCTACACACTGTTATAAACTGAGGCAGCTCGGGAACATTGTCTCTCAACTGTGTTATAGAGTGTAGTACTACATTTCAGTGAAGTGAAAGGCTTTCCAAAGCTGCCGAACGTGTTTCTTTCTCTATTTCAATGGTATTCTGCCTTGTATAACACACATTTACCACTCTAGTCTCCTTTAAGTAAAGAATATAGGATTCATACAGTGTTTCATGTCATCTTAACTCGAATTAAGGATTTCCCGATCTTAGCTACCTTTTCTAACACTAAGAACTGACTTGGAGAATCTCTTTCAGCTGTTCTAAACAAGCTCTCATCTGTTTACAGTAATTTTCACTGAATTATTCATGTTTTCATGTAGTTTCCTATATTCTGCCTTCTGGTCCAAGTATAAGCCTTGCCCACTTTATCAAACAACTTCCTACACACTGATATGAACTGAGGCAGCTCGGGAACATTGTCTCTCAACTGTATTATAGAGTGTAGTACTACATTTCAGTGAAGTGTAAGGCTTTCCAAAGCTGCCGAACATGTTTGTTTCTCTATTTCAATGGTATTCTGCCTTGTATAACACACATTTACCACTCTAGTCTCCTTTAAGTAAAGAATATAGGATTCATACAGTGTTTCATGTGATCTTAACTCGAATTAAGGATTTCCCGGATCTTAGCTACCTTTTCTAACACTAAGAACTGACTTGGAGAATGTCTTTGAGCTGTTCTAAACAAGTTCTCATCTGTTTACAGTCATTTTCTCTGAATTATCCATGTTTTCATGTAGTTTCCTATGTTCTGCCTTCTGGTCCAAGTATAAGCTTTGCCCACTTTATCAAACAACTTCCCACACACTGTTATGAACTGAGGCAGCTCGGGAACATTGTCTCTCAACTGTGTTATAGAGTGTAGTACTACATTTCAGTGAAGTGTAAGGCTTTCCAAAGCTGCCGAACGTGTTTCTTTCTCTATTTCAATGGTATTCTGCCTTGTATAACACACATTTACCACTCTAGTCTCCTTTAAGTAAAGAATATAGGATTCATACAGTGTTTCATGTGATCTTAACTCGTATTAAGGAATTCCCAGATCTTAGCCACCTTATCTACACTAAAAACTGACTTGGAGAATCTCTTTCAGCTGTTCTAAACAAGCTCTCATCTGTTTACAGAAATTTTCTCTGAATTTTCCATGTTTTCATGTAGTTTCCTATATTCTGCCTTCTGGTCCAAGTATAAGCTTTGCCCACTTTATCAAACAACTTCCTACACACCGTTATGAACTGAGGCAGCTCGGGAACATTGTCTCTCAACTGTGTTATAGAGTGTAGTACTACATTTCAGTGAAGTGTAAGGCTTTCCAAAGCTGCCGAACGTGTTTCTTTCTCTATGTCAATGGTATTCTGCATTGTATAACACTCATTTACCACTCTAGTCTCCTTTAAGTAAAGAATATAGGATTCATACAGTGTTTCATGTCATCTTAACTCGAATTAAGGATTTCCCAGATCTTAGCTACCTTTCCTACACTAAGAACTGACTTGGAGAATCTCTTTCAGCTGTTCTAAACAAGCTCTCGTCTGTTTACAGTCATTTTCACTGAATTATTCATGTTTTCATGTTGTTTCCTATATTCTGCCTTCTGGTCCAAGTATAAGCTTTGCCCACTTTATCAAACAACTTCCTACACACTGATATGAACTGAGGCAGCTCGGGAACATTGTCTCTCAACTGTGTTATAGAGTGTAGTACTACATTTCAGTGAAGTGTAAGGCTTTCCAAAGCTGCTGAACGTGTTTCTTTCTCTATTTCAATGGTATTCTGCCTTGTATAACACACATTTACCACTCTAGTCTCCTTTAAGTAAAGAATATAGGATTCATACATTGTTTCATGTCATCTTAACTCGAATCAGGATTTCCCGGATCTTAGCTACCTTTTCTACAATAAGAACGGACTTGGAGTATCTCTTTGAGCTGTTCTAAACAAGTTCTCATCTGTTTACAGTCATTTTCTCTGAATTATCCATGTTTTCATGTAGTTTCCTATATTCTGCCTTCTGGTCCAAGTATAAGCTTTGCCCACTTCATCAAACAACTTCCTACACACTGTTAGGAACTGAGGCAGCTCGGGAACATTGTCTCTCAACTGTGTTATAGAGTGTAGTACTACATTTCAGTGAAGTGTAAGGCTTTCCAAAGCTGCCGAATGTGTTTCTTTCTATATTTCAATGGTATTCTGCCTTGTATAACACACATTTACCACTCTAGTCTCCTTTAAGGAAAGAATATAGGATTCATACAGTGTTTCATGTCATCTTAACTCGAATTAAGGATTTCCCGGATCTTAGCTACCTTTTCTAACACTAAGAACTGACTTGGAGAATGTCTTTGAGCTGTTCTAAACAAGTTCTCATCTGTTTACAGTCATTTTCTCTGAATTATCCATGTTTTCATGTAGTTTCCTATGTTCTGCCTTCTGGTCCAAGTATAAGCTTTGCCCACTTTATCAAACAACTTCCTACACACTGTTATGAACTGAGGCAGCTCAGGAACATTGTCTCTCAACTGTGTTATAGAGTGTAGTGCTACATTTCAGTGAAGTGTATGGCTTTCCAAAGCTGCCGAACGTGTTTCTTTCTCTATTTCAATTGTATTCTGCATTGTATAACACACATTTACTACTCTAGTCTCCTTTAAGTAAAGAATATAGGATTCATACAGTGTTCCATGTGATCTTAACTCGAATTAAGGATTTCCCAGATCTTAGCTACCTTTTCTACACTAACAACTGACTTGGAGAATCTCTTTCAGCTGTTCTAAACAAGCTCTCATCTGTTTACAGTAATTTTCACTGAATTATTCATGTTTTCATGTAGTTTCCTATATTCTGCCTTCTGGTCCAAGTATAAGCTTTGCCCACTTTATCAAACAACTTCCTACACACTGATATGAACTGAGGCAGCTCGGGAACATTGTCTCTCAACTGTGTTATAGAGTGTAGTACTATATTTCAGTGAAGTGTAAGGCTTTCCAAAGCTGCCGAACGTGTTTCTTTCTCTATTTCAATGGTATTCTGCCTTGTATAACACACATTTACCACTCTAGTCTCCTTTAAGTAAAGAATATAGGATTCATACAGAGTTTCATGTCATCTTAACTCAAATAAGGATTTCCCGGATCTTAGCTACCTTTTCTACAATAAGAAGTGACTTGGAGTATCTCTTTGAGCTGTTCTAAACAAGTTCTCATCTGTTTACAGTCATTTTCTCTGAATTATCCATGTTTTCATGTAGTTTCCTATATTCTGCCTTCTGGTCCAAGTATAAGCTTTGCCCACTTTATCAAACAACTTCGTACACACTGTTATGAACTGAGGCAGCTCGGGAACATTGTCTCTCAACTGTGTTATAGAGTGTCGTACTACATTTCAGTGAAGTGTAAGGCTTTTCAAAGCTGCCGAACGTGTTTCTTTCTCTATTTCAATGGTATTCTGCCTTGTATAACACACATTTACCACTCTAGTCTACTTTAAGTAAAGAATATAGGATTCATACAGTGTTTCATGTCATCTTAACTCTAATTAAGGATTTCCCGGATCTTAGCTACCTTTTTTAACACTAAGAACTGACTTGGAGAATCTCTTTCAGCTGTTCTAAACAAGCTCTCATCTGTTTACAGTCATTTTCACTGAATTATTCATGTTTAAATGTAGTTTCATATATTCTGCCTTCTGATCCAAGTATAAGCTTTGCCCACTTTATCAAACAACTTCCTACACACTGATATGAACTGAGGCAGCTTGGGAACATTGTCTCTCAACTGTGTTATAGAGTGTAGTACTACATTTCAGTGAAGTGTATGGCTTTCCAAAGCTGCCGAACGTGTTTCTTTCTCTATTTCAATGGTATTCTGCCTTGTATAACACACATTTACCACTCTATTCTCCTTTAAGTAAAGAATATAGGATTCATACAGTGTTTCATGTAATCTTAACTCGAATTAAGGATTTCCCGGATCTTAGCTACCTTTTCTACACTAAGAACTGACTTGGAGAATCTCTTTCAGCTGTTCTAAACAAGTTCTCATCTGTTTACAGTCATTTTCTCTGAATTATCCATGTTTTCATGTAGTTTCCTATATTCTGCCTTCTGGTCCAAGTATAAGCTTTGCCCACTTTATCAAACAACTTCCTACACACTGTTATGAACTGAGGCAGCTCGGGAACATTGTCTCTCAACTGTGTTATAGAGTGTAGTACTACATTTCAGTGAAGTGTAAGGCTTTTCAAAGCTGCCGAACGTGTTTCTTTCTCTATTTAAATGGTATTCTGCCTTGTATAACACACATTTACCACTCTAGTCTCCTTTAAGTAAAGAATATAGGATTCATACAGTGTTTCATGTCATCTTAACTCGAATTAAGGATTTCCCGATCTTAGCTACCTTTTCTAACACTAAGAACTGACTTGGAGAATCTCTTTCAGCTGTTCTAAACAAGCTCTCATCTGTTTACAGTAATTTTCACTGAATTATTCATGTTTTCATGTAGTTTCCTATATTCTGCCTTCTGGTCCAAGTATAAGCTATGCCCACTTTATCAAACAACTTCCTACACACTGTTATGAACTGAGGCAGCTCGGGAACATTGTCTCTCAACTGTGTTATAGACTGTAGTAATACATTTCAGTGAAGTGTAAGGCTTTCCAAAGCTGCCGAATGTGTTTCTTTCTATATTTCAATGGTATTCTGCCTTGTATAACACACATTTACCACTTTAGTCTCCTATCAGGAAAGAATATAGGATTCATACAGTGTTTCATGTCATCTTAACTCGAATTAAGGATTTCCCGGATCTTAGCTACCTTTTCTACACTAAGAACTGACTTGGAGAATGTCTTTGAGCTGTTCTAAACAAGTTCTCATCTGTTTACAGTCATTTTCTCTGAATTATCCATGTTTTCATGTAGTTTCCTATATTCTGCCTTCTGGGCCAAGTATAAGCTTTGCCCACTTTATCAAACAACTTCCTACACACTGTTATGAACTGAGGCAGCTCGGGAACATTGTCTCTCAACTGTGTTATAGAGTGTAGTACTACATTTCAGTGAAGTGTAAGGCTTTCCAAAGCTGCCGAACGTGTTTCTTTCTCTATTTCAATGGTATTCTGCATTGTATAACACACATTTACTACTCTAGTCTCCTTTAAGTAAAGAATATAGGATGCATACAGTGTTCCATGTGATCTTAACTCGAATTAAGGATTTTCCAGATCTTAGCTACCTTTTCTACACTAACAACTGACTTGGAGAATCTCTAAAGTTCTAAACAAGCTCTCATCTGTTTACAGTAATTTTCACTGAATTATTCATGTTTTCATGTAGTTTCCTATATTCTGCCTTCTGGTCCAAGTATAAGCTTTGCCCACTTTATCAAACAGCTTCCTACCCACTGTTATGAACTGAGGCAGCTCGGGAACATTGTCTCTCAACTGTGTTATAGAGTGTAGTACTACATTTCAGTGAAGTGTAAGGCTTTCCAAAGCTGCCGAACGTGTTTCTTTCTCTATTTCAATGGTATTCTGCCTTGTATAACACACATTTACCACTCTAATCTCCTTTAAGTAAAGAATATAGGATTCATACAGTGTTTCATGTCATCTTAACTCGAATTAAGGATTTCCCGGATCTTAGCTACCTTTTCTACACTAAGAACTGACTTGGAGAATCTCTTTCAGCTGTTCTAAACAAGTTCTCATCTGTTTACAGTCATTTTCTCTGAATTATCCATGTTTTCATGTAGTTTCCTATATTCTGCCTTCTGGTCCAAGTATAATCTTTGCCCACTTTATCAAACAACTTCCTACACACTGTTATGAACTGAGGCAGCTCGGGAACATTGTCTCTCAACTGTGTTATAGAGTGTAGTACTACATTTCAGTGAAGTGTAAGGCTTTTCAAAGCTGCCGAACGTGTTTCTTTCTCTATTTAAATGGAATTCTGCCTTGTATAACACACATTTACCACTCTAGTCTCCTTTAAGTAAAGAATATAGGATTCATACAGTGTTTCATGTGATCTTAACTCGAATTAAGGATTTCCCAGATCTTAGCTACCTTTTCTACACTAACAACTGACTTGGAGAATCTCTTTCAGCTGTTCTAAACAAGCTCTCATCTGTTTACAGTAATTTTCACTGAATTATTCATGTTTTCATGTAGTTTCCTATATTCTGCCTTCTGGTCCAAGTATAAGCTTTGCCCACTTTATCAAACAACTTCCTACATACTGATATGAACTGAGGCAGCTCGGGAACATTGTCTCTCAACTGTGTTATAGAGTGTAGTACTATATTTCAGTGAAGTGTAAGGCTTTCCAAAGCTGCCGAACGTGTTTCTTTCTCTATTTCAATGGTATTCTGCCTTGTATAACACACATTTACCACTCTAGTCTCCTTTAAGTAAAGAATATAGGATTCATACAGAGTTTCATGTCATCTTAACTCAAATAAGGATTTCCCGGATCTTAGCTACCTTTTCTACAATAAGAAGTGACTTGGAGTATCTCTTTGAGCTGTTCTAAACAAGTTCTCATCTGTTTACAGTCATTTTCTCTGAATTATCCATGTTTTCATGTAGTTTCCTATATTCTGCCTTCTGGTCCAAGTATAAGCTTTGCCCACTTTATCAAACAACTTCGTACACACTGTTATGAACTGAGGCAGCTCGGGAACATTGTCTCTCAACTGTGTTATAGAGTGTCGTACTACATTTCAGTGAAGTGTAAGGCTTTTCAAAGCTGCCGAACGTGTTTCTTTCTCTATTTCAATGGTATTCTGCCTTGTATAACACACATTTACCACTCTAGTCTACTTTAAGTAAAGAATATAGGATTCATACAGTGTTTCATGTCATCTTAACTCTAATTAAGGATTTCCCGGATCTTAGCTACCTTTTTTAACACTAAGAACTGACTTGGAGAATCTCTTTCAGCTGTTCTAAACAAGCTCTCATCTGTTTACAGTCATTTTCACTGAATTATTCATGTTTAAATGTAGTTTCATATATTCTGCCTTCTGATCCAAGTATAAGCTTTGCCCACTTTATCAAACAACTTCCTACACACTGATATGAACTGAGGCAGCTTGGGAACATTGTCTCTCAACTGTGTTATAGAGTGTAGTACTACATTTCAGTGAAGTGTATGGCTTTCCAAAGCTGCCGAACGTGTTTCTTTCTCTATTTCAATGGTATTCTGCCTTGTATAACACACATTTACCACTCTATTCTCCTTTAAGTAAAGAATATAGGATTCATACAGTGTTTCATGTAATCTTAACTCGAATTAAGGATTTCCCGGATCTTAGCTACCTTTTCTACACTAAGAACTGACTTGGAGAATTTCTTTCAGCTGTTCTAAACAAGTTCTCATCTGTTTACAGTCATTTTCTCTGAATTATCCATGTTTTCATGTAGTTTCCTATATTCTGCCTTCTGGTCCAAGTATAAGCTTTGCCCACTTTATCAAACAACTTCCTACACACTGTTATGAACTGAGGCAGCTCGGGAACATTGTCTCTCAACTGTGTTATAGAGTGTAGTACTACATTTCAGTGAAGTGTAAGGCTTTTCAAAGCTGCCGAACGTGTTTCTTTCTCTATTTAAATGGTATTCTGCCTTGTATAACACACATTTACCACTCTAGTCTCCTTTAAGTAAAGAATATAGGATTCATACAGAGTTTCATGTCATCTTAACTCGAATAAGGATTTCCCGGATCTTAGCTACCTTTTCTATAATAAGAACTGACTTGGAGTATCTCTTTGAGCTGTTCTAAACAAGTTCTCATCTGTTTACATTCATTTTCTCTGAATTATCCATGTTTTCATGTAGTTTCCTATATTCTGCCTTCTGGTCCAAGTATAAGCTTTGCCCACTTTATCAAACAACTTCCTACACACTGTTATGAACTGAGGCAGCTCGGGAACATTGTCTCTCAACTGTGTTATAGAGTGTAGTACTACATTTCAGTGAAGTGTAAGGCTTTCCATTGCTGCCGAACGTGTTTCTTTCTCTATTTCAATGCTATTCTGCCTTGTATAACACACATTTACCACTCTAGTCTCCTTTAAGTAAAGAATATAGGATTCATACAGTGTTTCATGTCATCTTCACTCGAATTAAGGATTTCCCGGATCTTAGCTACCTTTTCTACACTAAGAACTGACTTGGAGAATCTCTTTCAGCTGTTCTAAACAAGTTCTCATCTGTTTACAGTCATTTTCTCTGAATTATCCATGTTTTCATGTAGTTTCCTATATTCTGCCTTCTGGTCCAAGTATAAGCTTTGCCCACTTTATCAAACAATTTCCTACACACTGTTATGAACTGAGGCAGCTCGGGAACATTGTCTCTCAACTGTGTTATAGAGTGTAGTACTACATTTCAGTGAAGTGTAAGGCTTTCCAAAGCTGCCGAACGTGTTTCTTTCTCTATTTCAATTGTATTCTGCATTGTATAACACACATTTACTACTCTAGTCTCCTTTAAGTAAAGAATATTGGATTCATACAGTGTTCCATGTGATCTTAACTCGAATTAAGGATTTCCCAGATCTTAGCTACCTTTTCTACACTAACAACTGACTTGGAGAATCTCTTTCAGCTGTTCTAAACAAGCTCTCATCTGTTTACAGTAATTTTCACTGAATTATTCATGTTTTCATGTAGTTTCCTATATTCTGCCTTCTGGTCCAAGTATAAGCTTTGCCCACTTTATCAAACAACTTCCTACACACTGTTATGAACTGAGGCAGCTCGGGAACATTGTCTCTCAACTGTGTTATAGAGTGTAGTACTACATTTCAGTGAAGTGTAAGGCTTTCCAAAGCTGCGGAACGTGTTTCTTTCTATATTTCAATGGTATTCTGCCTTGTATAACACACATTTACCACTGTAGTCTCCTTTAAGTAAAGAATATAGGATTCATACAGTGTTTCATGTCATCTTAACTCGAATCAGGATTTCCCGGATCTTAGCTACCTTTTCTACAATAAGAACGGACTTGGAGTATCTCTTTGAGCTGTTCTAAACAAGTTCTCATCTGTTTACAGTCATTTTCTCTGAATTATCCATGTTTTCATGTAGTTTCCTATATTCTGCCTTCTGGTCCAAGTATAAGCTTTGCCCACTTTATCAAACAACTTCGTACACACTGTTATGAACTGAGGCAGCTCGGGAACATTGTCTCTCAACTGTGTTATAGAGTGTCGTACTACATTTCAGTGAAGTGTAAGGCTTTTCAAAGCTGCCGAACGTGTTTCTTTCTCTATTTCAATGGTATTCTGCCTTGTATAACACACATTTACCACTCTAGTCTCCTTTAAGTAAAGAATATAGGATTCATACAGTGTTTCATGTCATCTTAACTCTAATTAAGGATTTCCCGGATCTTAGCTACCTTTTCTAACACTAAGAACTGACTTGGAGAATCTCTTTCAGCTGTTCTAAACAAGCTCTCATCTGTTTACAGTCATTTTCACTGAATTATTCATGTTTTCATGTAGTTTCCTATATTCTGCCTTCTGGTCCAAGTATAAGCTTTGCCCACTTTATCAAACAACTTCCTACACACTGTTATGAACTGAGGCAGCTCGGGAACATTGTCTCTCAACTGTGTTATAGAGTGTAGTACTACATTTCAGTGAAGTCTAAGGCTTTCCAAAGCTGCCGAACGTGTTTCTTTCTCTATTTCAATGGTATTCTGTCTTGTATAACACACATTTACCACTCTAGTCTCCTTTAAGTAAAGAATATAGGATTCATACAGAGTTTCATGTCATCTTAACTCGAATAAGGATTTCCCGGATCTTAGCTACCTTTTCTACAATAATAACTGACTTGGAGTATCTCTTTGAGCTGTTCTAAACAAGTTCTCATCTGTTTACAGTCATTTTCTCTGAATTATCCATGTTTTCATGTTGTTTCCTATATTCTGCCTTCTGGTCCAAGTATAAGCTTTGCCCACTTTATCAAACAACTTCCTACACACTGTTATGAACTGAGGCAGCTCAGGAACATTGTCTCTCAACTGTGTTATAGAGTGTAGTACTACATTTCAGTGAAGTGTAAGGCTTTCCAAAGCTGCCGAACGTGTTTCTTTCTCGATTTCAATGGTATTCTGCATTGTATAACACACATTTACTACTCTAGTCTCCTTTAAGTAAAGAATATAGGATTCATACAGTGTTCCATGTGATCTTAACTCGAATTAAGGATTTCCCAGATCTTAGCTACCTTTTCTACACTAACAACTGACTTGGAGAATCTCTTTCAGCTGTTCTAAACAAGCTCTCATCTGTTTACAGTAATTTTCACTGAATTATTCATGTTTTCATGTAGTTTCCTATATTCTGCCTTCTGGTCCAAGTATAAGCTTTGCCCACTTTATCAAACAACTTCCTACACACTGTTATGAACTGAGGCAGCTCGGGAACATTGTCTCTCAACTGTGTTATAGAGTGTAGTACTACATTTCAGTGAAGTGTAAGGCTTTCCAAAGCTGCGGAACGTGTTTCTTTCTATATTTCAATGGTATTCTGCCTTGTATAACACACATTTACCACTGTAGTCTCCTTTAAGTAAAGAATATAGGATTCATACAGTGTTTCATGTCATCTTAACTCGAATCAGGATTTCCCGGATCTTAGCTACCTTTTCTACAATAAGAACGGACTTGGAGTATCTCTTTGAGCTGTTCTAAACAAGTTCTCATCTGTTTACAGTCATTTTCTCTGAATTATCCATGTTTTCATGTAGTTTCCTATATTCTGCCTTCTGGTCCAAGTATAAGCTTTGCCCACTTTATCAAACAACTTCGTACACACTGTTATGAACTGAGGCAGCTCGGGAACATTGTCTCTCAACTGTGTTATAGAGTGTCGTACTACATTTCAGTGAAGTGTAAGGCTTTTCAAAGCTGCCGAACGTGTTTCTTTCTCTATTTCAATGGTATTCTGCCTTGTATAACACACATTTACCACTCTAGTCTCCTTTAAGTAAAGAATATAGGATTCATACAGTGTTTCATGTCATCTTAACTCAAATTAAGGATTTCCCGGATCTTAGCTACCTTTTCTAACACTAAGAACTGACTTGGAGAATCTCTTTCAGCTGTTCTAAACAAGCTCTCATCTGTTTACAGTCATTTTCACTGAATTATTCATGTTTTCATGTAGTTTCCTATATTCTGCCTTCTGGTCCAAGTATAAGCTTTGCCCACTTTATCAAACAACTTCCTACACACTGTTATGAACTGAGGCAGCTCGGGAACATTGTCTCTCAACTGTGTTATAGAGTGTAGTACTACATTTCAGTGAAGTGTAAGGCTTTCCAAAGCTGCCGAACGTGTTTCTTTCTCTATTTCAATGGTATTCTGCCTTGTATAACACACATTTACCACTCTAGTCTCCTTTAAGTAAAGAATATAGGATTCATACAGAGTTTCATGTCATCTTAACTCAAATAAGGATTTCCCGGATCTTAGCTACCTTTTCTACAATAAGAAGTGACTTGGAGTATCTCTTTGAGCTGTTCTAAACAAGTTCTCATCTGTTTACAGTCATTTTCTCTGAATTATCCATGTTTTCATGTAGTTTCCTATATTCTGCCTTCTGGTCCAAGTATAAGCTTTGCCCAGTTTATCAAACAACTTCGTACACACTGTTATGAACTGAGGCAGCTCGGGAACATTGTCTCTCAACTGTGTTATAGAGTGTCGTACTACATTTCAGTGAAGTGTAAGGCTTTTCAAAGCTGCCGAACGTGTTTCTTTCTCTATTTCAATGGTATTCTGCCTTGTATAACACACATTTACCACTCTAGTCTACTTTAAGTAAAGAATATAGGATTCATACAGTGTTTCATGTCATCGTAACTCTAATTAAGGATTTCCCGGATCTTAGCTACCTTTTTTAACACTAAGAACTGACTTGGAGAATCTCTTTCAGCTGTTCTAAACAAGCTCTCATCTGTTTACAGTCATTTTCACTGAATTATTCATGTTTAAATGTAGTTTCATATATTCTGCCTTCTGATCCAAGTATAAGCTTTGCCCACTTTATCAAACAACTTCCTACACACTGATATGAACTGAGGCAGCTTGGGAACATTGTCTCTCAACTGTGTTATAGAGTGTAGTACTACATTTCAGTGAAGTGTATGGCTTTCCAAAGCTGCCGAACGTGTTTCTTTCTCTATTTCAATGGTATTCTGCCTTGTATAACACACATTTACCACTCTATTCTCCTTTAAGTAAAGAATATAGGATTCATACAGTGTTTCATGTAATCTTAACTCGAATTAAGGATTTCCCGGATCTTAGCTACCTTTTCTACACTAAGAACTGACTTGGAGAATCTCTTTCAGCTGTTCTAAACAAGTTCTCATCTGTTTACAGTCATTTTCTCTGAATTATCCATGTTTTCATGTAGTTTCCTATATTCTGCCTTCTGGTCCAAGTATAAGCTTTGCCCACTTTATCAAACAACTTCCTACACACTGTTATGAACTGAGGCAGCTCGGGAACATTGTCTCTCAACTGTGTTATAGAGTGTAGTACTACATTTCAGTGAAGTGTAAGGCTTTTCAAAGCTGCCGAACGTGTTTCTTTCTCTATTTAAATGGTATTCTGCCTTGTATAACACACATTTACCACTCTAGTCTCCTTTAAGTAAAGAATATAGGATTCATACAGAGTTTCATGTCATCTTAACTCGAATAAGGATTTCCCGGATCTTAGCTACCTTTTCTATAATAAGAACTGACTTGGAGTATCTCTTTGAGCTGTTCTAAACAAGTTCTCATCTGTTTACATTCATTTTCTCTGAATTATCCATGTTTTCATGTAGTTTCCTATATTCTGCCTTCTGGTCCAAGTATAAGCTTTGCCCACTTTATCAAACAACTTCCTACACACTGTTATGAACTGAGGCAGCTCGGGAACATTGTCTCTCAACTGTGTTATAGAGTGTAGTACTACATTTCAGTGAAGTGTAAGGCTTTCCAAAGCTGCCGAACGTGTTTCTTTCTCTATTTCAATGCTATTCTGCCTTGTATAACACACATTTACCACTCTAGTCTCCTTTAAGTAAAGAATATAGGATTCATACAGTGTTTCATGTCATCTTCACTCGAATTAAGGATTTCCCGGATCTTAGCTACCTTTTCTACACTAAGAACTGACTTGGAGAATCTCTTTCAGCTGTTCTAAACAAGTTCTCATCTGTTTACAGTCATTTTCTCTGAATTATCCATGTTTTCATGTAGTTTCCTATATTCTGCCTTCTGGTCCAAGTATAAGCTTTGCCCACTTTATCAAACAATTTCCTACACACTGTTATGAACTGAGGCAGCTCGGGAACATTGTCTCTCAACTGTGTTATAGAGTGTAGTACTACATTTCAGTGAAGTGTAAGGCTTTCCAAAGCTGCCGAACGTGTTTCTTTCTCTATTTCAATTGTATTCTGCATTGTATAACACACATTTACTACTCTAGTCTCCTTTAAGTAAAGAATATTGGATTCATACAGTGTTCCATGTGATCTTAACTCGAATTAAGGATTTCCCAGATCTTAGCTACCTTTTCTACACTAACAACTGACTTGGAGAATCTCTTTCAGCTGTTCTAAACAAGCTCTCATCTGTTTACAGTAATTTTCACTGAATTATTCATGTTTTCATGTAGTTTCCTATATTCTGCCTTCTGGTCCAAGTATAAGCTTTGCCCACTTTATCAAACAACTTCCTACACACTGTTATGAACTGAGGCAGCTCGGGAACATTGTCTCTCAACTGTGTTATAGAGTGTAGTACTACATTTCAGTGAAGTGTAAGGCTTTCCAAAGCTGCGGAACGTGTTTCTTTCTATATTTCAATGGTATTCTGCCTTGTATAACACACATTTACCACTGTAGTCTCCTTTAAGTAAAGAATATAGGATTCATACAGTGTTTCATGTCATCTTAACTCGAATCAGGATTTCCCGGATCTTAGCTACCTTTTCTACAATAAGAACGGACTTGGAGTATCTCTTTGAGCTGTTCTAAACAAGTTCTCATCTGTTTACAGTCATTTTCTCTGAATTATCCATGTTTTCATGTAGTTTCCTATATTCTGCCTTCTGGTCCAAGTATAAGCTTTGCCCACTTTATCAAACAACTTCGTACACACTGTTATGAACTGAGGCAGCTCGGGAACATTGTCTCTCAACTGTGTTATAGAGTGTCGTACTACATTTCAGTGAAGTGTAAGGCTTTTCAAAGCTGCCGAACGTGTTTCTTTCTCTATTTCAATGGTATTCTGCCTTGTATAACACACATTTACCACTCTAGTCTCCTTTAAGTAAAGAATATAGGATTCATACAGTGTTTCATGTCATCTTAACTCTAATTAAGGATTTCCCGGATCTTAGCTACCTTTTCTAACACTAAGAACTGACTTGGAGAATCTCTTTCAGCTGTTCTAAACAAGCTCTCATCTGTTTACAGTCATTTTCACTGAATTATTCATGTTTTCATGTAGTTTCCTATATTCTGCCTTCTGGTCCAAGTATAAGCTTTGCCCACTTTATCAAACAACTTCCTACACACTGTTATGAACTGAGGCAGCTCGGGAACATTGTCTCTCAACTGTGTTATAGAGTGTAGTACTACATTTCAGTGAAGTCTAAGGCTTTCCAAAGCTGCCGAACGTGTTTCTTTCTCTATTTCAATGGTATTCTGTCTTGTATAACACACATTTACCACTCTAGTCTCCTTTAAGTAAAGAATATAGGATTCATACAGAGTTTCATGTCATCTTAACTCGAATAAGGATTTCCCGGATCTTAGCTACCTTTTCTACAATAATAACTGACTTGGAGTATCTCTTTGAGCTGTTCTAAACAAGTTCTCATCTGTTTACAGTCATTTTCTCTGAATTATCCATGTTTTCATGTTGTTTCCTATATTCTGCCTTCTGGTCCAAGTATAAGCTTTGCCCACTTTATCAAACAACTTCCTACACACTGTTATGAACTGAGGCAGCTCAGGAACATTGTCTCTCAACTGTGTTATAGAGTGTAGTACTACATTTCAGTGAAGTGTAAGGCTTTCCAAAGCTGCCGAACGTGTTTCTTTCTCGATTTCAATGGTATTCTGCATTGTATAACACACATTTACTACTCTAGTCTCCTTTAAGTAAAGAATATAGGATTCATACAGTGTTCCATGTGATCTTAACTCGAATTAAGGATTTCCCAGATCTTAGCTACCTTTTCTACACTAACAACTGACTTGGAGAATCTCTTTCAGCTGTTCTAAACAAGCTCTCATCTGTTTACAGTAATTTTCACTGAATTATTCATGTTTTCATGTAGTTTCCTATATTCTGCCTTCTGGTCCAAGTATAAGCTTTGCCCACTTTATCAAACAACTTCCTACACACTGTTATGAACTGAGGCAGCTCGGGAACATTGTCTCTCAACTGTGTTATAGAGTGTAGTACTACATTTCAGTGAAGTGTAAGGCTTTCCAAAGCTGCGGAACGTGTTTCTTTCTATATTTCAATGGTATTCTGCCTTGTATAACACACATTTACCACTGTAGTCTCCTTTAAGTAAAGAATATAGGATTCATACAGTGTTTCATGTCATCTTAACTCGAATCAGGATTTCCCGGATCTTAGCTACCTTTTCTACAATAAGAACGGACTTGGAGTATCTCTTTGAGCTGTTCTAAACAAGTTCTCATCTGTTTACAGTCATTTTCTCTGAATTATCCATGTTTTCATGTAGTTTCCTATATTCTGCCTTCTGGTCCAAGTATAAGCTTTGCCCACTTTATCAAACAACTTCGTACACACTGTTATGAACTGAGGCAGCTCGGGAACATTGTCTCTCAACTGTGTTATAGAGTGTCGTACTACATTTCAGTGAAGTGTAAGGCTTTTCAAAGCTGCCGAACGTGTTTCTTTCTCTATTTCAATGGTATTCTGCCTTGTATAACACACATTTACCACTCTAGTCTCCTTTAAGTAAAGAATATAGGATTCATACAGTGTTTCATGTCATCTTAACTCTAATTAAGGATTTCCCGGATCTTAGCTACCTTTTCTAACACTAAGAACTGACTTGGAGAATCTCTTTCAGCTGTTCTAAACAAGCTCTCATCTGTTTACAGTCATTTTCACTGAATTATTCATGTTTTCATGTAGTTTCCTATATTCTGCCTTCTGGTCCAAGTATAAGCTTTGCCCACTTTATCAAACAACTTCCTACACACTGTTATGAACTGAGGCAGCTCGGGAACATTGTCTCTCAACTGTGTTATAGAGTGTAGTACTACATTTCAGTGAAGTCTAAGGCTTTCCAAAGCTGCCGAACGTGTTTCTTTCTCTATTTCAATGGTATTCTGCCTTGTATAACACACATTTACCACTCTAGTCTCCTTTAAGTAAAGAATATAGGATTCATACAGAGTTTCATGTCATCTTAACTCGAATAAGGATTTCCCGGATCTTAGCTACCTTTTCTACAATAATAACTGACTTGGAGTATCTCTTTGAGCTGTTCTAAACAAGTTCTCATCTGTTTACAGTCATTTTCTCTGAATTATCCATGTTTTCATGTTGTTTCCTATATTCTGCCTTCTGGTCCAAGTATAAGCTTTGCCCACTTTATCAAACAACTTCCTACACACTGTTATGAACTGAGGCAGCTCAGGAACATTGTCTCTCAACTGTGTTATAGAGTGTAGTACTACATTTCAGTGAAGTGTAAGGCTTTCCAAAGCTGCCGAACGTGTTTCTTTCTCGATTTCAATGGTATTCTGCATTGTATAACACACATTTACTACTCTAGTCTCCTTTAAGTAAAGAATATAGGATTCATACATTGTTCCATGTGATCTTAACTCGAATTAAGGATTTTCCATATCTTAGCTACCTTTTCTACACTAACAACTGACTTGGAGAATCTCTTTCAGCTGTTCTAAACAAGCTCTCATCTGTTTACAGTAATTTTCACTGAATTATTCATGTTTTCATGTAGATTCCTATATTCTGCCTTCTGATCCAAGTATAAGCTTTGCCCACTTTATCAAACAACTTCCTACACACTGTTATGAACTGAGGCAGCTCGGGAACATTGTCTCTCAACTGTGTTATAGAGTGTAGTAATACATTTCAGTGAAGTGTAAGGCTTTCCAAAGCTGCCGAATGTGTTTCTTTCTATATTTCAATGGTATTCTGCCTTGTATAACACACATTTACCACTCTAGTCTCCTTTAAGTAAAGAATATAGGATTCATACAGTGTTTCATGTGATCTTAACTCGAATTAAGGATTTCCCGGATCTTAGCTACCTTTTCTAACACTAAGAACTGACTTGGAGAATGTCTTTGAGCTGTTCTAAACAAGTTCTCATCTGTTTACAGTCATTTTCTCTGAATTATCCATGTTTTCATGTTGTTTCCTATGTTCTGCCTTCTGGTCCAAGTATAAGCTTTGCCCACTTTATCAAACAACTTCCTACACACTGTTATGAACTGAGGCAGCTCAGGAACATTGTCTCTCAACTGTGTTATAGAGTGTAGTGCTACATTTCAGTGAAGTGTATGGCTTTCCAAAGCTGCCGAACGTGTTTCTTTCTCTATTTCAATTGTATTCTGCATTGTATAACACACATTTACTACTCTAGTCTCCTTTAAGTAAAGAATATAGGATTCATACAGTGTTCCATGTGATCTTAACTCGAATTAAGGATTTCCCAGATCTTAGCTACCTTTTCTACACTAACAACTAACTTGGAGAATCTCTTTCAGCTGTTCTAAACAAGCTCTCATCTGTTTACAGTAATTTTCACTGAATTATTCATGTTTTCATGTAGTTTCCTATATTCTGCCTTCTGGTCCAAGTATAAGCTTTGCCCACTTTATCAAACAACTTCCTACACACTGATATGAACTGAGGCAGCTCGGGAACATTGTCTCTCAACTGTGTTATAGAGTGTAGTACTATATTTCAGTGAAGTGTAAGGCTTTCCAAAGCTGCCGAACGTGTTTCTTTCTCTATTTCAATGGTATTCTGCCTTGTATAACACACATTTACCACTCTAGTCTCCTTTAAGTAAAGAATATAGGATTCATACAGAGTTTCATGTCATCTTAACTCAAATAAGGATTTCCCGGATCTTAGCTACCTTTTCTACAATAAGAAGTGACTTGGAGTATCTCTTTGAGCTGTTCTAAACAAGTTCTCATCTGTTTACAGTCATTTTCTCTGAATTATCCATGTTTTCATGTAGTTTCCTATATTCTGCCTTCTGGTCCAAGTATAAGCTTTGCCCACTTTATCAAACAACTTCGTACACACTGTTATGAACTGAGGCAGCTCGGGAACATTGTCTCTCAACTGTGTTATAGAGTGTCGTACTACATTTCAGTGAAGTGTAAGGCTTTTCAAAGCTGCCGAACGTGTTTCTTTCTCTATTTCAATGGTATTCTGCCTTGTATAACACACATTTACCACTCTAGTCTCCTTTAAGTAAAGAATATAGGATTCATACAGTGTTTCATGTCATCTTAACTCTAATTAAGGATTTCCCGGATCTTAGCTACCTTTTCTAACACTAAGAACTGACTTGGAGAATCTCTTTCAGCTGTTCTAAACAAGCTCTCATCTGTTTACAGTCATTTTCACTGAATTATTCATGTTTTCATGTAGTTTCCTATATTCTGCCTTCTGATCCAAGTATAAGCTTTGCCCACTTTATCAAACAACTTCCTACACACTGATATGAACTGAGGCAGCTTGGGAACATTGTCTCTCAACTGTGTTATAGAGTGTAGTACTACATTTCAGTGAAGTGTATGGCTTTCCAAAGCTGCCGAACGTGTTTCTTTCTCTATTTAAATGGTATACTGCATTGTATAACACACATTTACTACTCTAGTCTCCTTTAAGTAAAGAATATAGGATTCATACAGTGTTCCATGTGATCTTAACTCGAATTAAGGATTTCCCAGATCTTAGCTACCTTTTCTACACTAACAACTGACTTGGAGAATCTCTTTCAGCTGTTCTAAACAAGCTCTCATCTGTTTACAGTAATTTTCACTGAATTATTCATGTTTTCATGTAGTTTCCTATATTCTGCCTTCTGGTCCAAGTATAAGCTTTGCCCACTTTATCAAACAACTTCTACACACTGTTATGAACTGAGGCAGCTCGGGAACATTGTCTCTCAACTGTGTTATAGAGTGTAGTACTACATTTCAGTGAAGTCTAAGGCTTTCCAAAGCTGCCGAACGTGTTTCTTTCTCTATTTCAATGGTATTCTGCCTTGTATAACACACATTTACCACTCTAGTCTCCTTTAAGTAAAGAATATAGGATTCATACAGAGTTTCATGTCATCTTAACTCGAATAAGGATTTCCCGGATCTTAGCTACCTTTTCTACAATAAGAACTGACTTGGAGTATCTCTTTGAGCTGTTCTAAACAAGTTCTCATCTGTTTACAGTCATTTTCTCTGAATTATCCATGTTTTCATGTTGTTTCCTATATTCTGCCTTCTGGTCCAAGTATAAGCTTTGCCCACTTTATCAAACAACTTCCTACACACTGTTATGAACTGAGGCAGCTCGGGAACATTGTCTCTCAACTGTGTTATAGAGTGTCGTACTACATTTCAGTGAAGTGTAAGGCTTTTCAAAGCTGCCGAACGTGTTTCTTTCTCTATTTCAATGGTATTCTGCCTTGTATAACACACATTTACCACTCTAGTCTCCTTTAAGTAAAGAATATAGGATTCATACAGTGTTTCATGTCATCTTAACTCTAATTAAGGATTTCCCGGATCTTAGCTACCTTTTCTAACACTAAGAACTGACTTGGAGAATCTCTTTCAGCTGTTCTAAACAAGCTCTCATCTGTTTACAGTCATTTTCACTGAATTATTCATGTTTTCATGTAGTTTCCTATATTCTGCCTTCTGATCCAAGTATAAGCTTTGCCCACTTTATCAAACAACTTCCTACACACTGATATGAACTGAGGCAGCTTGGGAACATTGTCTCTCAACTGTGTTATAGAGTGTAGTACTACATTTCAGTGAAGTGTATGGCTTTCCAAAGCTGCCGAACGTGTTTCTTTCTCTATTTAAATGGTATACTGCATTGTATAACACACATTTACTACTCTAGTCTCCTTTAAGTAAAGAATATAGGATTCATACAGTGTTCCATGTGATCTTAACTCGAATTAAGGATTTCCCAGATCTTAGCTACCTTTTCTACACTAACAACTGACTTGGAGAATCTCTTTCAGCTGTTCTAAACAAGCTCTCATCTGTTTACAGTAATTTTCACTGAATTATTCATGTTTTCATGTAGTTTCCTATATTCTGCCTTCTGGTCCAAGTATAAGCTTTGCCCACTTTATCAAACAACTTCTACACACTGTTATGAACTGAGGCAGCTCGGGAACATTGTCTCTCAACTGTGTTATAGAGTGTAGTACTACATTTCAGTGAAGTCTAAGGCTTTCCAAAGCTGCCGAACGTGTTTCTTTCTCTATTTCAATGGTATTCTGCCTTGTATAACACACATTTACCACTCTAGTCTCCTTTAAGTAAAGAATATAGGATTCATACAGAGTTTCATGTCATCTTAACTCGAATAAGGATTTCCCGGATCTTAGCTACCTTTTCTACAATAAGAACTGACTTGGAGTATCTCTTTGAGCTGTTCTAAACAAGTTCTCATCTGTTTACAGTCATTTTCTCTGAATTATCCATGTTTTCATGTTGTTTCCTATATTCTGCCTTCTGGTCCAAGTATAAGCTTTGCCCACTTTATCAAACAACTTCCTACACACTGTTATGAACTGAGGCAGCTCAGGAACATTGTCTCTCAACTGTGTTATAGAGTGTAGTACTACATTTCAGTGAAGTGTAAGGCTTTCCAAAGCTGCCGAACGTGTTTCTTTCTCTATTTCAATGGTATTCTGCCTTGTATAACACACATTTACCACTCTAGTCTCCTTTAAGTAAAGAATATAGGATTCATACATTGTTCCATGTGATCTTAACTCGAATTAAGGATTTTCCATATCTTAGCTACCTTTTCTACACTAACAACTGACTTGGAGAATCTCTTTCAGCTGTTCTAAACAAGCTCTCATCTGTTTACAGTAATTTTCACTGAATTATTCATGTTTTCATGTAGTTTCCTATATTCTGCCTTCTGATCCAAGTATAAGCTTTGCCCACTTTATCAAACAACTTCCTACACACTGTTATGAACTGAGGCAGCTCGGGAACATTGTCTCTCAACTGTGTTATAGAGTGTAGTAATACATTTCAGTGAAGTGTAAGGCTTTCCAAAGCTGCCGAATGTGTTTCTTTCTATATTTCAATGGTATTCTGCCTTGTATAACACACATTTACCACTCTAGTCTCCTTTAAGTAAAGAATATAGGATTCATACAGTGTTTCATGTGATCTTAACTCGAATTAAGGATTTCCCGGATCTTAGCTATCTTTTCTAACACTAAGAACTGACTTGGAGAATGTCTTTGAGCTGTTCTAAACAAGTTCTCATCTGTTTACAGTCATTTTCTCTGAATTATCCATGTTTTCATGTAGTTTCCTATGTTCTGCCTTCTGGTCCAAGTATAAGCTTTGCCCACTTTATCAAACAACTTCCTACACACTGTTATGAACTGAGGCAGCTCAGGAACATTGTCTCTCAACTGTGTTATAGAGTGTAGTACTACATTTCAGTGAAGTGTATGGCTTTCCAAAGCTGCTGAACGTGTTTCTTTCTCTATTTCAATTGTATTCTGCATTGTATAACACACATTTACTACTCTAGTCTCCTTTAAGTAAAGAATATAGGATTCATACAGTGTTCCATGTGATCTTAACTCGAATTAAGGATTTCCCAGATCTTAGCTACCTTTTCTACACTAACAACTGACTTGGAGAATCTCTTTCAGCTGTTCTAAACAAGCTCTCATCTGTTTACAGTAATTTTCACTGAATTATTCATGTTTTCATGTAGATTCCTATATTCTGCCTTCTGGTCCAAGTATAAGCTTTGCCCACTTTATCAAACAACTTCCTACACACTGATATGAACTGAGGCAGCTCGGGAACATTGTCTCTCAACTGTGTTATAGAGTGTAGTACTATATTTCAGTGAAGTGTAAGGCTTTCCAAAGCTGCCAAACGTGTTTCTTTCTCTATTTCAATGGTATTCTGCCTTGTATAACACACATTTACCACTCTAGTCTCCTTTAAGTAAAGAATATAGGATTCATACAGAGTTTCATGTCATCTTAACTCAAATAAGGATTTCCCGGATCTTAGCTACCTTTTCTACAATAAGAAGTGACTTGGAGTATCTCTTTGAGCTGTTCTAAACAAGTTCTCATCTGTTTACAGTCATTTTCTCTGAATTATCCATGTTTTCATGTAGTTTCCTATATTCTGCCTTCTGGTCCAAGTATAAGCTTTGCCCACTTTATCAAACAACTTCCCACACACTGTTATGAACTGAGGCAGCTCGGGAACATTGTCTCTCAACTGTGTTATAGAGTGTAGTACTACATTTCAGTGAAGTGTAAGGCTTTCCAAAGCTGCCGAACGTGTTTCTTTCTCTATTTCAATGGTATTCTGCCTTGTATAACACATATTTATGACTCTAGTCTCCTTTAAGTAAAGAATATAGGATTCATACAGTGTTTCATGTGATCTTAACTCGAATTAAGGAATTCCCAGATCTTAGCCACCTTATCTACACTAAAAACTGACTTGGAGAATCTCTTTCAGCTGTTCTAAACAAGCTCTCAGCTGTTTACAGAAATTTTCTCTGAATTTTCCATGTTTTCATGTAGTTTCCTATATTCTGCCTTCTGGTCCAAGTATAAGCTTTGCCCACTTTATCAAACAACTTCCTACACACTGTTATGAACTGAGGCAGCTCGGGAACATTGTCTCTCAACTGTGTTATAGAGTGTAGTACTACATTTCAGTGAAGTGTAAGGCTTTCCAAAGCTGCCGAACGTGTTTCTTTCTCTATTTCAATTGTATTCTGCATTGTATAACACACATTTACTACTCTAGTCTCCTTTAAGTAAAGAATATAGGGTTCATACAGTGTTCCATGTGATCTTAACTCGAATTAAGGATTTCCCAGATCTTAGCTACCTTTTCTACACTAACAACTGACTTGGAGAATCTCTTTCAGCTGTTCTAAAAAAGCTCTCATCTGTTTACAGTAATTTTCACTGAATTATTCATGTTTTCATGTAGTTTCCTATATTCTGCCTTCTGGTCCAAGTATAAGCTTTGCCCACTTTATCAAACAACTTCCTACACACTGTTATGAACTGAGGCAGCTCGGGAACATTGTCTCTCAACTGTGTTATAGAGTGTAGTACTACATTTCAGTGAAGTGTAAGGCTTTCCAAAGCTGCCGAACGTGTTTCTTTCTATATTTCAATGGTATTCTGCCTTGTATAACACACATTTACCACTGTAGTCTCCTTTAAGTAAAGAATATAGGATTCATACAGTGTTTCATATCATCTTAACTCGAATCAGGATTGCCCGGATCTTAGCTACCTTTTCTACAATAAGAACGGACTTGGAGTATCTCTTTGAGCTGTTCTAAACAAGTTCTCATCTGTTTACAGTCATTTTCTCTGAATTATCCATGTTTTCATGTAGTTTCCTATATTCTGCCTTCTGGTCCAAGTATAAGCTTTGCCCACTTTATCAAACAACTTCCTACACACTGTTAGGAACTGAGGCAGCTCGGGAACATTGTCTCTCAACTGTGTTATAGACTGTACTACTACATTTCAGTGAAGTGTAAGGCTTTCCAAAGCTACCGAACGTGTTTCTTTCTCTATTTCAATGGTATTCTGCCTTGTATAACACACATTTACCACTCTAATCTCCTTTAAGTAAAGAATATAGGATTCATACAGTGTTTCATGTAATCTTAACTCGAATTAAGGATTTCCCGGATCTTAGCTACCTTTTCTACACTAAGAACTGACTTGGAGAATCTCTTTCAGCTGTTCTAAACAAGTTCTCATCTGTTTACAGTCATTTTCTCTGAATTATCCATGTTTTCATGTAGTTTCCTATATTCTGCCTTCTGGTCCAAGTATAAGCTTTGCCCACTTTATCAAACAACTTCGTACACACTGTTATGAACTGAGGCAGCTCGGGAACATTGTCTCTCAACTGTGTTATAGAGTGTAGTACTACATTTCAGTGAAGTGTAAGGCTTTCCAAAGCTGCCGAACGTGTTTCTTTCTCTATTTCAATGGTATTCTGCCTTGTATAACACATATTTATGACTCTAGTCTCCTTTAAGTAAAGAATATAGGATTCATACAGTGTTCCATGTGATCTTAACTCGAATTAAGGATTTCCCAGATCTTAGCTACCTTTTCTACACTAACAACTGACTTGGAGAATCTCTTTCAGCTGTTCTAAACAAGCTCTCATCTGTTTACAGTAATTTTCACTGAATTATTCATGTTTTCATGTAGATTCTTATATTCTGCCTTCTGGTCCAAGTATAAGCTTTGCCCACTTTATCAAACAACTTCCTACACACTGATATGAACTGAGGCAGCTCGGGAACATTGTCTCTCAACTGTGTTATAGAGTGTAGTACTATATTTCAGTGAAGTGTAAGGCTTTCCAAAGCTGCCGAACGTGTTTCTTTCTCTATTTCAATGGTATTCTGCCTTGTATAACACACATTTACCACTCTAGTCTCCTTTAAGTAAAGAATATAGGATTCATACAGAGTTTCATGTCATCTTAACTCAAATAAGGATTTCCCGGATCTTAGCTACCTTTTCTACAATAAGAAGTGACTTGGAGTATCTCTTTGAGCTGTTCTAAACAAGTTCTCATCTGTTTACAGTCATTTTCTCTGAATTATCCATGTTTTCATGTAGTTTCCTATATTCTGCCTTCTGGTCCAAGTATAAGCTTTGCCCACTTTATCAAACAACTTCCCACACACTGTTATGAACTGAGGCAGCTCGGGAACATTGTCTCTCAACTGTGTTATAGAGTGTAGTACTACATTTCAGTGAAGTGTAAGGCTTTCCAAAGCTGCCGAACGTGTTTCTTTCTCTATTTCAATGGTATTCTGCCTTGTATAACACATATTTATGACTCTAGTCTCCTTTAAGTAAAGAATATAGGATTCATACAGTGTTTCATGTGATCTTAACTCGAATTAAGGAATTCCCAGATCTTAGCCACCTTATCTACACTAAAAACTGACTTGGAGAATCTCTTTCAGCTGTTCTAAACAAGCTCTCAGCTGTTTACAGAAATTTTCTCTGAATTTTCCATGTTTTCATGTAGTTTCCTATATTCTGCCTTCTGGTCCAAGTATAAGCTTTGCCCACTTTATCAAACAACTTCCTACACACTGTTATGAACTGAGGCAGCTCGGGAACATTGTCTCTCAACTGTGTTATAGAGTGTAGTACTACATTTCAGTGAAGTGTAAGGCTTTCCAAAGCTGCCGAACGTGTTTCTTTCTCTATTTCAATTGTATTCTGCATTGTATAACACACATTTACTACTCTAGTCTCCTTTAAGTAAAGAATATAGGGTTCATACAGTGTTCCATGTGATCTTAACTCGAATTAAGGATTTCCCAGATCTTAGCTACCTTTTCTACACTAACAACTGACTTGGAGAATCTCTTTCAGCTGTTCTAAACAAGCTCTCATCTGTTTACAGTAATTTTCACTGAATTATTCATGTTTTCATGTAGTTTCCTATATTCTGCCTTCTGGTCCAAGTATAAGCTTTGCCCACTTTATCAAACAACTTCCTACACACTGTTATGAACTGAGGCAGCTCGGGAACATTGTCTCTCAACTGTGTTATAGAGTGTAGTACTACATTTCAGTGAAGTGTAAGGCTTTCCAAAGCTGCCGAACGTGTTTCTTTCTATATTTCAATGGTATTCTGCCTTGTATAACACACATTTACCACTGTAGTCTCCTTTAAGTAAAGAATATAGGATTCATACAGTGTTTCATGTCATCTTAACTCGAATCAGGATTGCCCGGATCTTAGCTACCTTTTCTACAATAAGAACGGACTTGGAGTATCTCTTTGAGCTGTTCTAAACAAGTTCTCATCTGTTTACAGTCATTTTCTCTGAATTATCCATGTTTTCATGTAGTTTCCTATATTCTGCCTTCTGGTCCAAGTATAAGCTTTGCCCACTTTATCAAACAACTTCCTACACACTGTTAGGAACTGAGGCAGCTCGGGAACATTGTCTCTCAACTGTGTTATAGACTGTACTACTACATTTCAGTGAAGTGTAAGGCTTTCCAAAGCTACCGAACGTGTTTCTTTCTCTATTTCAATGGTATTCTGCCTTGTATAACACACATTTACCACTCTAATCTCCTTTAAGTAAAGAATATAGGATTCATACAGTGTTTCATGTAATCTTAACTCGAATTAAGGATTTCCCGGATCTTAGCTACCTTTTCTACACTAAGAACTGACTTGGAGAATCTCTTTCAGCTGTTCTAAACAAGTTCTCATCTGTTTACAGTCATTTTCTCTGAATTATCCATGTTTTCATGTAGTTTCCTATATTCTGCCTTCTGGTCCAAGTATAATCTTTGCCCACTTTATCAAACAACTTCCTACACACTGATATGAACTGAGGCAGCTCGGGAACATTGTCTCTCAACTGTGTTATAGAGTGTAGTACTACATTTCAGTGAAGTGTAAGGCTTTCGAAAGCTGCCGAACATGTTTCTTTCTCTATTTCAATGGTATTCTGCCTTGTATAACACACATTTACCACTCTAGTCTCCTTTAAGTAAAGAATATAGGATTCATACAGTGTTTCATGTGATCTTAACTCGAATTACGGATTTCCCGGATCTTAGCTACCTTTTCTAACACTAAGAACTGACTTGGAGAATCTCTTTCAGCTGTTCTAAACAAGCTCTCATCTGTTTACAGTCATTTTCACTGAATTATTCATGTTTTCATGTAGTTTCCTATATTCTGCCTTCTGGTCCAAGTATAATCTTTGCCCACTTTATCAAACAACTTCCTACACACTGATATGAACTGAGGCAGCTCGGGAACATTGTCTCTCAACTGTGTTATAGAGTGTAGTACTACATTTCAGTGAAGTGTAAGGCTTTCGAAAGCTGCCGAACATGTTTCTTTCTCTATTTCAATGGTATTCTGCCTTGTATAACACACATTTACCACTCTAGTCTCCTTTAAGTAAAGAATATAGGATTCATACAGTGTTTCATGTGATCTTAACTCGAATTAAGGATTTCCCGGATCTTAGCTACCTTTTCTAACACTAAGAACTGACTTGGAGAATCTCTTTCAGCTGTTCTAAACAAGCTCTCATCTGTTTACAGTCATTTTCACTGAATTATTCATGTTTTCATGTAGTTTCCTATATTCTGCCTTCTGGTCCAAGTATAATCTTTGCCCACTTTATCAAACAACTTCCTACACACTGATATGAACTGAGGCAGCTCGGGAACATTGTCTCTCAACTGTGTTATAGAGTGTAGTACTGCATTTCAGTGAAGTGTAAGGCTTTCGAAAGCTGCCGAACATGTTTCTTTCTCTATTTCAATGGTATTCTGCCTTGTATAACACACATTTACCACTCTAGTCTCCTTTAAGTAAAGAATATAGGATTCATACAGTGTTTCATGTGATCTTAACTCGAATTAAGGATTTCCCGGATCTTAGCTACCTTTTCTAACACTAAGAACTGACTTGGAGAATGTCTTTGAGCTGTTCTAAACAAGTTCTCATCTGTTTACAGTCATTTTCTCTGAATTATCCATGTTTTCATGTAGTTTCCTATGTTCTGCCTTCTGGTCCAAGTATAAGCTTTGCCCACTTTATCAAACAACTTCCTACACACTGTTATGAACTGAGGCAGCTCAGGAACATTGTCTCTCAACTGTGTTATAGAGTGTAGTACTACATTTCAGTGAAGTGTATGGCTTTCCAAAGCTGCCGAACGTGTTTCTTTCTCTATTTCAATTGTATTCTGCATTGTATAACACACATTTACTACTCTAGTCTCCTTTAAGTAAAGAATATAGGATTCATACAGTGTTCCATGTGATCTTAACTCGAATTAAGGATTTCCCAGATCTTAGCTACCTTTTCTACACTAACAACTGACTTGGAGAATCTCTTTCAGCTGTTCTAAACAAGCTCTCATCTGTTTACAGTAATTTTCACAGAATTATTCATGTTTTCATGTAGTTTCCTATATTCTGCCTTCTGGTCCAAGTATAAGCTTTGCCCACTTTATCAAACAACTTCCTACACACTGATATGAACTGAGGCAGCTCGGGAACATTGTCTCTCAACTGTGTTATAGAGTGTAGTACTACATTTCAGTGAAGTGTAAGGCTTTCCAAAGCTGCCGAACTTGTTTCTTTCTCTATTTCAATGGTATTCTGCCTTGTATAACACACATTTACCACTCTAGTCTCCTTTAAGTAAAGAATATAGGATTCATACAGAGTTTCATGTCATCTTAACTCAAATAAGGATTTCCCGGATCTTAGCTACCTTTTCTACAATAAGAAGTGACTTGGAGTATCTCTTTGAGCTGTTCTAAACAAGTTCTCATCTGTTTACAGTCATTTTCTCTGAATTATCCATGTTTTCATGTAGTTTCCTATATTCTGCCTTCTGGTCCAAGTATAAGCTTTGCCCACTTTATCAAACAACTTCCCACACACTGTTATGAACTGAGGCAGCTCGGGAACATTGTCTCTCAACTGTGTTATAGAGTGTAGTACTACATTTCAGTGAAGTGTAAGGCTTTCCAAAGCTGCCGAACGTGTTTCTTTCTCTATTTCAATGGTATTCTGCCTTGTATAACACACATTTATGACTCTAGTCTCCTTTAAGTAAAGAATATAGGATTCATACAGTGTTTCATGTGATCTTAACTCGAATTAAGGAATTCCCAGATCTTAGCCACCTTATCTACACTAAAAACTGACTTGGAGAATCTCTTTCAGCTGTTCTAAACAAGCTCTCATCTGTTTACAGAAATTTTCTCTGAATTTTCCATGTTTTCATGTAGTTTCCTATATTCTGCCTTCTGGTCCAAGTATAAGCTTTGCCAACTTTATCAAACAACTTCCTACACACTGTTAGGAACTGAGGCAGCTCGGGAACATTGTCTCTCAACTGTGTTATAGAGTGTAGTACCACATTTCAGTGAAGTGTAAGGCTTTCCAAAGCTGCCGAACGTGTTTCTTTCTCTATTTCAATCGTATTCTGCCTTGTATAACACACATTTACCACTCTAGTCTCCTTTAAGTAAAGAATATAGGATTCATACAGTGTTTCATGTCATCTTAACTCTAATTAAGGATTTCCCGGATCTTAGCTACCTTTTCTAACACTAAGAACTGACTTGGAGAATCTCTTTCAGCTGTTCTAAACAAGCTCTCATCTGTTTACAGTCATTTTCACTGAATTATTCATGTTTTCATGTAGTTTCCTATATTCTGCCTTCTGGTCCAAGTATAAGCTTTGCCCACTTTATCAAACAACTTCCTACACACTGATATGAACTGAGGCAGCTTGGGAACATTGTCTCTCAACTGTGTTATAGAGTGTAGTACTACATTTCAGTGAAGTGTATGGCTTTCCAAAGCTGCCGAACGTGTTTCCTTCTCTATTTAAATGGTATACTGCATTGTATAACACACATTTACTACTCTAGTCTCCTTTAAGTAAAGAATATAGGATTCATACAGTGTTCCATGTGATCTTAACTCGAATTAAGGATTTCCCAGATCTTAGCTACCTTTTCTACACTAACAACTGACTTGGAGAATCTCTTTCAGCTGTTCTAAACAAGCTCTCATCTGTTTACAGTAATTTTCACTGAATTATTCATGTTTTCATGTAGTTTCCTATATTCTGCCTTCTGGTCCAAGTATAAGCTTTGCCCACTTTATCAAACAACTTCCTACACACTGTTATGAACTGAGGCAGCTCGGGAACATTGTCTCTCAACTGTGTTATAGAGTGTAGTACTACATTTCAGTGAAGTCTAAGGCTTTCCAAAGCTGCCGAACGTGTTTCTTTCTCTATTTCAATGGTATTCTGCCTTGTATAACACACATTTACCACTCTAGTCTCCTTTAAGTAAAGAATATAGGATTCATACAGAGTTTCATGTCATCTTAACTCGAATAAGGATTTCCCGGATCTTAGCTACCTTTTCTACAATAAGAACTGACTTGGAGTATCTCTTTGAGCTGTTCTAAACAAGTTCTCATCTGTTTACAGTCATTTTCTCTGAATTATCCATGTTTTCATGTTGTTTCCTATATTCTGCCTTCTGGTCCAAGTATAAGCTTTGCCCACTTTATCAAACAACTTCCTACACACTGTTATGAACTGAGGCAGCTCAGGAACATTGTCTCTCAACTGTGTTATAGAGTGTAGTACTACATTTCAGTGAAGTGTAAGGCTTTCCAAAGCTGCCGAACGTGTTTCTTTCTCTATTTCAATGGTATTCTGCATTGTATAACACACATTTACTACTCTAGTCTCCTTTAAGTAAAGAATATAGGATTCATACATTGTTCCATGTGATCTTAACTCGAATTAAGGATTTTCCATATCTTAGCTACCTTTTCTACACTAACAACTGACTTGGAGAATCTCTTTCAGCTGTTCTAAACAAGCTCTCATCTGTTTACAGTAATTTTCACTGAATTATTCATGTTTTCATGTAGATTCCTATATTCTGCCTTCTGATCCAAGTATAAGCTTTGCCCACTTTATCAAACAACTTCCTACACACTGTTATGAACTGAGGCAGCTCGGGAACATTGTCTCTCAACTGTGTTATAGAGTGTAGTAATACATTTCAGTGAAGTGTAAGGCTTTCCAAAGCTGCCGAATGTGTTTCTTTCTATATTTCAATGGTATTCTGCCTTGTATAACACACATTTACCACTCTAGTCTCCTTTAAGTAAAGAATATAGGATTCATACAGTGTTTCATGTGATCTTAACTCGAATTAAGGATTTCCCGGATCTTAGCTACCTTTTCTAACACTAAGAACTGACTTGGAGAATGTCTTTGAGCTGTTCTAAACAAGTTCTCATCTGTTTACAGTCATTTTCTCTGAATTATCCATGTTTTCATGTAGTTTCCTATGTTCTGCCTTCTGGTCCAAGTATAAGCTTTGCCCACTTTATCAAACAACTTCCTACACACTGTTATGAACTGAGGCAGCTCAGGAACATTGTCTCTCAACTGTGTTATAGAGTGTAGTGCTACATTTCAGTGAAGTGTATGGCTTTCCAAAGCTGCCGAACGTGTTTCTTTCTCTATTTCAATTGTATTCTGCATTGTATAACACACATTTACTACTCTAGTCTCCTTTAAGTAAAGAATATAGGATTCATACAGTGTTCCATGTGATCTTAACTCGAATTAAGGATTTCCCAGATCTTAGCTACCTTTTCTACACTAACAACTGACTTGGAGAATCTCTTTCAGCTGTTCTAAACAAGCTCTCATCTGTTTACAGTAATTTTCACTGAATTATTCATGTTTTCATGTAGTTTCCTATATTCTGCCTTCTGGTCCAAGTATAAGCTTTGCCCACTTTATCAAACAACTTCCTACACACTGATATGAACTGAGGCAGCTCGGGAACATTGTCTCTCAACTGTGTTATAGAGTGTAGTACTATATTTCAGTGAAGTGTAAGGCTTTCCAAAGCTGCCGAACGTGTTTCTTTCTCTATTTCAATGGTATTCTGCCTTGTATAACACACATTTACCACTCTAGTCTCCTTTAAGTAAAGAATATAGGATTCATACAGAGTTTCATGTCATCTTAACTCAAATAAGGATTTCCCGGATCTTAGCTACCTTTTCTAACACTAAGAACTGACTTGGAGAATCTCTTTCAGCTGTTCTAAACAAGCTCTCATCTGTTTACAGTCATTTTCACTGAATTATTCATGTTTTCATGTAGTTTCCTATATTCTGCCTTCTGATCCAAGTATAAGCTTTGCCCACTTTATCAAACAACTTCCTACACACTGATATGAACTGAGGCAGCTTGGGAACATTGTCTCTCAACTGTGTTATAGAGTGTAGTACTACATTTCAGTGAAGTGTATGGCTTTCCAAAGCTGCCGAACGTGTTTCTTTCTCTATTTAAATGGTATACTGCATTGTATAACACACATTTACTACTCTAGTCTCCTTTAAGTAAAGAATATAGGATTCATACAGTGTTCCATGTGATCTTAACTCGAATTAAGGATTTCCCAGATCTTAGCTACCTTTTCTACACTAACAACTGACTTGGAGAATCTCTTTCAGCTGTTCTAAACAAGCTCTCATCTGTTTACAGTAATTTTCACTGAATTATTCATGTTTTCATGTAGTTTCCTATATTCTGCCTTCTGGTCCAAGTATAAGCTTTGCCCACTTTATCAAACAACTTCTACACACTGTTATGAACTGAGGCAGCTCGGGAACATTGTCTCTCAACTGTGTTATAGAGTGTAGTACTACATTTCAGTGAAGTCTAAGGCTTTCCAAAGCTGCCGAACGTGTTTTTTTCTCTATTTCAATGGTATTCTGCCTTGTATAACACACATTTACCACTCTAGTCTCCTTTAAGTAAAGAATATAGGATTCATACAGAGTTTCATGTCATCTTAACTCGAATAAGGATTTCCCGGATCTTAGCTACCTTTTCTACAATAAGAACTGACTTGGAGTATCTCTTTGAGCTGTTCTAAACAAGTTCTCACCTGTTTACAGTCATTTTCTCTGAATTATCCATGTTTTCATGTTGTTTTCTATATTCTGCCTTCTGGTCCAAGTATAAGCTTTGCCCACTTTATCAAACAACTTCCTACACACTGTTATGAACTGAGGCAGCTCAGGAACATTGTCTCTCAACTGTGTTATAGAGTGTAGTACTACATTTCAGTGAAGTGTAAGGCTTTCCAAAGCTGCCGAACGTGTTTCTTTCTCTATTTCAATGGTATTCTGCATTGTATAACACACATTTACTACTCTAGTCTCCTTTAAGTAAAGAATATAGGATTCATACATTGTTCCATGTGATCTTAACTCGAATTAAGGATTTTCCATATCTTAGCTACCTTTTCTACACTAACAACTGACTTGGAGAATCTCTTTCAGCTGTTCTAAACAAGCTCTCATCTGTTTACAGTAATTTTCACTGAATTATTCATGTTTTCATGTAGTTTCCTATATTCTGCCTTCTGATCCAAGTATAAGCTTTGCCCACTTTATCAAACAACTTCCTACACACTGTTATGAACTGAGGCAGCTCGGGAACATTGTCTCTCAACTGTGTTATAGAGTGTAGTAATACATTTCAGTGAAGTGTAAGGCTTTCCAAAGCTGCCGAATGTGTTTCTTTCTATATTTCAATGGTATTCTGCCTTGTATAACACACATTTACCACTCTAGTCTCCTTTAAGTAAAGAATATAGGATTCATACAGTGTTTCATGTGATCTTAACTCGAATTAAGGATTTCCCGGATCTTAGCTATCTTTTCTAACACTAAGAACTGACTTGGAGAATGTCTTTGAGCTGTTCTAAACAAGTTCTCATCTGTTTACAGTCATTTTCTCTGAATTATCCATGTTTTCATGTAGTTTCCTATGTTCTGCCTTCTGGTCCAAGTATAAGCTTTGCCCACTTTATCAAACAACTTCCTACACACTGTTATGAACTGAGGCAGCTCAGGAACATTGTCTCTCAACTGTGTTATAGAGTGTAGTACTACATTTCAGTGAAGTGTATGGCTTTCCAAAGCTGCCGAACGTGTTTCTTTCTCTATTTCAATTGTATTCTGCATTGTATAACACACATTTACTACTCTAGTCTCCTTTAAGTAAAGAATATAGGATTCATACAGTGTTCCATGTGATCTTAACTCGAATTAAGGATTTCCCAGATCTTAGCTACCTTTTCTACACTAACAACTGACTTGGAGAATCTCTTTCAGCTGTTCTAAACAAGCTCTCATCTGTTTACAGTAATTTTCACTGAATTATTCATGTTTTCATGTAGATTCCTATATTCTGCCTTCTGGTCCAAGTATAAGCTTTGCCCACTTTATCAAACAACTTCCTACACACTGATATGAACTGAGGCAGCTAGGGAACATTGTCTCTCAACTGTGTTATAGAGTGTAGTACTATATTTCAGTGAAGTGTAAGGCTTTCCAAAGCTGCCGAACGTGTTTCTTTCTCTATTTCAATGGTATTCTGCCTTGTATAACACACATTTACCACTCTAGTCTCCTTTAAGTAAAGAATATAGGATTCATACAGAGTTTCATGTCATCTTAACTCAAATAAGGATTTCCCGGATCTTAGCTACCTTTTCTACAATAAGAAGTGACTTGGAGTATCTCTTTGAGCTGTTCTAAACAAGTTCTCATCTGTTTACAGTCATTTTCTCTGAATTATCCATGTTTTCATGTAGTTTCCTATATTCTGCCTTCTGGTCCAAGTATAAGCTTTGCCCACTTTATCAAACAACTTCCCACACACTGTTATGAACTGAGGCAGCTCGGGAACATTGTCTCTCAACTGTGTTATAGAGTGTAGTACTACATTTCAGTGAAGTGTAAGGCTTTCCAAAGCTGCCGAACGTGTTTCTTTCTCTATTTCAATGGTATTCTGCCTTGTATAACACATATTTATGACTCTAGTCTCCTTTAAGTAAAGAATATAGGATTCATACAGTGTTTCATGTGATCTTAACTCGAATTAAGGAATTCCCAGATCTTAGCCACCTTATCTACACTAAAAACTGACTTGGAGAATCTCTTTCAGCTGTTCTAAACAAGCTCTCAGCTGTTTACAGAAATTTTCTCTGAATTTTCCATGTTTTCATGTAGTTTCCTATATTCTGCCTTCTGGTCCAAGTATAAGCTTTGCCCACTTTATCAAACAACTTCCTACACACTGTTATGAACTGAGGCAGCTCGGGAACATTGTCTCTCAACTGTGTTATAGAGTGTAGTACTACATTTCAGTGAAGTGTAAGGCTTTCCAAAGCTGCCGAACGTGTTTCTTTCTCTATTTCAATTGTATTCTGCATTGTATAACACACATTTACTACTCTAGTCTCCTTTAAGTAAAGAATATAGGGTTCATACAGTGTTCCATGTGATCTTAACTCGAATTAAGGATTTCCCAGATCTTAGCTACCTTTTCTACACTAACAACTGATTTGGAGAATCTCTTTCAGCTGTTCTAAACAAGCTCTCATCTGTTTACAGTAATTTTCACTGAATTATTCATGTTTTCATGTAGTTTCCTATATTCTGCCTTCTGGTCCAAGTATAAGCTTTGCCCACTTTATCAAACAACTTCCTACACACTGTTATGAACTGAGGCAGCTCGGGAACATTGTCTCTCAACTGTGTTATAGAGTGTAGTACTACATTTCAGTGAAGTGTAAGGCTTTCCAAAGCTGCCGAACGTGTTTCTTTCTATATTTCAATGGTATTCTGCCTTGTATAACACACATTTACCACTGTAGTCTCCTTTAAGTAAAGAATATAGGATTCATACAGTGTTTCATGTCATCTTAACTCGAATCAGGATTGCCCGGATCTTAGCTACCTTTTCTACAATAAGAACGGACTTGGAGTATCTCTTTGAGCTGTTCTAAACAAGTTCTCATCTGTTTACAGTCATTTTCTCTGAATTATCCATGTTTTCATGTAGTTTCCTATATTCTGCCTTCTTGTCCAAGTATAAGCTTTGCCCACTTTATCAAACAACTTCCTACACACTGTTAGGAACTGAGGCAGCTCGGGAACATTGTCTCTCAACTGTGTTATAGACTGTACTACTACATTTCAGTGAAGTGTAAGGCTTTCCAAAGCTACCGAACGTGTTTCTTTCTCTATTTCAATGGTATTCTGCCTTGTATAACACACATTTACCACTCTAATCTCCTTTAAGTAAAGAATATAGGATTCATACAGTGTTTCATGTAATCTTAACTCGAATTAAGGATTTCCCGGATCTTAGCTACCTTTTCTACACTAAGAACTGACTTGGAGAATCTCTTTCAGCTGTTCTAAACAAGTTCTCATCTGTTTACAGTCATTTTCTCTGAATTATCCATGTTTTCATGTAGTTTCCTATATTCTGCCTTCTGGTCCAAGTATAAGCTTTGCCCACTTTATCAAACAACTTCGTACACACTGTTATGAACTGAGGCAGCTCGGGAACATTGTCTCTCAACTGTGTTATAGAGTGTCGTACTACATTTCAGTGAAGTGTAAGGCTTTTCAAAGCTGCCGAACGTGTTTCTTTCTCTATTTCAATGGTATTCTGCCTTGTATAACACACATTTACCACTCTAGTCTCCTTTAAGTAAAGAATATAGGATTCATACAGTGTTTCATGTGATCTTAACTCGAATTAAGGATTTCCCGGATCTTAGCTACCTTTTCTAACACTAAGAACTGACTTGGAGAATCTCTTTCAGCTGTTCTAAACAAGCTCTCATCTGTTTACAGTCATTTTCACTGAATTATTCATGTTTTCATGTAGTTTCCTATATTCTGCCTTCTGGTCCAAGTATAAGCTTTGCCCACTTTATCAAACAACTTCCTACACACTGATATGAACTGAGGCAGCTCGGGAACATTGTCTCTCAACTGTGTTATAGAGTGTAGTACTACATTTCAGTGAAGTGTAAGGCTTTCCAAAGCTGCCGAACTTGTTTCTTTCTCTATTTCAATGGTATTCTGCCTTGTATAACACACATTTACCACTCTAGTCTCCTTTAAGTAAAGAATATAGGATTCATACAGAGTTTCATGTCATCTTAACTCAAATAAGGATTTCCCGGATCTTAGCTACCTTTTCTACAATAAGAAGTGACTTGGAGTATCTCTTTGAGCTGTTCTAAACAAGTTCTCATCTGTTTACAGTCATTTTCTCTGAATTATCCATGTTTTCATGTAGTTTCCTATATTCTGCCTTCTGGTCCAAGTATAAGCTTTGCCCACTTTATCAAACAACTTCCCACACACTGTTATGAACTGAGGCAGCTCGGGAACATTGTCTCTCAACTGTGTTATAGAGTGTAGTACTACATTTCAGTGAAGTGTAAGGCTTTCCAAAGCTGCCGAACGTGTTTCTTTCTCTATTTCAATGGTATTCTGCCTTGTATAACACACATTTACCACTCTAGTCTCCTTTAAGTAAAGAATATAGGATTCATACAGTGTTTCATGTGATCTTAACTCGAATTAAGGATTTCCCGGATCTTAGCTACCTTTTCTAACACTAAGAACTGACTTGGAGAATCTCTTTCAGCTGTTCTAAACAAGCTCTCATCTGTTTACAGTCATTTTCACTGAATTATTCATGTTTTCATGTAGTTTCCTATATTCTGCCTTCTGGTCCAAGTATAAGCTTTGCCCACTTTATCAAACAACTTCCTACACACTGATATGAACTGAGGCAGCTCGGGAACATTGTCTCTCAACTGTGTTATAGAGTGTAGTACTACATTTCAGTGAAGTGTAAGGCTTTCCAAAGCTGCCGAACTTGTTTCTTTCTCTATTTCAATGGTATTCTGCCTTGTATAACACACATTTACCACTCTAGTCTCCTTTAAGTAAAGAATATAGGATTCATACAGAGTTTCATGTCATCTTAACTCAAATAAGGATTTCCCGGATCTTAGCTACCTTTTCTACAATAAGAAGTGACTTGGAGTATCTCTTTGAGCTGTTCTAAACAAGTTCTCATCTGTTTACAGTCATTTTCTCTGAATTATCCATGTTTTCATGTAGTTTCCTATATTCTGCCTTCTGGTCCAAGTATAAGCTTTGCCCACTTTATCAAACAACTTCCCACACACTGTTATGAACTGAGGCAGCTCGGGAACATTGTCTCTCAACTGTGTTATAGAGTGTAGTACTACATTTCAGTGAAGTGTAAGGCTTTCCAAAGCTGCCGAACGTGTTTCTTTCTCTATTTCAATGGTATTCTGCCTTGTATAACACACATTTACCACTCTAGTCTCCTTTAAGTAAAGAATATAGGATTCATACAGTGTTTCATGTGATCTTAACTCGAATTAAGGAATTCCCAGATCTTAGCCACCTTATCTACACTAAAAACTGACTTGGAGAATCTCTTTCAGCTGTTCTAAACAAGCTCTCATCTGTTTACAGAAATTTTCTCTGAATTTTCCATGTTTTCATGTAGTTTCCTATATTCTGCCTTCTGGTCCAAGTATAAGCTCTGCCCACTTTATCAAACAACTTCCCACACACTGTTATGAACTGAGGCAGCTCGGGAACATTGTCTCTCAACTGTGTTATAGAGTGTAGTACTACATTTCAGTGAAGTGTAAGGCTTTCCAAAGCTGCCGAACGTGTTTCTTTCTCTATTTCAATGGTATTCTGCCTTGTATAACACACATTTACCACTCTAGTCTCCTTTAAGTAAAGAATATAGGATTCATACAGTGTTTCATGTCATCTTAACTCTAATTAAGGATTTCCCGGATCTTAGCTACCTTTTCTAACACTAAGAACTGACTTGGAGAATCTCTTTCAGCTGTTCTAAACAAGCTCTCATCTGTTTACCATCATTTTCACTGAATTATTCATGTTTTCATGTAGTTTCCTATATTCTGCCTTCTGGTCCAAGTATAAGCTTTGCCCACTTTATCAAACAACTTCCTACACACTGATATGAACTGAGGCAGCTTGGGAACATTGTCTCTCAACTGTGTTATAGAGTGTAGTACTACATTTCAGTGAAGTGTATGGCTTTCCAAAGCTGCCGAACGTGTTTCCTTCTCTATTTAAATGGTATACTGCATTGTATAACACACATTTACTACTCTAGTCTCCTTTAAGTAAAGAATATAGGATTCATACAGTGTTCCATGTGATCTTAACTCGAATTAAGGATTTCCCAGATCTTAGCTACCTTTTCTACACTAACAACTGACTTGGAGAATCTCTTTCAGCTGTTCTAAACAAGCTCTCATCTGTTTACAGTAATTTTCACTGAATTATTCATGTTTTCATGTAGTTTCCTATATTCTGCCTTCTGGTCCAAGTATAAGCTTTGCCCAGTTTATCAAACAACTTCCTACACACTGTTATGAACTGAGGCAGCTCGGGAACATTGTCTCTCAACTGTGTTATAGAGTGTAGTACTACATTTCAGTGAAGTCTAAGGCTTTCCAAAGCTGCGGAACGTGTTTCTTTCTCTATTTCAATGGTATTCTGCCTTGTATAACACACATTTACCACTCTAGTCTCCTTTAAGTAAAGAATATAGGATTCATACAGAGTTTCATGTCATCTTAACTCGAATAAGGATTTCCCGGATCTTAGCTACCTTTTCTACAATAAGAACTGACTTGGAGTATCTCTTTGAGCTGTTCTAAACAAGTTCTCATCTGTTTACAGTCATTTTCTCTGAATTATCCATGTTTTCATGTTGTTTCCTATATTCTGCCTTCTGGTCCAAGTATAAGCTTTGCCCACTTTATCAAACAACTTCCTACACACTGTTATGAACTGAGGCAGCTCAGGAACATTGTCTCTCAACTGTGTTATAGAGTGTAGTACTACATTTCAGTGAAGTGTAAGGCTTTCTAAAGCTGCCGAACGTGTTTCTTTCTCTATTTCAATGGTATTCTGCATTGTATAACACACATTTACTACTCTAGTCTCCTTTAAGTAAAGAATATAGGATTCATACATTGTTCCATGTGATCTTAACTCGAATTAAGGATTTTCCATATCTTAGCTACCTTTTCTACACTAACAACTGACTTGGAGAATCTCTTTCAGCTGTTCTAAACAAGCTCTCATCTGTTTACAGTAATTTTCACTGAATTATTCATGTTTTCATGTAGTTTCCTATATTCTGCCTTCTGATCCAAGTATAAGCTTTGCCCACTTTATCAAACAACTTCCTACACACTGTTATGAACTGAGGCAGCTCGGGAACATTGTCTCTCAACTGTGTTATAGAGTGTAGTAATACATTTCAGTGAAGTGTAAGGCTTTCCAAAGCTGCCGAATGTGTTTCTTTCTATATTTCAATGGTATTCTGCCTTGTATAACACACATTTACCACTGTAGTCTCCTATCAGGAAAGAATATAGGATTCATACAGTGTTTCATGTCATCTTAACTCGAATTAAGGATTTCCCGGATCTTAGCTACCTTTTCTACACTAAGAACTGACTTGGAGAATGTCTTTGAGCTGTTCTAAACAAGTTCTCATCTGTTTACAGTCATTTTCTCTGAATTATCCATGTTTTCATGTAGTTTCCTATATTCTGCCTTCTGGTCCAAGTATAAGCTTTGCCCACTTTATCAAACAACTTCCTACACACTGTTATGAACTGAGGCAGCTCGGGAACATTGTCTCTCAACTGTGTTATAGAGTGTAGTACTACATTTCAGTGAAGTGTAAGGCTTTTCAAAGCTGCCGAACGTGTTTCTTTCTCTATTTAAATGGTATTCTGCCTTGTATAACACACATTTACCACTCTAGTCTCCTTTAAGTAAAGAATATAGGATTCATACAGTGTTTCATGTGATCTTAACTCGAATTAAGGATTTCCCGGATCTTAGCTACCTTTTCTAACACTTAGAACTGACTTGGAGAATCTCTTTCAGCTGTTCTAAACAAGCTCTCATCTGTTTACAGTCATTTTCACTGAATTATTCATGTTTTCATGTAGTTTCCTATATTCTGCCTTCTGGTCCAAGTATAAGCTTTGCCTACTTTATCAAACAACTTCCTACACACTGATATGAACTGAGGCAGCTCGGGAACATTGTCTCTCAACTGTGTTATAGAGTGTAGTACTACATTTCAGTGAAGTGTAAGGCTTTCCAAAGCTGCCGAACATGTTTCTTTCTCTATTTCAATGGTATTCTGCCTTGTATAACACACATTTACCACTCTAGTCTCCTTTAAGTAAAGAATATAGGATTCATACAGTGTTTCATGTGATCTTAACTCGAATTAAGGATTTCCCGGATCTTAGCTACCTTTTCTAACACTAAGAACTGACTTGGAGAATGTCTTTGAGCTGTTCTAAACAAGTTCTCATCTGTTTACAGTCATTTTCTCTGAATTATCCATGTTTTCATGTAGTTTCCTATGTTCTGCCTTCTGGTCCAAGTATAAGCTTTGCCCACTTTATCAAACAACTTCCTACACACTGTTATGAACTCAGGCAGCTCAGGAACATTGTCTCTCAACTGTGTTATAGAGTGTAGTACTACATTTCAGTGAAGTGTATGGCTTTCCAAAGCTGCCGAACGTGTTTCTTTCTCTATTTCAATTGTATTCTGCATTGTATAACACACATTTACTACTCTAGACTCCTTTAAGTAAAGAATATAGGATTCATACAGTGTTCCATGTGATCTTAACTCGAATTAAGGATTTCCCAAATCTTAGCTACCTTTTCTACACTAACAACTGACTTGGAGAATCTCTTTCAGCTGTTCTAAACAAGCTCTCATCTGTTTACAGTAATTTTCACTGAATTATTCATGTTTTCATGTAGTTTCCTATATTCTGCCTTCTGGTCCAAGTATAAGCTTTGCCCACTTTATCAAACAACTTCCTACACACTGATATGAACTGAGGCAGCTCGGGAACATTGTCTCTCAACTGTGTTATAGAGTGTAGTACTACATTTCAGTGAAGTGTAAGGCTTTCCAAAGCTGCCGAACGTGTTTCTTTCTCTATTTCAATGGTATTCTGCCTTGTATAACACACATTTACCACTCTAGTCTCCTTTAAGTAAAGAATATAGGATTCATACAGAGTTTCATGTCATCTTAACTCAAATAAGGATTTCCCGGATCTTAGCTACCTTTTCTACAATAAGAAGTGACTTGGAGTATCTCTTTGAGCTGTTCTAAACAAGTTCTCATCTGTTTACAGTCATTTTCTCTGAATTATCCATGTTTTCATGTAGTTTCCTATATTCTGCCTTCTGGTCCAAGTATAAGCTTTGCCCACTTTGTCAAACAACTTCCCACACACTGTTATGAACTGAGGCAGCTCGGAAACATTGTCTCTCAACTGTGTTATAGAGTGTAGTACTACATTTCAGTGAAGTGTAACGCTTTCCAAAGCTGCCGAACGTGTTTCTTTCTCTATTTCAATGGTATTCTGCCTTGTATAACACACATTTACCACTCTAGTCTCCTTTAAGTAAAGAATATAGGATTCATACAGTGTTTCATGTAATCTTAACTCGAATTAAGGATTTCCCAGATCTTAGCTACCTTTTCTACACTAAGAACTGACTTGGAGAATCTCTTTCAGCTGTTCTAAACAAGTTCTCATCTGTTTACAGTCATTTTCTCTGAATTATCCATGTTTTCATGTAGTTTCCTATATTCTGCCTTCTGGTCCAAGTATAAGCTTTGCCCACTTTATCAAACAACTTCCTACACACTGTTATGAACTGAGGCAGCTCGGGAACATTGTCTCTCAACTGTGTTATAGAGTGTAGTACTACATTTCAGTGAAGTGTAAGGCTTTCCAAAGCTGCCGAACGTGTTTCTCTATTTCAATGGTATTCTGCCTTGTATAACACACATTTACCACTCTAGTCTCCTTTAAGTAAAGAATATAGGATTCACACAGTGTTTCATGTGATCTTAACTCGAATTAAGGATTTCCCAGATCTTAGCTACCTTTTCTAACACTAAGAACTGACTTGGAGAATCTCTTTCAGCTGTTCTAAACAAGCTCTCATCTGTTTACAGTCATTTTCACTGAATTATTCATGTTTTCATTTAGTTTCCTATATTCTGCCTTCTGGTCCAAGTATAAGCTTTGCCCACTTTATCAAACAACTTCCTACACACTGATATGAACTGAGGCAGCTCGGGAACATTGTCTCTCAACTGTGTTATAGAGTGTAGTACTACATTTCAGTGAAGTGTAAGGCTTTCCAAAGCTGCCGAACGTGTTTCTTTCTCTATTTCAATGGTATTCTGCCTTGTATAACACACATTTACCACTCTAGTCTCCTTTAAGTAAAGAATATAGGATTCATACAGAGTTTCATGTCATCTTAACTCGAATAAGGATTTCCCGATTCTTAGCTACCTTTTCTATAATAAGAACTGACTTGGAGCATCTCTTTGAGCTGTTCTAAACAAGTTCTCATCTGTTTACATTCATTTTCTCTGAATTATCCATGTTTTCATGTAGTTTTTTATATTCTGCCTTCTGGTCCAAGTATAAGCTTTGCCCACTTTATCAAACAACTTCCAACACACTGTTATGAACTGAGGCAGCTCGGGAACATTGTCTCTCAACTGTGTTATAGAGTGTAGTACTACATTTCAGTGAAGTGTAAGGCTTTCCAAAGCTGCCGAACGTGTTTCTTTCTCTATTTCAATGGTATTCTGCCTTGTATAACACACATTTACCACTCTAGTCTCCTTTAAGTAAAGAATATAGGATTCATACAGTGTTTCATGTGATCTTAACTCGAATTAAGGATTTCCCAGATCTTAGCTACCTTTTCTACACTAAGAACTGACTTGGAGAATCTCTTTCAGCTGTTCTAAACAAGCTCTCATCTGTTTACAGAAATTTTCTCTGAATTTTCCATGTTTTCATGTAGTTTCCTATATTCTGCCTTCTGGTCCAAGTATAAGCTTTGCCCACTTTATCAAACAACTTCCCACACACTGTTATGAACTGAGGCAGCTCGGGAACATTGTCTCTCAACTGTGTTATAGAGTGTAGTACTACATTTCAGTGAAGTGTAAGGCTTTCCAAAGCTGCCGAACGTGTTTCTTTCTCTATTTCAATGGTATTCTGCCTTGTATAACACACATTTACCACTCTAGTCTCCTTTAAGTAAAGAATATAGGATTCATACAGTGTTTCATGTCATCTTAACTCTAATTAAGGATTTCCCGGATCTTAGCTACCTTTTCTAACACTAAGAACTGACTTGGAGAATCTCTTTCAGCTGTTCTAAACAAGCTCTCATCTGTTTACCGTCATTTTCACTGAATTATTCATGTTTTCATGTAGTTTCCTATATTCTGCCTTCTGGTCCAAGAATAAGCTTTGCCCACTTTATCAAACAACTTCCTACACACTGATATGAACTGAGGCAGCTTGGGAACATTGTCTCTCAACTGTGTTATAGAGTGTAGTACTACATTTCAGTGAAGTGTATGGCTTTCCAAAGCTGCCGAACGTGTTTCCTTCTCTATTTAAATGGTATACTGCATTGTATAACACACATTTACTACTCTAGTCTCCTTTAAGTAAAGAATATAGGATTCATACAGTGTTCCATGTGATCTTAACTCGAATTAAGGATTTCCCAGATCTTAGCTACCTTTTCTACACTAACAACTGACTTGGAGAATCTCTTTCAGCTGTTCTAAACAAGCTCTCATCTGTTTACAGTAATTTTCACTGAATTATTCATGTTTTCATGTAGTTTCCTATATTCTGCCTTCTGGTCCAAGTATAAGCTTTGCCCACTTTATCAAACAACTTCCTACACACTGTTATGAACTGAGGCAGCTCGGGAACATTGTCTCTCAACTGTGTTATAGAGTGTAGTACTACATTTCAGTGAAGTCTAAGGCTTTCCAAAGCTGCCGAACGTGTTTCTTTCTCTATTTCAATGGTATTCTGCCTTGTATAACACACATTTACCACTCTAGTCTCCTTTAAGTAAAGAATATAGGATTCATACAGAGTTTCATGTCATCTTAACTCGAATAAGGATTTCCCGGATCTTAGCTACCTTTTCTACAATAAGAACTGACTTGGAGTATCTCTTTGAGCTGTTCTAAACAAGTTCTCATCTGTTTACAGTCATTTTCTCTGAATTATCCATGTTTTCATGTTGTTTCCTATATTCAGCCTTCTGGTCCAAGTATAAGCTTTGCCCACTTTATCAAACAACTTCCTACACACTGTTATGAACTGAGGCAGCTCAGGAACATTGTCTCTCAACTGTGTTATAGAGTGTAGTACTACATTTCAGTGAAGTGTAAGGCTTTCTAAAGCTGCCGAACGTGTTTCTTTCTCTATTTCAATGGTATTCTGCATTGTATAACACACATTTACTACTCTAGTCTCCTTTAAGTAAAGAATATAGGATTCATACATTGTTCCATGTGATCTTAACTCGAATTAAGGATTTTCCATATCTTAGCTACCTTTTCTACACTAACAACTGACTTGGAGAATCTCTTTCAGCTGTTCTAAACAAGCTCTCATCTGTTTACAGTAATTTTCACTGAATTATTCATGTTTTCATGTAGTTTCCTATATTCTGCCTTCTGATCCAAGTATAAGCTTTGCCCACTTTATCAAACAACTTCCTACACACTGTTATGAACTGAGGCAGCTCGGGAACATTGTCTCTCAACTGTGTTATACAGTGTAGTAATACATTTCAGTGAAGTGTAAGGCTTTCCAAAGCTGCCGAATGTGTTTCTTTCTATATTTCAACGGTATTCTGCCTTGTATAACACACATTTACCACTGTAGTCTCCTATCAGGAAAGAATATAGGATTCATACAGTGTTTCATGTCATCTTAACTCGAATTAAGGATTTCCCGGATCTTAGCTACCTTTTCTACACTAAGAACTGACTTGGAGAATGTCTTTGAGCTGTTCTAAACAAGTTCTCATCTGTTTACAGTCATTTTCTCTGAATTATCCATGTTTTCATGTAGTTTCCTATATTCTGCCTTCTGGTCCAAGTATAAGCTTTGCCCACTTTATCAAACAACTTCCTACACACTGTTATGAACTGAGGCAGCTCGGGAACATTGTCTCTCAACTGTGTTATAGAGTGTAGTACTACATTTCAGTGAAGTGTAAGGCTTTTCAAAGCTGCCGAACGTGTTTCTTTCTCTATTTAAATGGTATTCTGCCTTGTATAACACACATTTACCACTCTAGTCTCCTTTAAGTAAAGAATATAGGATTCATACAGTGTTTCATGTGATCTTAACTCGAATTAAGGATTTCCCGGATCTTAGCTACCTTTTCTAACACTTAGAACTGACTTGGAGAATCTCTTTCAGCTGTTCTAAACAAGCTCTCATCTGTTTACAGTCATTTTCACTGAATTATTCATGTTTTCATGTAGTTTCCTATATTCTGCCTTCTGGTCCAAGTATAAGCTTTGCCCACTTTATCAAACAACTTCCTACACACTGATATGAACTGAGGCAGCTCGGGAACATTGTCTCTCAACTGTGTTATAGAGTGTAGTACTACATTTCAGTGAAGTGTAAGGCTTTCCAAAGCTGCCGAACATGTTTTTTTCTCTATTTCAATGGTATTCTGCCTTGTATAACACACATTTACCACTCTAGTCTCCTTTAAGTAAAGAATATAGGATTCATACAGTGTTTCATGTGATCTTAACTCGAATTAAGGATTTCCCGGATCTTAGCTACCTTTTCTAACACTAAGAACTGACTTGGAGAATGTCTTTGAGCTGTTCTAAACAAGTTCTCATCTGTTTACAGTCATTTTCTCTGAATTATCCATGTTTTCATGTAGTTTCCTATGTTCTGCCTTCTGGTCCAAGTATAAGCTTTGCCCACTTTATCAAACAACTTCCTACACACTGTTATGAACTCAGGCAGCTCAGGAACATTGTCTCTCAACTGTGTTATAGAGTGTAGTACTACATTTCAGTGAAGTGTATGGCTTTCCAAAGCTGCCGAACGTGTTTCTTTCTCTATTTCAATTGTATTCTGCATTGTATAACACACATTTACTACTCTAGACTCCTTTAAGTAAAGAATATAGGATTCATACAGTGTTCCATGTGATCTTAACTCGAATTAAGGATTTCCCAAATCTTAGCTACCTTTTCTACACTAACAACTGACTTGGAGAATCTCTTTCAGCTGTTCTAAACAAGCTCTCATCTGTTTACAGTAATTTTCACTGAATTATTCATGTTTTCATGTAGTTTCCTATATTCTGCCTTCTGGTCCAAGTATAAGCTTTGCCCACTTTATCAAACAACTTCCTACACACTGATATGAACTGAGGCAGCTCGGGAACATTGTCTCTCAACTGTGTTATAGAGTGTAGTACTACATTTCAGTGAAGTGTAAGGCTTTCCAAAGCTGCCGAACGTGTTTCTTTCTCTATTTCAATGGTATTCTGCCTTGTATAACACACATTTACCACTCTAGTCTCCTTTAAGTAAAGAATATAGGATTCATACAGAGTTTCATGTCATCTTAACTCAAATAAGGATTTCCCGGATCTTAGCTACCTTTTCTACAATAAGAAGTGACTTGGAGTATCTCTTTGAGCTGTTCTAAACAAGTTCTCATCTGTTTACAGTCATTTTCTCTGAATTATCCATGTTTTCATGTAGTTTCCTATATTCTGCCTTCTGGTCCAAGTATAAGCTTTGCCCACTTTGTCAAACAACTTCCCACACACTGTTATGAACTGAGGCAGCTCGGAAACATTGTCTCTCAACTGTGTTATAGAGTGTAGTACTACATTTCAGTGAAGTGTAACGCTTTCCAAAGCTGCCGAACGTGTTTCTTTCTCTATTTCAATGGTATTCTGCCTTGTATAACACACATTTACCACTCTAGTCTCCTTTAAGTAAAGAATATAGGATTCATACAGTGTTTCATGTAATCTTAACTCGAATTAAGGATTTCCCAGATCTTAGCTACCTTTTCTACACTAAGAACTGACTTGGAGAATCTCTTTCAGCTGTTCTAAACAAGTTCTCATCTGTTTACAGTCATTTTCTCTGAATTATCCATGTTTTCATGTAGTTTCCTATGTTCTGCCTTCTGGTCCAAGTATAAGCTTTGCCCACTTTATCAAACAACTTCCTACACACTGTTATGAACTGAGGCAGCTCAGGAACATTGTCTCTCAACTGTGTTATAGAGTGTAGTACTACATTACAGTGAAGTGTATGGCTTTCCAAAGCTGCCGAACGTGTTTCTTTCTCTATTTCAATTGTATTCTGCATTGTATAACACACATTTACTACTCTAGTCTCCTTTAAGTAAAGAATATAGGATTCATACAGTGTTCCATGTGATCTTAACTCGAATTAAGGATTTCCCAAATCTTAGCTACCTTTTCTACACTAACAACTGACTTGGAAAATCTCTTTCAGCTGTTCTAAACAAGCTCTCATCTGTTTACAGTAATTTTCACTGAATTATTCATGTTTTCATGTAGTTTCCTATATTCTGCCTTCTGGTCCAAGTATAAGCTTTGCCCACTTTATCAAACAACTTCCTACACACTGATATGAACTGAGGCAGCTCGGGAACATTGTCTCTCAACTGTGTTATAGAGTGTAGTACTACATTTCAGTGAAGTGTAAGGCTTTCCAAAGCTGCCGAACGTGTTTCTTTCTCTATTTCAATGGTATTCTGCCTTGTATAACACACATTTACCACTCTAGTCTCCTTTAAGTAAAGAATATAGGATTCATACAGAGTTTCATGTCATCTTAACTCAAATAAGGATTTCCCGGATCTTAGCTACCTTTTCTACAATAAGAAGTGACTTGGAGTATCTCTTTGAGCTGTTCTAAACGAGTTCTCATCTGTTTACAGTCATTTTCTCTGAATTATCCATGTTTTCATGTAGTTTCCTATATTCTGCCTTCTGGTCCAAGTATAAGCTTTGCCCACTTTATCAAACAACTTCCCACACACTGTTATGAACTGAGGCAGCTCGGGAACATTGTCTCTCAACTGTGTTATAGAGTGTAGTACTACATTTCAGTGAAGTGTAAGGCTTTCCAAAGCTGCCGAACGTGTTTCTTTCTCTATTTCAATGGTATTCTGCCTTGTATAACACACATTTATGACTCTAGTCTCCTTTAAGTAAAGAATATAGGATTCATACAGTGTTTCATGTGATCTTAACTCGAATTAAGGAATTCCCAGATCTTAGCCACCTTATCTACACTAAAAACTGACTTGGAGAATCTCTTTCAGCTGTTCTAAACAAGCTCTCATCTGTTTACAGAAATTTTCTCTGAATTTTCCATGTTTTCATGTAGTTTCCTATATTCTGCCTTCTGGTCCAAGTATAAGCTTTGCCAACTTTATCAAACAACTTCCTACACACTGTTAGGAACTGAGGCAGCTCGGGAACATTGTCTCTCAACTGTGTTATAGAGTGTAGTACTACATTTCAGTGAAGTGTAAGGCTTTCCAAAGCTGCCGAACGTGTTTCTCTATTTCAATGGTATTCTGCCTTGTATAACACACATTTACCACTCTAGTCTCCTTTAAGTAAAGAATATAGGATTCACACAGTGTTTCATGTGATCTTAACTCGAATTAAGGATTTCCCAGATCTTAGCTACCTTTTCTAACACTAAGAACTGACTTGGAGAATCTCTTTCAGCTGTTCTAAACAAGCTCTCATCTGTTTACAGTCATTTTCACTGAATTATTCATGTTTTCATTTAGTTTCCTATATTCTGCCTTCTGGTCCAAGTATAAGCTTTGCCCACTTTATCAAACAACTTCCTACACACTGATATGAACTGAGGCAGCTCGGGAACATTGTCTCTCAACTGTGTTATAGAGTGTAGTACTACATTTCAGTGAAGTGTAAGGCTTTCCAAAGCTGCCGAACGTGTTTCTTTCTCTATTTCAATGGTATTCTGCCTTGTATAACACACATTTACCACTCTAGTCTCCTTTAAGTAAAGAATATAGGATTCATACAGAGTTTCATGTCATCTTAACTCGAATAAGGATTTCCCGATTCTTAGCTACCTTTTCTATAATAAGAACTGACTTGGAGCATCTCTTTGAGCTGTTCTAAACAAGTTCTCATCTGTTTACATTCATTTTCTCTGAATTATCCATGTTTTCATGTAGTTTTTTATATTCTGCCTTCTGGTCCAAGTATAAGCTTTGCCCACTTTATCAAACAACTTCCAACACACTGTTATGAACTGAGGCAGCTCGGGAACATTGTCTCTCAACTGTGTTATAGAGTGTAGTACTACATTTCAGTGAAGTGTAAGGCTTTCCAAAGCTGCCGAACGTGTTTCTTTCTCTATTTCAATGGTATTCTGCCTTGTATAACACACATTTACCACTCTAGTCTCCTTTAAGTAAAGAATATAGGATTCATACAGTGTTTCATGTGATCTTAACTCGAATTAAGGATTTCCCAGATCTTAGCTACCTTTTCTACACTAAGAACTGACTTGGAGAATCTCTTTCAGCTGTTCTAAACAAGCTCTCATCTGTTTACAGAAATTTTCTCTGAATTTTCCATGTTTTCATGTAGTTTCCTATATTCTGCCTTCTGGTCCAAGTATAAGCTTTGCCCACTTTATCAAACAACTTCCCACACACTGTTATGAAATGAGGCAGCTCGGGAACATTGTCTCTCAACTGTGTTATAGAGTGTAGTACTACATTTCAGTGAAGTGTAAGGCTTTCCAAAGCTGCCGAACGTGTTTCTTTCTCTATTTCAATGGTATTCTGCCTTGTATAACACACATTTACCACTCTAGTCTCCTTTAAGTAAAGAATATAGGATTCATACAGTGTTTCATGTCATCTTAACTCTAATTAAGGATTTCCCGGATCTTAGCTACCTTTTCTAACACTAAGAACTGACTTGGAGAATCTCTTTCAGCTGTTCTAAACAAGCTCTCATCTGTTTACCGTCATTTTCACTGAATTATTCATGTTTTCATGTAGTTTCCTATATTCTGCCTTCTGGTCCAAGTATAAGCTTTGCCCACTTTATCAAACAACTTCCTACACACTGATATGAACTGAGGCAGCTTGGGAACATTGTCTCTCAACTGTGTTATAGAGTGTAGTACTACATTTCAGTGAAGTGTATGGCTTTCCAAAGCTGCCGAACGTGTTTCCTTCTCTATTTAAATGGTATACTGCATTGTATAACACACATTTACTACTCTAGTCTCCTTTAAGTAAAGAATATAGGATTCATACAGTGTTCCATGTGATCTTAACTCGAATTAAGGATTTCCCAGATCTTAGCTACCTTTTCTACACTAACAACTGACTTGGAGAATCTCTTTCAGCTGTTCTAAACAAGCTCTCATCTGTTTACAGTAATTTTCACTGAATTATTCATGTTTTCATGTAGTTTCCTATATTCTGCCTTCTGGTCCAAGTATAAGCTTTGCCCACTTTATCAAACAACTTCCTACACACTGTTATGAACTGAGGCAGCTCGGGAACATTGTCTCTCAACTGTGTTATAGAGTGTAGTACTACATTTCAGTGAAGTCTAAGGCTTTCCAAAGCTGCCGAACGTGTTTCTTTCTCTATTTCAATGGTATTCTGCCTTGTATAACACACATTTACCACTCTAGTCTCCTTTAAGTAAAGAATATAGGATTCATACAGAGTTTCATGTCATCTTAACTCGAATAAGGATTTCCCGGATCTTAGCTACCTTTTCTACAATAAGAACTGACTTGGAGTATCTCTTTGAGCTGTTCTAAACAAGTTCTCATCTGTTTACAGTCATTTTCTCTGAATTATCCATGTTTTCATGTTGTTTCCTATATTCTGCCTTCTGGTCCAAGTATAAGCTTTGCCCACTTTATCAAACAACTTCCTACACACTGTTATGAACTGAGGCAGCTCAGGAACATTGTCTCTCAACTGTGTTATAGAGTGTAGTACTACATTTCAGTGAAGTGTAAGGCTTTCTAAAGCTGCCGAACGTGTTTCTTTCTCTATTTCAATGGTATTCTGCATTGTATAACACACATTTACTACTCTAGTCTCCTTTAAGTAAAGAATATAGGATTCATACATTGTTCCATGTGATCTTAACTCGAATTAAGGATTTTCCATATCTTAGCTACCTTTTCTACACTAACAACTGACTTGGAGAATCTCTTTCAGCTGTTCTAAACAAGCTCTCATCTGTTTACAGTAATTTTCACTGAATTATTCATGTTTTCATGTAGTTTCCTATATTCTGCCTTCTGATCCAAGTATAAGCTTTGCCCACTTTATCAAACAACTTCCTACACACTGTTATGAACTGAGGCAGCTCGGGAACATTGTCTCTCAACTGTGTTATAGAGTGTAGTAATACATTTCAGTGAAGTGTAAGGCTTTCCAAAGCTGCCGAATGTGTTTCTTTCTATATTTCAATGGTATTCTGCCTTGTATAACACACATTTACCACTGTAGTCTCCTATCAGGAAAGAATATAGGATTCATACAGTGTTTCATGTCATCTTAACTCGAATTAAGGATTTCCCGGATCTTAGCTACCTTTTCTACACTAAGAACTGACTTGGAGAATGTCTTTGAGCTGTTCTAAACAAGTTCTCATCTGTTTACAGTCATTTTCTCTGAATTATCCATGTTTTCATGTAGTTTCCTATATTCTGCCTTCTGGTCCAAGTATAAGCTTTGCCCACTTTATCAAACAACTTCCTACACACTGTTATGAACTGAGGCAGCTCGGGAACATTGTCTCTCAACTGTGTTATAGAGTGTAGTACTACATTTCAGTGAAGTGTAAGGCTTTTCAAAGCTGCCGAACGTGTTTCTTTCTCTATTTAAATGGTATTCTGCCTTGTATAACACACATTTACCACTCTAGTCTCCTTTAAGTAAAGAATATAGGATTCATACAGTGTTTCATGTGATCTTAACTCGAATTAAGGATTTCCCGGATCTTAGCTACCTTTTCTAACACTTAGAACTGACTTGGAGAATCTCTTTCAGCTGTTCTAAACAAGCTCTCATCTGTTTACAGTCATTTTCACTGAATTATTCATGTTTTCATGTAGTTTCCTATATTCTGCCTTCTGGTCCAAGTATAAGCTTTGCCCACTTTATCAAACAACTTCCTACACACTGATATGAACTGAGGCAGCTCGGGAACATTGTCTCTCAACTGTGTTATAGAGTGTAGTACTACATTTCAGTGAAGTGTAAGGCTTTCCAAAGCTGCCGAACATGTTTCTTTCTCTATTTCAATGGTATTCTGCCTTGTATAACACACATTTACCACTCTAGTCTCCTTTAAGTAAAGAATATAGGATTCATACAGTGTTTCATGTGATCTTAACTCGAATTAAGGATTTCCCGGATCTTAGCTACCTTTTCTAACACTAAGAACTGACTTGGAGAATGTCTTTGAGCTGTTCTAAACAAGTTCTCATCTGTTTACAGTCATTTTCTCTGAATTATCCATGTTTTCATGTAGTTTCCTATGTTCTGCCTTCTGGTCCAAGTATAAGCTTTGCCCACTTTATCAAACAACTTCCTACACACTGTTATGAACTCAGGCAGCTCAGGAACATTGTCTCTCAACTGTGTTATAGAGTGTAGTACTACATTTCAGTGAAGTGTATGGCTTTCCAAAGCTGCCGAACGTGTTTCTTTCTCTATTTCAATTGTATTCTGCATTGTATAACACACATTTACTACTCTAGACTCCTTTAAGTAAAGAATATAGGATTCATACAGTGTTCCATGTGATCTTAACTCGAATTAAGGATTTCCCAAATCTTAGCTACCTTTTCTACACTAACAACTGACTTGGAGAATCTCTTTCAGCTGTTCTAAACAAGCTCTCATCTGTTTACAGTAATTTTCACTGAATTATTCATGTTTTCATGTAGTTTCCTATATTCTGCCTTCTGGTCCAAGTATAAGCTTTGCCCACTTTATCAAACAACTTCCTACACACTGATATGAACTGAGGCAGCTCGGGAACATTGTCTCTCAACTGTGTTATAGAGTGTAGTACTACATTTCAGTGAAGTGTAAGGCTTTCCAAAGCTGCCGAACGTGTTTCTTTCTCTATTTCAATGGTATTCTGCCTTGTATAACACACATTTACCACTCTAGTCTCCTTTAAGTAAAGAATATAGGATTCATACAGAGTTTCATGTCATCTTAACTCAAATAAGGATTTCCCGGATCTTAGCTACCTTTTCTACAATAAGAAGTGACTTGGAGTATCTCTTTGAGCTGTTCTAAACAAGTTCTCATCTGTTTACAGTCATTTTCTCTGAATTATCCATGTTTTCATGTAGTTTCCTATATTCTGCCTTCTGGTCCAAGTATAAGCTTTGCCCACTTTGTCAAACAACTTCCCACACACTGTTATGAACTGAGGCAGCTGGGAAACATTGTCTCTCAACTGTGTTATAGAGTGTAGTACTACATTTCAGTGAAGTGTAACGCTTTCCAAAGCTGCCGAACGTGTTTCTTTCTCTATTTCAATGGTATTCTGCCTTGTATAACACACATTTACCACTCTAGTCTCCTTTAAGTAAAGAATATAGGATTCATACAGTGTTTCATGTAATCTTAACTCGAATTAAGGATTTCCCAGATCTTAGCTACCTTTTCTACACTAAGAACTGACTTGGAGAATCTCTTTCAGCTGTTCTAAACAAGTTCTCATCTGTTTACAGTCATTTTCTCTGAATTATCCATGTTTTCATGTAGTTTCCTATATTCTGCCTTCTGGTCCAAGTATAAGCTTTGCCCACTTTATCAAACAACTTCCTACACACTGTTATGAACTGAGGCAGCTCGGGAACATTGTCTCTCAACTGTGTTATAGAGTGTAGTACTACATTTCAGTGAAGTGTAAGGCTTTCCAAAGCTGCCAAACGTGTTTCTTTCTCTATTTCAATGGTATTCTGCCTTGTATAACAGACATTTACCACTCTAGTCTCCTTTAAGTAAAGAATATAGGATTCATACAGTGTTTCATGTCATCTTAACTCGAATTAAGGATTTCCCGGATCTTAGTTACCTTTTCTACACTAAGAACTGACTTGGAGAATCTCTTTCAACTGTTCTAAACAAGCTCTCATCTGTTTACAGTCATTTTCACTGAATTATTGATGTTTTCATGGAGTTTCCTATATTCTGCCTTCTGGTCCAAGTATAAGCTTTGCCCACTTTATCAAACAACTTCCTACACACCGTTATGAACTGAGGCACCTCGGGAACATTGTCTCTCAACTGTGTTATAAAGTGTAGTACTACATTTCAGTGAAGTGTAAGGCTTTCCAAAGCTGCCGAACGTGTTTCTCTATTTCAATGGTATTCTGCCTTGTATAACACACATTTACCACTCTAGTCTCCTTTAAGTAAAGAATATAGGATTCATACAGTGTTTCATGTGATCTTAACTCGAATTAAGGATTTCCCGGATCTTAGCTACCTTTTCTAACACTAAGAACTGACTTGGAGAATCTCTTTCAGCTGTTCTAAACAAGCTCTCATCTGTTTACAGTCATTTTCACTGAATTATTCATGTTTTCATTTAGTTTCCTATATTCTGCCTTCTGGTCCAAGTATAAGCTTTGCCCACTTTATCAAACAACTTCCTACACACTGATATGTACTGAGGCAGCTCGGGAACATTGTCTCTCAACTGTGTTATAGAGTGTAGTACTACATTTCAGTGAAGTGTAAGGCTTTCCAAAGCTGCCGAACGTGTTTCTTTCTCTATTTCAATGGTATTCTGCCTTGTATAACACACATTTACCACTCTAGTCTCCTTTAAGTAAAGAATATAGGATTCATACAGAGTTTCATGTCATCTTAACTCGAATAAGGATTTCCCGATTCTTAGCTACCTTTTCTATAATAAGAACTGACTTGGAGCATCTCTTTGAGCTGTTCTAAACAAGTTCTCATCTGTTTACATTCATTTTCTCTGAATTATCCATGTTTTCATGTAGTTTCCTATATTCTGCCTTCTGGTCCAAGTATAAGCTTTGCCCACTTTATCAAACAACTTCCTACACACTGTTATGAACTGAGGCAGCTCGGGAACATTGTCTCTCAACTGTGTTATAGAGTGTAGTAATACATTTCAGTGAAGTGTAAGGCTTTCCAAAGCTGCCGAATGTGTTTCTTTCTATATTTCAATGGTATTCTGCCTTGTATAACACACATTTACCACTGTAGTCTCCTATCAGGAAAGAATATAGGATTCATACAGTGTTTCATGTCATCTTAACTCGAATTAAGGATTTCCCGGATCTTAGCTACCTTTTCTACACTAAGAACTGACTTGGAGAATATCTTTGAGCTGTTCTAAACAAGTTCTCATCTGTTTACAGTCATTTTCTCTGAATTATCCATGTTTTCATGTAGTTTCCTATATTCTGCCTTCTGGTCCAAGTATAAGCTTTGCCCACTTTATCAAACAACTTCCTACACACTGTTATGAACTGAGGCAGCTCGGGAACATTGTCTCTCAACTGTGTTATAGAGTGTAGTACTACATTTCAGTGAAGTGTAAGGCTTTTCAAAGCTGCCGAACGTGTTTCTTTCTCTATTTAAATGGTATTCTGCCTTGTATAACACACATTTACCACTCTAGTCTCCTTTAAGTAAAGAATATAGGATTCATACAGTGTTTCATGTGATCTTAACTCGAATTAAGGATTTCCCGGATCTTAGCTACCTTTTCTAACACTAAGAACTGACTTGGAGAATCTCTTTCAGCTGTTCTAAACAAGCTCTCATCTGTTTACAGTCATTTTCACTGAATTATTCATGTTTTCATGTAGTTTCCTATATTCTGCCTTCTGGTCCAAGTATAAGCTTTGCCCACTTTATCAAACAACTTCCTACACACTGATATGAACTGAGGCAGCTCGGGAACATTGTCTCTCAACTGTGTTATAGAGTGTAGTACTACATTTCAGTGAAGTGTAAGGCTTTCCAAAGCTGCCGAACATGTTTCTTTCTCTATTTCAATGGTATTCTGCCTTGTATAACACACATTTACCACTCTAGTCTCCTTTAAGTAAAGAATATAGGATTCATACAGTGTTTCATGTGATCTTAACTCGAATTAAGGATTTCCCGGATCTTAGCTACCTTTTCTAACACTAAGAACTGACTTGGAGAATGTCTTTGAGCTGTTCTAAACAAGTTCTCATCTGTTTACAGTCATTTTCTCTGAATTATCCATGTTTTCATGTAGTTTCCTATGTTCTGCCTTCTGGTCCAAGTATAAGCTTTGCCCACTTTATCAAACAACTTCCTACACACTGTTATGAACTGAGGCAGCTCAGGAACATTGTCTCTCAACTGTGTTATAGAGTGTAGTACTACATTTCAGTGAAGTGTATGGCTTTCCAAAGCTGCCGAACGTGTTTCTTTCTCTATTTCAATTGTATTCTGCATTGTATAACACACATTTACTACTCTAGTCTCCTTTAAGTAAAGAATATAGGATTCATACAGTGTTCCATGTGATCTTAACTCGAATTAAGGATTTCCCAAATCTTAGCTACCTTTTCTACACTAACAACTGACTTGGAAAATCTCTTTCAGCTGTTCTAAACAAGCTCTCATCTGTTTACAGTAATTTTCACTGAATTATTCATGTTTTCATGTAGTTTCCTATATTCTGCCTTCTGGTCCAAGTATAAGCTTTGCCCACTTTATCAAACAACTTCCTACACACTGATATGAACTGAGGCAGCTCGGGAACATTGTCTCTCAACTGTGTTATAGAGTGTAGTACTACATTTCAGTGAAGTGTAAGGCTTTCCAAAGCTGCCGAACGTGTTTCTTTCTCTATTTCAATGGTATTCTGCCTTGTATAACACACATTTACCACTCTAGTCTCCTTTAAGTAAAGAATATAGGATTCATACAGAGTTTCATGTCATCTTAACTCAAATAAGGATTTCCCGGATCTTAGCTACCTTTTCTACAATAAGAAGTGACTTGGAGTATCTCTTTGAGCTGTTCTAAACGAGTTCTCATCTGTTTACAGTCATTTTCTCTGAATTATCCATGTTTTCATGTAGTTTCCTATATTCTGCCTTCTGGTCCAAGTATAAGCTTTGCCCACTTTATCAAACAACTTCCCACACACTGTTATGAACTGAGGCAGCTCGGGAACATTGTCTCTCAACTGTGTTATAGAGTGTAGTACTACATTTCAGTGAAGTGTAAGGCTTTCCAAAGCTGCCGAACGTGTTTCTTTCTCTATTTCAATGGTATTCTGCCTTGTATAACACACATTTATGACTCTAGTCTCCTTTAAGTAAAGAATATAGGATTCATACAGTGTTTCATGTGATCTTAACTCGAATTAAGGAATTCCCAGATCTTAGCCACCTTATCTACACTAAAAACTGACTTGGAGAATCTCTTTCAGCTGTTCTAAACAAGCTCTCATCTGTTTACAGAAATTTTCTCTGAATTTTCCATGTTTTCATGTAGTTTCCTATATTCTGCCTTCTGGTCCAAGTATAAGCTTTGCCAACTTTATCAAACAACTTCCTACACACTGTTAGGAACTGAGGCAGCTCGGGAACATTGTCTCTCAACTGTGTTATAGAGTGTAGTACTACATTTCAGTGAAGTGTAAGGCTTTCCAAAGCTGCCGAACGTGTTTCTTTCTCTATTTCAATGGTATTCTGCCTTGTATAACACACATTTACCACTCTAGTCTCCTTTAAGTAAAGAATATAGGATTCATACAGAGTTTCATGTGATCTTAACTCGAATAAGGATTTCCCGATTCTTAACTACCTTTTCTATAATAAGAACTGACTTGGAGCATCTCTTTGAGCTGTTCTAAACAAGTTCTCATCTGTTTACATTCATTTTCTCTGAATTATCCATGTTTTCATGTAGTTTTTTATATTCTGCCTTCTGGTCCAAGTATAAGCTTTGCCCACTTTATCAAACAACTTCCAACACACTGTTATGAACTGAGGCAGCTCGGGAACATTGTCTCTCAACTGTGTTATAGAGTGTAGTACTACATTTCAGTGAAGTGTAAGGCTTTCCAAAGCTGCCGAACGTGTTTCTTTCTCTATTTCAATGGTATTCTGCCTTGTATAACACACATTTACCACTCTAGTCTCCTTTAAGTAAAGAATATAGGATTCATACAGTGTTTCATGTAATCTTAACTCGAATTAAGGATTTCCCAGATCTTAGCTACCTTTTCTACACTAAGAACTGACTTGGAGAATCTCTTTGAGCTGTTCTAAACAAGTTCTCATCTGTTTACAGTCATTTTCTCTGAATTATCCATGTTTTCATGTAGTTTCCTATATTCTGCCTTCTGGTCCAAGTATAAGCTTTGCCCACTTTATCAAACAACTTCCTACACACTGTTATGAACTGATGCAGCTCGGGAACATTGTCTCTCAACTGTGTTATAGAGTGTAGTACTACATTTCAGTGAAGTGTAAGGCTTTCCAAAGCTGCCGAACGTGTTTCTTTCTCTATTTCAATGGTATTCTGCCTTGTATAACAGACATTTACCACTCTAGTCTCCTTTAAGTAAAGAATATAGGATTCATACAGTGTTTCATGTCATCTTAACTCGAATTAAGGATTTCCCGGATCTTAGTTACCTTTTCTACACTAAGAACTGACTTGGAGAATCTCTTTCAGCTGTTCTAAACAAGCTCTCATCTGTTTACAGTCATCTTCACTGAATTATTCATGTTTTCATGGAGTTATCTATATTCTGCCTTCTGGTCCAAGTATAAGCTTTGCCCACTTTATCAAACAACTTCCTACACACCGTTATGAACTGAGGCAGCTCGGGAACATTGTCTCTCAACTGTGTTATAGAGTGTAGTACTACATTTCAGTGAAGTGTAAGGCTTTCCAAAGCTGCCGAACGTGTTTCTTTCTCTATTTCAATGGTATTCTGCCTTGTCTAACACACATTTACCACTCTAGTCTCCTTTAAGTAAAGAATATAGGATTCATACAGTGTTTCATGTCATCTTAACTCGAATTACGGATTTCTCGGATCTTAGCTACCTTTTCTACACTAAGAACTGACTTGGAGAATCTCTTTCAGCTGTTCTAAACAAGCTCTCATCTGTTTACAGTCATTTTCACTGAATTATTCATGTTTTCATGGAGTTTCCTATATTCTGCCTTCTGGTCCAAGTATAAGCTTTGCCCACTTTATCAAACAACTTCCTACACCGTGTTATGAACTGAGGCAGCTCGGGAACATTGTCTCTCAACTGTGTTATAGAGTGTAGTACTACATTTCAGTGAAGTGTAAGGCTTTCCAAAGCTGCCGAACGTGTTTCTTTCTCTATTTCAATGGTATTCTGCATTGTATAACACACATTTACCACTCTAGTCTCCTTTAAGTAAAGAATATAGGATTCATACAGTGTTTCATGTCATCTTAACTCGAATTAAGGATTTCCCGGATCTTAGTTACCTTTTCTACACTAAGAACTGACTTGGAGAATCTCTTTCAGCTGTTCTAAACAAGCTCTCATCTGTTTATAGTCATTTTCACTGAATTATTCATGTTTTCATGGAGTTTCCTATATTCTGCCTTCTGGTCCAAGTATAAGCTTTGCCCACTTTATCAAACAACTTCCTACACACCGTTATGAACTGAGGCAGCTCGGGAACATTGTCTCTCAACTGTGTTATAGAGTGTAGTACTACATTTCAGTGAAGTGTAAGGCTTTCCAAAGCTGCCGAACGTGTTTCTTTCTCTATTTCAATGGTATTCTGCCTTGTATAACACACATTTACCACTCTAGTCTCCTTTAAGTAAAGAATATAGGATTCATACAGTGTTTCATGTGATCTTAACTCGAATTAAGGAATTCCCAGATCTTAGCCACCTTATCTACACTAAAAACTGACTTGGAGAATCTCTTTCAGCTGTTCTAAACAAGCTCTCATCTGTTTACAGAAATTTTCTCTGAATTTTCCATGTTTTCATGTAGTTTCCTATATTCTGCCTTCTGGTCCAAGTATAAGCTTTGCCAACTTTATCAAACAACTTCCTACACACTGTTAGGAACTGAGGCAGCTCGGGAACATTGTCTCTCAACTGTGTTATAGAGTGTAGTACTACATTTCAGTGAAGTGTAAGGCTTTCCAAAGCTGCCGAACGTGTTTCTTTCTCTATTTCAATGGTATTCTGCCTTGTATAACACACATTTACCACTCTAGTCTCCTTTAAGTAAAGAATATAGGATTCATACAGAGTTTCATGTGATCTTAACTCGAATAAGGATTTCCCGATTCTTAACTACCTTTTCTATAATAAGAACTGACTTGGAGCATCTCTTTGAGCTGTTCTAAACAAGTTCTCATCTGTTTACATTCATTTTCTCTGAATTATCCATGTTTTCATGTAGTTTTTTATATTCTGCCTTCTGGTCCAAGTATAAGCTTTGCCCACTTTATCAAACAACTTCCAACACACTGTTATGAACTGAGGCAGCTCGGGAACATTGTCTCTCAACTGTGTTATAGAGTGTAGTACTACATTTCAGTGAAGTGTAAGGCTTTCCAAAGCTGCCAAACGTGTTTCTTTCTCTATTTCAATGGTATTCTGCCTTGTATAACACACATTTACCACTCTAGTCTCCTTTAAGTAAAGAATATAGGATTCATACAGTGTTTCATGTAATCTTAACTCGAATTAAGGATTTCCCAGATCTTAGCTACCTTTTCTACACTAAGAACTGACTTGGAGAATCTCTTTGAGCTGTTCTAAACAAGTTCTCATCTGTTTACAGTCATTTTCTCTGAATTATCCATGTTTTCATGTAGTTTCCTATATTCTGCCTTCTGGTCCAAGTATAAGCTTTGCCCACTTTATCAAACAACTTCCTACACACTGTTATGAACTGATGCAGCTCGGGAACATTGTCTCTCAACTGTGTTATAGAGTGTAGTACTACATTTCAGTGAAGTGTAAGGCTTTCCAAAGCTGCCGAACGTGTTTCTTTCTCTATTTCAATGGTATTCTGCCTTGTATAACAGACATTTACCACTCTAGTCTCCTTTAAGTAAAGAATATAGGATTCATACAGTGTTTCATGTCATCTTAACTCGAATTAAGGATTTCCCGGATCTTAGTTACCTTTTCTACACTAAGAACTGACTTGGAGAATCTCTTTCAGCTGTTCTAAACAAGCTCTCATCTGTTTACAGTCATTTTCACTGAATTATTCATGTTTTCATGGAGTTATCTATATTCTGCCTTCTGGTCCAAGTATAAGCTTTGCCCACTTTATCAAACAACTTCCTACACACCGTTATGAACTGAGGCAGCTCGGGAACATTGTCTCTCAACTGTGTTATAGAGTGTAGTACTACATTTCAGTGAAGTGTAAGGCTTTCCAAAGCTGCCGAACGTGTTTCTTTCTCTATTTCAATGGTATTCTGCCTTGTCTAACACACATTTACCACTCTAGTCTCCTTTAAGTAAAGAATATAGGATTCATACAGTGTTTCATGTCATCTTAACTCGAATTACGGATTTCTCGGATCTTAGCTACCTTTTCTACACTAAGAACTGACTTGGAGAATCTCTTTCAGCTGTTCTAAACAAGCTCTCATCTGTTTACAGTCATTTTCACTGAATTATTCATGTTTTCATGGAGTTTCCTATATTCTGCCTTCTGGTCCAAGTATAAGCTTTGCCCACTTTATCAAACAACTTCCTACACAGTGTTATGAACTGAGGCAGCTCGGGAACATTGTCTCTCAACTGTGTTATAGAGTGTAGTACTACATTTCAGTGAAGTGTAAGGCTTTCCAAAGCTGCCGAACGTGTTTCTTTCTCTATTTCAATGGTATTCTGCATTGTATAACACACATTTACCACTCTAGTCTCCTTTAAGTAAAGAATATAGGATTCATACAGTGTTTCATGTCATCTTAACTCGAATTAAGGATTTCCCGGATCTTAGTTACCTTTTCTACACTAAGAACTGACTTGGAGAATCTCTTTCAGCTGTTCTAAACAAGCTCTCATCTGTTTACAGTCATTTTCACTGAATTATTCATGTTTTCATGGAGTTTCCTATATTCTGCCTTCTGGTCCAAGTATAAGCTTTGCCCACTTTATCAAACAACTTCCTACACACCGTTATGAACTGAGGCAGCTCGGGAACATTGTCTCTCAACTGTGTTATAGAGTGTAGTACTACATTTCAGTGAAGTGTAAGGCTTTCCAAAGCTGCCGAACGTGTTTCTTTCTCTATTTCAATGGTATTCTGCCTTGTATAACACACATTTACCACTCTAGTCTCCTTTAAGTAAAGAATATAGGATTCATACAGAGTTTCATGTCATCTTAACTCGAATAAGGATTTCCCGATTCTTAGCTAACTTTTCTATAATAAGAACTGACTTGGAGCATCTCTTTGAGCTGTTCTAAACAAGTTCTCATCTGTTTACATTCATTTTCTCTGAATTATCCATGTTTTCATGTAGTTTTTTATATTCTGCCTTCTGGTCCAAGTATAAGCTCTGCCCACTTTATCAAACAACTTCCTACACACTGTTATGAACTGAGGCAGCTCGGGAACATTGTCTCTCAACTGTGTTATAGAGTGTCGTACTACATTTCAGTGAAGTGTAAGGCTTTCCAAAGCTGCCGAACGTGTTTCTTTCTCTATTTCAATGGTATTCTGCCTTGTATAACACACATTTACCACTCTAGTCTCCTTTAAGTAAAGAATATAGGATTCATACAGTGTTTCATGTAATCTTAACTCGAATTAAGGATTTCCCAGATCTTAGCTACCTTTTCTACACTAAGAACTGACTTGGAGAATCTCTTTCAGCTGTTCTAAACAAGTTCTCATCTGTTTACAGTCATTTTCTCTGAATTATCCATGTTTTCATGTAGTTTCCTATATTCTGCCTTCTGGTCCAAGTATAAGCTTTGCCCACTTTATCAAACAACTTCCTACACACTGTTATGAACTGAGGCAGCTCGGGAACATTGTCTCTCAACTGTGTTATAGAGTGTAGTACTACATTTCAGTGAAGTGTAAGGCTTTCCAAAGCTGCCGAACGTGTTTCTTTCTCTATTTCAATGGTATTCTGCCTTGTATAACACACATTTACCACTCTAGTCTCCTTTAAGTAAAGAATATAGGATTCATACAGTGTTTCATGTCATCTTAACTCGAATTAAGGATTTCCCGGATCTTAGTTACCTTTTCTACACTAAGAACTGACTTGGAGAATCTCTTTCAGCTGTTCTAACCAAGCTCTCATCTGTTTACAGTCATTTTCACTGAATTATTCATGTTTTCATGGAGTTTCCTATATTCTGCCTTCTGGTCCAAGTATAAGCTTTGCCCACTTTATCAAACAACTTCCTACACACCGTTATGAACTGAGGCAGCTCGGGAACATTGTCTCTCAACTGTGTTATAGAGTGTAGTACTACATTTCAGTGAAGTGTAAGGCTTTCCAAAGCTGCCGAACGTGTTTCTTTCTCTATTTCAATGGTATTCTGCCTTGTATAACACACATTTACCACTCTAGTCTCCTTTAAGTAAAGAATATAGGATTCATACAGTGTTTCATGTCATCTTAACTCGAATCAGGATTTCCCGGATCTTAGCTACCTTTTCTACAATAAGAACGTCTTGGAGTATCTCTTTGAGCTGTTCTAAACAAGTTCTCATCTGTTTACAGTCATTTTCTCTGAATTATCCATGTTTTCATGTAGTTTCCTATATTCTGCCTTCTGATCCAAGTATAAGCTTTGCCCACTTTATCAAACAACTTCCTACACACTGTTAGGAACTGAGGCAGCTCGGGAACATTGTCTCTCAACTGTGTTATAGAGTGTAGTACTACATTTCAGTGAAGTGTAAGGCTTTCCAAAGCTGCCAAACGTGTTTCTTTCTCTATTTCAATGGTATTCTGCCTTGTATAACACACATTTACCACTCTAGTCTCCTTTAAGTAAAGAATATAGGATTCATACAGTGTTTCATGTAATCTTAACTCGAATTAAGGATTTCCCGGATCTTAGCTACGTTTTCTACACTAAGAACTGACTTGGAGAATCTCTTTCAGCTGTTCTAAACAAGTTCTCATCTGTTTACAGTCATTTTCTCTGAATTATCCATGTTTTCATGTAGTTTCCTATATTCTGCCTTCTGGTCCAAGTATAAGCTTTGCCCACTTTATCAAACAACTTCCTACACACTGATATGAACTGAGGCAGCTCGGGAACATTGTCTCTCAACTGTGTTATAGAGTGTAGTACTACATTTCAGTGAAGTGTAAGGCTTTCCAAAGCTGCCGAACGTGTTTCTTTCTCTATTTCAATGGTATTCTGCCATGTATAACACACATTTACCACTCTAGTCTCCTTTAAGTAAAGAATATAGGATTCATACAGAGTTTCATGTCATCTTAACTCGAATAAGGATTTCCCGGATCTTAGCTACCTTTTCTACAATAAGAAGTGACTTGGAGTATCTCTTTGAGCTGTTCTAAACAAGTTCTCATCTGTTTACAGTCATTTTCTCTGAATTATCCATGTTTTCATGTAGTTTCCTATATTCTGCCTTCTGGTCCAAGTATAAGCTCTGCCCACTTTATCAAACAACTTCCTACACACTGTTATAAACTGAGGCAGCTCGGGAACATTGTCTCTCAACTGTGTTATAGAGTGTAGTACTACATTTCAGTGAAGTGTAAGGCTTTCCAAAGCTGCCGAACGTGTTTCTTTCTCTATTTCAATGGTATTCTGCCTTGTCTAACACACATTTACCACTCTAGTCTCCTTTAAGTAAAGAATATAGGATTCATACAGTGTTTCATGTCATCTTAACTCGAATTACGGATTTCCCGGATCTTAGCTACCTTTTCTACACTAAGAACTGACTTGGAGAATCTCTTTCAGCTGTTCTAAACAAGCTCTCATCTGTTTACGGTCATTTTCACTGAATTATTCATGTTTTCATGGAGTTTCCTATATTCTGCCTTCTGGTCCAAGTATAAGCTTTGCCCACTTTATCAAACAACTTCCTACACACTGTTATGAACTGAGGCAGCTCGGGAACATTGTCTCTCAACTGTGTTATAGAGTGTAGTACTACATTTCAGTGAAGTGTAAGGCTTTCCAAAGCTGCCGAACGTGTTTCTTTCTCTATTTCAATGGTATTCTGCCCTCTATAACACACATTTACCACTCTAGTCTCCTTTAAGTAAAGAATATAGGATTCATACAGTGTTTCATGTCATCTTAACTCGAATTAAGGATTTCCCGGATCTTAGTTACCTTTTCTACACTAAGAACTGACTTGGAGAATCTCTTTCAGCTGTTCTAAACAAGCTCTCATCTGTTTACAGTCATTTTCACTGAATTATTCATGTTTTCATGGAGTTTCCTATATTCTGCCTTCTGGTCCAAGTATAAGCTTTGCCCACTTTATCAAACAACTTCCTACACACCGTTATGAACTGAGGCAGCTCGGGAACATTGTCTCTCAACTGTGTTATAGAGTGTAGTACTACATTTCAGTGAAGTGTAAGGCTTTCCAAAGCTGCCGAACGTGTTTCTTTCTCTATTTCAATGGTATTCTGCCTTGTATAACACACATTTACCACTCTAGTCTCCTTTAAGTAAAGAATATAGGATTCATACAGAGTTTCATGTCATCTTAACACGAATAAGGATTTCCCGATTCTTAGCTACCTTTTCTATAATAAGAACTGACTTGGAGCATCTCTTTGAGCTGTTCTAAACAAGTTCTCATCTGTTTACATTCATTTTCTCTGTATTATCCATGTTTTCATGTAGTTTTTTATATTCTGCCTTCTGGTCCAAGTATAAGCTCTGCCCACTTTATCAAACAACTTCCTACACACTGTTATGAACTGAGGCAGCTCGGGAACATTGTCTCTCAACTGTGTTATAGAGTGTAGTACTACATTTCAGTGAAGTGTAAGGCTTTCCAAAGCTGCCGAACGTGTTTCTTTCTCTATTTCAATGGTATTCTGCCTTGTATAACACACATTTACCACTCTAGTCTCCTTTAAGTAAAGAATATAGGATTCATACAGTGTTTCATGTCATCTTAACTCGAATTAAGGATTTCCCGGATCTTAGTTACCTTTTCTACACTAAGAACTGACTTGGAGAATCTCTTTCAGCTGTTCTAAACAAGCTCTCATCTGTTTACAGTCATTTTCACTGAATTATTCATGTTTTCATGGAGTTTCCTATATTCTGCCTTCTGGTCCAAGTATAAGCTTTGCCCACTTTATCAAACAACTTCCTACACACCGTTATGAACTGAGGCAGCTCGGGAACATTGTCTCTCAACTGTGTTATAGAGTGTAGTACTACATTTCAGTGAAGTGTAAGGCTTTCCAAAGCTGCCGAACGTGTTTCTTTCTCTATTTCAATGGTATTCTGCCTTGTATAACACACATTTACCACTCTAGTCTCCTTTAAGTAAAGAATATAGGATTCATACAGAGTTTCATGTCATCTTAACTCGAATAAGGATTTCCCGATTCTTAGCTACCTTTTCTATAATAAGAACTGACTTGGAGCATCTCTTTGAGCTGTTCTAAACAAGTTCTCATCTGTTTACATTCATTTTCTCTGAATTATCCATGTTTTCATGTAGTTTTTTATATTCTGCCTTCTGGTCCAAGTATAAGCTCTGCCCACTTTATCAAACAACTTCCTACACACTGTTATGAACTGAGGCAGCTCGGGAAAATTGTCTCTCAACTGTGTTATAGAGTGTAGTACTACATTTCAGTGAAGTGTAAGGCTTTCCAAAGCTGCCGAACGTGTTTCTTTCTCTATTTCAATGGTATTCTGCCTTGTATAACACACATTTACCACTCTAGTCTCCTTTAAGTAAAGAATATAGGATTCATACAGTGTTTCATGTAATCTTAACTCGAATTAAGGATTTCCCGGATCTTAGCTACGTTTTCTACACTAAGAACTGACTTGGAGAATCTCTTTCAGCTGTTCTAAACAAGTTCTCATCTGTTTACAGTCATTTTCTCTGAATTATCCATGTTTTCATGTAGTTTCCTATATTCTGCCTTCTGGTCCAAGTATAAGCTTTGCCCACTTTATCAAACAACTTCCTACACACTGATATGAACTGAGGCAGCTCGGGAACATTGTCTCTCAACTGTGTTATAGAGTGTAGTACTACATTTCAGTGAAGTGTATGGCTTTCCAAAGCTGCCGAACGTGTTTCTTTCTCTATTTCAATGGTATTCTGCCTTGTCTAACACACATTTACCACTCTAGTCTCCTTTAAGTAAAGAATATAGGATTCATACAGTGTTTCATGTCATCTTAACTCGAATTACGGATTTCCCGGATCTTAGCTACCTTTTCTACACTAAGAACTGACTTGGAGAATCTCTTTCAGCTGTTCTAAACAAGCTCTCATCTCTTTACAGTCATTTTCACTGAATTATTCATGTTTTCATAGAGTTTCCTATATTCTGCCTTCTGGTCCAAGTATAAGCTTTGCCCACTTTATCAAACAACTTCCTACACACCGTTATGAACTGAGGCAGCTCGGGAACATTGTCTCTCAACTGTGTTATAGAGTGTAGTACTACATTTCAGTGAAGTGTAAGGCTTTCCAAAGCTGCCGAACGTGTTTCTTTCTCTATTTCAATGGTATTCTGCCTTGTATAACACACATTTACCACTCTAGTCTCCTTTAAGTAAAGAATATAGGATTCATACAGAGTTTCATGTCATCTTAACTCGAATAAGGATTTCCCGATTCTTAGCTACCTTTTCTATAATAAGAACTGACTTGGAGCATCTCTTTGAGCTGTTCTAAACAAGTTCTCATCTGTTTACATTCATTTTCTCTGAATTATCCATGTTTTCATGTAGTTTTTTATATTCTGCCTTCTGGTCCAAGTATAAGCTCTGCCCACTTTATCAAACAACTTCCTACACACTGTTATGAACTGAGGCAGCTCGGGAACATTGTCTCTCAACTGTGTTATAGAGTGTAGTACTACATTTCAGTGAAGTGTAAGGCTTTCCATAGCTGCCGAACGTGTTTCTTTCTCTATTTCAATGGTATTCTGCCTTGTATAACACACATTTACCACTCTAGTCTCCTTTAAGTGAAGAATATAGGATTCATACAGTGTTTCATGTAATCTTAACTCGAATTAAGGATTTCCCAGATCTTAGCTACCTTTTCTACACTAAGAACTGACTTGGACAATCTCTTTCAGCTGTTCTAAACAAGTTCTCATCTGTTTACAGTCATTTTCTCTGAATTATCCATGTTTTCATGTAGTTTCCTATATTCTGCCTTCTGGTCCAAGTATAAGCTTTGCCCACTTTATCAAACAACTTCCTACACACTGTTATGAACTGAGGCAGCTCGGGAACATTGTCTCTCAACTGTGTTATAGAGTGTAGTACTACATTTCAGTGAAGTGTAAGGCTTTCCAAAGCTGCCGAACGTGTTTCTTTCTCTATTTCAATGGTATTCTGCCTTGTATAACACACATTTACCACTCTAGTCTCCTTTAAGTAAAGAATATAGGATTCATACAGTGTTTCATGTCATCTTAACTCGAATTAAGGATTTCCCGGATCTTAGTTACCTTTTCTACACTAAGAACTGACTTGGAGAATCTCTTTCAGCTGTTCTAAACAAGCTCTCATCTGTTTACAGTCATTTTCACTGAATTATTCATGTTTTCATGGAGTTTCCTATATTCTGCCTTCTGGTCCAAGTATAAGCTTTGCCCACTTTATCAAACAACTTCCTACACACCGTTATGAACTGAGGCAGCTCGGGAACATTGTCTCTCAACTGTGTTATAGAGTGTAGTACTACATTTCAGTGAAGTGTAAGGCTTTCCAAAGCTGCCGAACGTGTTTCTTTCTCTATTTCAATGGTATTCTGCCTTGTATAACACACATTTACCACTCTAGTCTCCTTTAAGTAAAGAATATAGGATTCATACAGTGTTTCATGTCATCTTAACTCGAATCAGGATTTCCCGGATCTTAGCTACCTTTTCTACAATAAGAACGTCTTGGAGTATCTTTTTGAGCTGTTCTAAACAAGTTCTCATCTGTTTACAGTCATTTTCTCTGAATTATCCATGTTTTCATGTAGTTTCCTATATTCTGCCTTCTGGTCCAAGTATAAGCTTTGCCCACTTTATCAAACAACTTCCTACACACTGTTAGGAACTGAGGCAGCTCGGGAACATTGTCTCTCAACTGTGTTATAGAGTGTAGTACTACATTTCAGTGAAGTGTAAGGCTTTCCAAAGCTGCCAAACGTGTTTCTTTCTCTATTTCAATGGTATTCTGCCTTGTATAACACACATTTACCACTCTAGTCTCCTTTAAGTAAAGAATATAGGATTCATACAGTGTTTCATGTAATCTTAACTCGAATTAAGGATTTCCCGGATCTTAGCTACGTTTTCTACACTAAGAACTGACTTGGAGAATCTCTTTCAGCTGTTCTAAACAAGTTCTCATCTGTTTACAGTCATTTTCTCTGAATTATCCATGTTTTCATGTAGTTTCCTATATTCTGCCTTCTGGTCCAAGTATAAGCTTTGCCCACTTTATCAAACAACTTCCTACACACTGATATGAACTGAGGCAGCTCGGGAACATTGTCTCTCAACTGTGTTATAGAGTGTAGTACTACATTTCAGTGAAGTGTAAGGCTTTCCAAAGCTGCCGAACGTGTTTCTTTCTCTATTTCAATGGTATTCTGCCTTGTATAACACACATTTACCACTCTAGTCTCCTTTAAGTAAAGAATATAGGATTCATACAGAGTTTCATGTCATCTTAACTCGAATAAGGATTTCCCGGATCTTAGCTACCTTTTCTACAATAAGAAGTGACTTGGAGTATCTCTTTGAGCTGTTCTAAACAAGTTCTCATCTGTTTACAGTCATTTTCTCTGAATTATCCATGTTTTCATGTAGTTTCCTATATTCTGCCTTCTGGTCCAAGTATAAGCTTTGCCCACTTTATCAAACAACTTCCTACACACTGTTAGGAACTGAGGCAGCTCAGGAACATTGTCTCTCAACTGTGTTATAGAGTGTAGTACTACATTTCAGTGAAGTGTAAGGCTTTCCAAAGCTGCCAAACGTGTTTCTTTCTCTATTTCAATGGTATTCTGCCTTGTATAACACACATTTACCACTCTAGTCTCCTTTAAGTAAAGAATATAGGATTCATACAGTGTTTCATGTAATCTTAACTCGAATTAAGGATTTCCCGGATCTTAGCTACGTTTTCTACACTAAGAACTGACTTGGAGAATCTCTTTCAGCTGTTCTAAACAAGTTCTCATCTGTTTACAGTCATTTTCTCTGAATTATCCATGTTTTCATGTAGTTTCCTATATTCTGCCTTCTGGTCCAAGTATAAGCTTTGCCCACTTTATCAAACAACTTCCTACACACTGATATGAACTGAGGCAGCTCGGGAACATTGTCTCTCAACTGTGTTATAGAGTGTAGTACTACATTTCAGTGAAGTGTATGGCTTTCCAAAGCTGCCGAACGTGTTTCTTTCTCTATTTCAATGGTATTCTGCCTTGTCTAACACACATTTACCACTCTAGTCTCCTTTAAGTAAAGAATATAGGATTCATACAGTGTTTCATGTCATCTTAACTCGAATTACGGATTTCCCGGATCTTAGCTACCTTTTCTACACTAAGAACTGACTTGGAGAATCTCTTTCAGCTGTTCTAAACAAGCTCTCATCTGTTTACAGTCATTTTCACTGAATTATTCATGTTTTCATGGAGTTTCCTATATTCTGCCTTCTGGTCCAAGTATAAGCTTTGCCCACTTTATCAAACAACTTCCTACACACTGTTATGAACTGAGGCAGCTCGGGAACATTGTCTCTCAACTGTGTTATAGAGTGTAGTACTACATTTCAGTGAAGTGTAAGGCTTTCCAAAGCTGCCGAACGTGTTTCTTTCTCTATTTCAATGGTATTCTGCCTTGTATAACACACATTTACCACTCTAGTCTCCTTTAAGTAAAGAATATAGGATTCATACAGTGTTTCATGTCATCTTAACTCGAATTAAGGATTTCCCGGATCTTAGTTACCTTTTCTACACTAAGAACTGACTTGGAGAATCTCTTTCAGCTGTTCTAAACAAGCTCTCATCTGTTTACAGTCATTTTCACTGAATTATTCATGTTTTCATGGAGTTTCCTATATTCTGCCTTCTGGTCCAAGTATAAGCTTTGCCCACTTTATCAAACAACTTCCTACACACCGTTATGAACTGAGGCAGCTCGGGAACATTGTCTCTCAACTGTGTTATAGAGTGTAGTACTACATTTCAGTGAAGTGTAAGTCTTTCCAAAGCTGCCGAACGTGTTTCTTTCTCTATTTCAATGGTATTCTGCCTTGTATAACACACATTTACCACTCTAGTCTCCTTTAAGTAAAGAATATAGGATTCATACAGTGTTTCATGTCATCTTAACTCGAATCAGGATTTCCCGGATCTTAGCTACCTTTTCTACAATAAGAACGTCTTGGAGTATCTCTTTGAGCTGTTCTAAACAAGTTCTCATCTGTTTACAGTCATTTTCTCTGAATTATCCATGTTTTCATGTAGTTTCCTATATTCTGCCTTCTGGTCCAAGTATAAGCTTTGCCCACTTTATCAAACAACTTCCTACACACTGTTAGGAACTGAGGCAGCTCGGGAACATTGTCTCTCAACTGTGTTATAGAGTGTAGTACTACATTTCAGTGAAGTGTAAGGCTTTCCAAAGCTGCCAAACGTGTTTCTTTCTCTATTTCAATGGTATTCTGCCTTGTATAACACACATTTACCACTCTAATCTCCTTTAAGTAAAGAATATAGGATTCATACAGTGTTTCATGTAATCTTAACTCGAATTAAGGATTTCCCGGATCTTAGCTACGTTTTCTACACTAAGAACTGACTTGGAGAATCTCTTTCAGCTGTTCTAAACAAGTTCTCATCTGTTTACAGTCATTTTCTCTGAATTATCCATGTTTTCATGTAGTTTCCTATATTCTGCCTTCTGGTCCAAGTATAAGCTTTGCCCACTTTATCAAACAACTTCCTACACACTGTTAGGAACTGAGGCAGCTCGGGAACATTGTCTCTCAACTGTGTTATAGAGTGTAGTACTACATTTCAGTGAAGTGTAAGGCTTTCCAAAGCTGCCAAACGTGTTTCTTTCTCTATTTCAATGGTATTCTGCCTTGTATAACACACATTTACCACTCTAGTCTCCTTTAAGTAAAGAATATAGGATTCATACAGTGTTTCATGTAATCTTAACTCGAATTAAGGATTTCCCGGATCTTAGCTACGTTTTCTACACTAAGAACTGACTTGGAGAATCTCTTTCAGCTGTTCTAAACAAGTTCTCATCTGTTTACAGTCATTTTCTCTGAATTATCCATGTTTTCATGTAGTTTCCTATATTCTGCCTTCTGGTCCAAGTATAAGCTTTGCCCACTTTATCAAACAACTTCCTACACACTGATATGAACTGAGGCAGCTCGGGAACATTGTCTCTCAACTGTGTTATAGAGTGTAGTACTACATTTCAGTGAAGTGTAAGGCTTTCCAAAGCTGCCGAACGTGTTTCTTTCTCTATTTCAATGGTATTCTGCCTTGTATAACACACATTTACCACTCTAGTCTCCTTTAAGTAAAGAATATAGGATTCATACAGAGTTTCATGTCATCTTAACTCGAATAAGGATTTCCCGGATCTTAGCTACCTTTTCTACAATAAGAAGTGACTTGGAGTATCTCTTTGAGCTGTTCTAAACAAGTTCTCATCTGTTTACAGTCATTTTCTCTGAATTATCCATGTTTTCATGTAGTTTCCTATATTCTGCCTTCTGGTCCAAGTATAAGCTTTGCCCACTTTATCAAACAACTTCCTACACACTGTTAGGAACTGAGGCAGCTCGGGAACATTGTCTCTCAACTGTGTTATAGAGTGTAGTACTACATTTCAGTGAAGTGTAAGGCTTTCCAAAGCTGCCAAACGTGTTTCTTTCTCTATTTCAATGGTATTCTGCCTTGTATAACACACATTTACCACTCTAGTCTCCTTTAAGTAAAGAATATAGGATTCATACAGTGTTTCATGTAATCTTAACTCGAATTAAGGATTTCCCGGATCTTAGCTACGTTTTCTACACTAAGAACTGACTTGGAGAATCTCTTTCAGCTGTTCTAAACAAGTTCTCATCTGTTTACAGTCATTTTCTCTGAATTATCCATGTTTTCATGTAGTTTCCTATATTCTGCCTTCTGGTCCAAGTATAAGCTTTGCCCACTTTATCAAACAACTTCCTACACACTGATATGAACTGAGGCAGCTCGGGAACATTGTCTCTCAACTGTGTTATAGAGTGTAGTACTACATTTCAGTGAAGTGTATGGCTTTCCAAAGCTGCCGAACGTGTTTCTTTCTCTATTTCAATGGTATTCTGCCTTGTCTAACACACATTTACCACTCTAGTCTCCTTTAAGTAAAGAATATAGGATTCATACAGTGTTTCATGTCATCTTAACTCGAATTACGGATTTCCCGGATCTTAGTTACCTTTTCTACACTAAGAACTGACTTGGAGAATCTCTTTCAGCTGTTCTAAACAAGCTCTCATCTGTTTACAGTCATTTTCACTGAATTATTCATGTTTTCATGGAGTTTCCTATATTCTGCCTTCTGGTCCAAGTATAAGCTTTGCCCACTTTATCAAACAACTTCCTACACACCGTTATGAACTGAGGCAGCTCGGGAACATTGTCTCTCAACTGTGTTATAGAGTGTAGTACTACATTTCAGTGAAGTGTAAGTCTTTCCAAAGCTGCCGAACGTGTTTCTTTCTCTATTTCAATGGTATTCTGCCTTGTATAACACACATTTACCACTCTAGTCTCCTTTAAGTAAAGA